>NW_005370558.1:2358200-2394928 GCF_000412655.1 Myotis brandtii | reverse complement strand
GTTATGCCACAGACTCTATGTAAACAAGTGAATGTGCCTGTGTCCCAATAAAATATTATTCACAAAAAGGAGGTGGCTGGATTTACTTTACTGGTAAAAAGAGATAAAGAGATTAGGGAAAAAAGTCCATGGAAACCCCCACAAATGACACATTAAAAGGAGAGGAAATATTTCCACATAGATTTTAGCAGGAAAAAAAAAAGCTTGTTTCTGTTTCAGGGCTCTCTGTTCACATTTGTTTTGGGGAATAGGATGTGGATAGAAGTGAGCAGCCATCTCATTCACTGCTGATTTACTGCCAAAGGAATGATTCTGGAATCTGAGTAGATGTGAGTTGACAGAGAGGGTGTTTTCTGTTTTTACTAGAAATGAAAGAAAACCTTTAATATGAGATCCAAGTGACAAGGACAGGGAGCTGGTATTGCCATTAAGCAGACATAGTAGTGTTTTCATGGCTGGTTATGGCATATCCATTAAGAGAAAGTTTAAAAAATATCCATTTCTGTATTAAAACCCTTGTGGAAATAAAAGGTTTCTTTTTTTTTCCCGGAAGGAAATTATTTCTTCCTCTTTTCAAACTAAAGAGAGAAAAGATATAGTTTGTGATTTAGAGTCAGGAGCCAAGGACCTGGTGCTGGCCCTGACCCGGGAGCAGTTGACTTTGAGTAAATCGGTCCTCCTCTCTGGACCTCAGTTTGCCTCAAAACCCTTTCTCCAGGGTGAGGCTCTGTGGTTCTAAGGCTACTGGGTTCTTAAAGTGAAGGCAGGGCTGATGATAGATGGCGAAGTGCACAGAGCTTCGAACTTTCCTGCAACATCATACATTTTATGGACCGAAAGTTTGTGTTGGGTGAAACTTAAACTTCCTCGTAAATCACAGAATAGTCACAGTTTCTTTTGTCTAAATCAGGGGTGGATGTAAGCAAGTGAATGTGCCTGTGTCCCAATAAAATATTAAATTTGGCAGTAAATCAGCAGTGAATGAGATGGCTGCTCACTTGTATCCACATCCTATTCCCCAAAACAAATGTGAACAGAGAGCCCTGAAACAGTATTTTAGGTTATGCCACAGACTCTATGTAAACAAGTGAATGTGCCTGTGTCCCAATAAAATATTATTCACAAAAAGGAGGTGGCTGGATTTACTTTACTGGTAAAAAGAGATAAAGAGATTAGGGAAAAAAGTCCATGGAAACCCCCACAAATGACACATTAAAAGGAGAGGAAATATTTCCACATAGATTTTAGCAGGAAAAAAAAAGCTTGTTTCTGTTTCAGGGCTCTCTGTTCACATTTGTTTTGGGGAATAGGATGTGGATACAAGTGAGCAGCCATCTCATTCACTGCTGATTTACTGCCAAATTTAATATTTTATTGGGACACAGGCACATTCACTTGTTTACATAGAGTCTGTGGCATAACCTAAAATATTTACTGTCCGGCCCTTAGAGAAAACAATTTTCTGATAGGTTTCATGAACCATTCTAAATACAATTTAAAAATAAGTTCAGTATATACTTGAGCAGTTTCTGAAAGCCCTGGTTATGGCTAATATGAGTGAGTATGCTATAGTCACAGAGATAGTAAAAAAGTGTAAGAAAAAGCCAGTAAATGATGATGATGGTGATGATGATAATGATGATGATAATGAAGACACTCACTGAGTGTTCAAGCAAACAAGGCAATAACCTAAATACATTTTATTAATATGTTTAATTCTCATCATGGTTATTGTAACTTTATAATGAGGAAAATAAGGCCTGTGAGTTACGGCCAAAGTCATAATGTTAGTAAGTCATGACTTGGGATATGGGACTTTTTGGCCTGTTATAACTTTTCTTATATGAATTGGAAAACAACAATCACAGAAGAAAAGGGGCTTTTGCAGAATCCTTTATGACAAAGGAAAGGGGACTCAGGTCCCAGAATCCATGACCACTATTCCATGCACTAGTGTGTCTGCTAACTTCTGGGAGAGCTATATAGCTATAGAGTATTACCTATCTAGTCTACAAACTCTTTCAGGCTATTAGCTCTAAGAAGATAAGAATCATGTCTTCTATTTCTTTTCCTAGAGCCCTAGAATATGATAGGCATGCAGTAAATGCCTGGTTATAATGATAACAATCATTTATTGATATAACATAAGGTTTCAAGAAATTATTTTAGCATTGTGTGCGGATTACCATAGAATCTACTACTACTGGGTCCTTCAAACAGTATTTTAGGCCCTTTCATTCTCTGTAAACAGTACATGCAAATGTTTAAAATGAGGAAATGGAGACTCAGAAGTTCATTGATGTTTCCGTGGTCTCATAGCTAGTGAGTGGTAAAGCTTGCACATGGACTTGGGCAAATAACCATGTTCTCAGACTCGGTCACTTAGTACAGTTTACTAGTCAGGAGTGTGAAGGCACCTGGGAGCTAGTGAGGATGCAGAGTGTCGGGCCTGCTGAAGCATGACCAGCATATTCACAAGGTCCTCAGGTGATTTGTAGCCACAGTCAAGTTTGAGAAAATTGGCTGTAAATCAGCATGTTATATAAAACAAGGGTGAATGAATGATTGCTTTCTGTGCAATCGCAAGAGACAAATTGGTCAGATGTACACTGTACTCTATTGGAAGGGATCACAGTGTCTATTTTATAAATCAAACCTATTCCTGAAATGAATGCTCTTTTTGCAGATTCCATACTGATTTGGCTGCCCCTGAAGGCTCCTAAAACCATCTCACTACAAATGTCTGAGATCTGTATTTATATTCTTGGCTGCATGGTAACTACAGAAGCAAATGCTTCAGACAGAGTAATAGTGCTATACCAGGCTGGGTTCTGCTGGTGGTGAAACCAGTGTGTGTATTTAGGCAACAACCAGAGAGGAAAGTGCCATCTGCTCAGCAACCTCTGAGTTACTGTTTCCCGAAAATCTAAGCTTTTCCTAATTCCTTTAACATGAGTAAAAATATAAACTTAGGCGATAGTCACTCTTGCCCCCGGGAGAATGCCTGGTTTTTGGATCTATCCCAAGTGGCAGGGGCTGTGTGGACTCATTCAAGGTAATAGGATGATTTTGTGCTTGGTTACCATTTTTTTAGAATTTTAATACAAATTATTAGTAAATAATAAAAATGAGTTTTTTGGCCTAAATTCCTTCTCTTCCCGAGGTCATGGAAATGCTCCCCTGCTCCCTTGTGCACTAGGGTTGACCCTGGACCATGCAGCCCCTGTTCTTAGTGATGACATACACTCAGAGCAAGGTTGTTCAGGTCTCTTGTAATTCTATCTCTAGGCATTATAACTGCTGCTAGCCTACCTTTCTCTTTGAACATAAACTCCATGGGGCTGACAAACGTGTCAGCTATGAGCAGGTCAGATCTTATCTCAGGAGTGGAAGGTGACAGCTAACCCTATTCCAAACAGTCCCCCAAGCTGAGCTATGAGGTCACCCAGAACATGCCTCTGCCAGATTCAGCAGCTGGAATGCCAACAGCTTGGTCGTTAACTGTGGCTTATGAATTGCTCTCCTGACCTTTCATATTTAAGGTGACAGCTCCCTTTCTTAAGAAAATGTAAATTCTTAGGAGAAAGGACACATATGCGGATGCCCTCTTCATCTTTCATCTACTCTTGGCCATCTATTGAAGAATGAAGCACACGCATTAAGAGAATAAAGTGAGTTGAACCCTATTTTAGGCCTTGGGGATTTAGTGATAAATAAGACGTGATTTCTGATTTGGAAGAAATTAATCCATATTAAAGAAACAAATAGATATATAGGCAATTCAATATACCACTCTTTTTACAGAAGTCTATTCCATGCCAGACATTATACATATGCCTCATTTAATCTTCATACCAGCCCAACAAAGTTGGTTGTTTTATCCCAGTTCTCAGTATCCTCACACACAAGCTGTACGTTGCAGAACTAAGATCTCAGCAAAAGTCAGTTTCATTCACTTTCACTCTTCTGTTTATCATCTCCATTGCCTTCTCATTTTACTTATGGGAAAAGCCAAAGTCCCTACTATGACATAAGCATCCCTAATATTACTTGTCAAATTTATAGGCACCCCCAATCTGAGCACATAATAGGACTGTACTTCCTGATTCTTAGTTTGAGTCACTTCCAGTCTGTGGATTGCATTGCCAAGGTGAGACCCAGCAGGGATCCCTTTTTTCCCTTATGCCAAGGTTACCAGCAATATTACAGATATTGGTGCCCCAGCAGTCTGGGCTCTAGGGTGGGGATGTGGAGCAGAGGCTTCTACTGGCCCATGATGACATTAGGCTTGTGGGAGAAGTTACTGAGATCCCAAAGTGGTTGATTACTACATCAGAACCTAGCCTCTCCTAATGGATACAGATGTTTTTTGTTTTTTTTTAACCTTAGTAGCTCACAATTTATGTTATATAGTTTACTTAATTATCATGGCATTTTCTCTTACCAACACTAAAATGTTAGCTCTGTGACAGCCAAGAGTTTTGCCATTTTGGTTCACTAATATATTTCCCATGCCAGGAATAGTGCATGGCTCACTGGAGAAGATCAATACATCCTTATCGAATGAATGTGAGAACAAAGCGACCTCATTACGCCTGTTGGTGTGAGACAGTGAAGTTCAGGGAGCTAATAGAATATAGAGAAGAGACTGATTCAAAATGAGGCTGGACTCACCTTTCCTCTGTTTGACAAAGTACTTGGTGAGTGCCTGCAGTATTGTGGGAAATCAGTATATGATCGTTGAGCTGTTACAATAAAGAGCTTCTACTGTGGTTTTCACAACCAACTGAGTCACCATGCACATGCATTAATAATTACTTCACTCTTCTGCTGGTGATACTTTCATCCATCACCCTGAAGGTCTTAGTCATGCCTTAGTCATGCCCAGTGACTCAGCTCCATTCAGTTTTTCCCCCAGTGCCATTCCTCTTTTCCTTTCTCTATGTTCATTCTCCTCTCTTTTAATTCACACCCCATGCAGGTGTGTCTTGGACATTGCTGCCCAGATGCCTCCTGCCTCCTCAGGACAGAGTAGCTCTTTTTGTGCCTATGTCACTGGAGGCATTTTCCCTAGACTTCAGTCTCAGGAAGCTGTTATGGACAAACAGACATATCTATCAAAAAAAACTCTAAAGAAGACATACCCTTCTAGTCAAGAGTTCTGTTTGCTCTGGAAATAATGCCAACTTCTGTTTACCTATGAATGAATGTACTTCTAATGGCTGGCTGTTTAGTTGCCTTTCTGGCACCTAAAACACAGAATTCCAAATCAAATTCATCTCTTTCTCCTCCCGAATTCCTTCCCTATTTTGCTGTTGACACCACTTCCAGAGACCCAAGTTCTCTTTTATCCAACTGGCTACTCTCACCTAAAGAAAGAAAATCAAATGCTGCTATAAACCCTGAGTTAGTAGGGCTCTCAGAGAAACAGAGCAATAGGAGATATATGTGGCTCACATGCATGGCTTGGGCAGGGGGCGGGGGGCGGCTAGGGAGTCTGAAATGTATAGGGCAGGCCAGGCTAGCAATGCAGGGAGGAGTTGACATTGCAGTCTTGAGCCCACAATCTATAAGGCAGTCCATTAGGCAAGATATATATGTTACAGTCTTGAGGTAGAATTCCTTCTCCTCTGGGAAACTTCAGTTTTGCTTCTAAGGCCTTCAACTGATTGGATGAGACATATTATCAAGAGTATTATCCTTTATTTAAAGTCACTGATTATAAATGTTCATCAACCAAATACCTTCAACCAACAGCTAAACTATTGTTTGACCAAACAACTGCACACCCTGGCCTAGCCAAGTTGACACATCCCTGTATTCTGTAATTCATAACAGACATTATTAATCAATCACTATACTTTCCCAGATAAGTTCAGATGAGGTTTCATGATTCCTCCTCTAGCAGCACTATTGCCAGCCATTACCAATGGATCCACTTTGGCAAGTAAGTTGGAATGCATCTCTGGCGTATACTTTGAAAAGCACTTCTAATCAATCTTCTCTCCTGCTGAAATGGCTCATCGTTGCCTAAGATTCCTTATACAAAGCATGTTGCACAAACATCAATCTTACAAGATATGCTGTATATGAGATTTTGTGATCAAAAAAGGTTTATTATAATTGACTCCATGACGCTAGCCAAAAATCATCAGGAACTCCTACAGGGATCAATTGATAACCTAGCTTTTCCAAAATTTGACTACCCAAATCATTCTTAACATTATACTCATTACCACTGAGGAAAACACATTTTGGGAAATGCTTATCACTCAAGGCCTTTCCATATCTGATAACACCTATTTTTCCAAACTCTTTGAATCAAGGTGTTCTTTGCACATCGCCTACACCATCTGCATCCTGCATGTCCCTCATCTTGCTCAATTAAAACATTTCCACAATATGCATGTCAGTATCTCTTGCGGCAGAAACAATGCTTTGTGCTCAGTGAAACTTCTCCTGTCCTGGGCACACAGAAAGGACACATTTTCCAGCCCCTTTTCCAGTTACTTTGGCGTCCCATTACCAAGTTTGTCCACTGGAATGTGAGTGACATAGAGTGAGTCACTTCCAGGCCCGGTTCCCCAACCTTCCACCTCCTCCTCTGCTCGCACCCTCTGTTCCCTGCTCACATGGTAAGACACACCGGACTCTCAAAGAGTAGATCCCATGATGCAAAAAGCCTGTATCCAGAGTCACTGCTTAGAATAAAGCACTACCTAGACCCAATAGAAAGTGAGGAAGACATTCATATTTTGTTTAGCCAATAATATTTGGGGGCCACATGTCATAGCAGCTGATGTTAATTATCTTCACTATTCCATGAAGCCTAATCTGATGCCTTGGCAGGAATAGACTTTTTCTTTCTCAGGCTCCCATAATTCTTTGGCCCATTCATACTAATCACTTTCTACCTCTCATTAGAATAATTTATGTTGCTGTTTTATCTCTATTCCTAGACTTTGAGCTTCTTGAAGGCAAGATTTATATCCATCTTATCTCTGTATCCCACACCTCACTTGGAGAGTGAACCGTATGTGGTAATCATCGATGTTTGTGGAATGAAAGATGATGTGAGGGATATTCACTTTCTTACAGAAAAACCTCACTATAGTAAGACAAAGCTGCAAGCTTAAAGGGAATTTAGGACCTGTAGCCTTTGGCAGCTTCAATAGGCTGATCATATCAACTCACACTCATCCTTATATAATTCTTTGGCACCTCCTGATGTGGAAAGCCAGACTGAAAAGTAGAAAATGCTCAGATTTGGGGATTAGAGAGTCCTTGGCTGAATCCCAGTTCTCTCACTTATTCCTCTAACTTTGAGGCCCATTGGACAAATGGCTTTACACTTCTAAGTTTCCTTAGCTGAATCCCAGTTCTCTCACTTATTCCTCTAACTTTGGACAAATGGCTTTACACTTCTAAGTTTCCTTGTCTTTAAATCCAACAATAATCCCTCCCTCATGGGACTGCAAGGTGGATTCAATGGCATCTTGAATGTGAAGTACTCAGTAGAGGCTCGACAAACAGCAGCTCCCTCCGCTAGTGCTGCTGCTGCTGATGTGTGGGCAGGAGCCATCCTGGCCTGAGAAGCACGCCAGAGCCCTAAAGGAAATTGGATGGCTTTTTAAGCAGAGTTGATTAAATATGATTCTGCAGCTCCTGCTGAGAGGCGAACTGCAAGGGGACAGCTGTGTTGTTTTATTGGGGAATCACAGATTGAGTGTCATATGAAGTCCTCCTAAAAAGACTCTGAAACTAGTTATTGATGCTACTGAGCAGTTTGTTTAGTAAATGAAGTCCTGTCTCAAAGAGCTATGGCTAAATGGTGAGGTCCAAACAAAAAGTAAATAACAGTTTTCTTTCCTCATTGGTCCTGACAGATTAAAATACATGCATCCGTATGCCTGCCCAGCTTCAGGCTGAGCTAATGCAACATTGATGCAACTCTCATTCTCAGTGGAAAACTGACCAATTAGAGCAAAGAGCTGCCTAATCTTTGTGACATAAACAGATTAGAAATGGGAGTCCCTGGATGGCGATTGAAATGGCAAAGGAACAATGTGTTCCTTTAACAGCCATCATTTTGCATTTGGAAGTTGTTATGGGGAATAGACAGTTGATGAACTGGAGACATAACTGTGTGAGGCCTGTTTTTCGTCTAGAAGTGTCAGTGAAATGTGGCAGAAAGCAGATTAAACACACCTGGTTTCAAGTCCCACCATGTCCACTCCGTCATCTGAGGTAAATCTTTTCCCTTCTCTGGCTTGTTTCCCTGACATAGGAAGGGGTCACATTGTGCCCTGCCCGCAATTCCACTTAGTTTAGCATCCTATGAGTCCCTTCCATACACCCCTTGGGTTGTTGGGGAGAAATAAAATGGTTACATAGGAGGTGGAATCTAGAGACTTAGTTTAAGAAGGAACATTTTGGTCTGGAAGGAAAATAAGAACGTTTGGTTCGGTTCTCCATTAAAAGATCACTGTCAAGTTTAAAGTAATCAAACGGAATGAGAAGATGATGATTTTTACTTTATTGAACTCCCTGGTGCCCATTAAAGTTGTTTTTCACAATCTCTAGATATGCAAACACCATGGCAGGAAGGATTCTGAACCAAACCCCACAAATCTCCTCTCCTCAGATGAGTGACAGCCAGCATTTGTTGAGTGTACACGATGAGCAGGCACTGTGCTAAGTGATTTATGGACTTTATTTTATTTTTCTCACCACAGCGGTAAGGAAGAGGAGATAGTATTTTCATTTCACTAATTAGAGACAGGAAACCAATTGCCCAAGGTCATGAGGTCAGGGACTGTGCTGGAATGCAACCCAGGACTTCAGTTGCTCTGACGGAATGGTTCTGTTCCGCTGTGCCTCCTGCTGTCCTTCACTCATTCCTTCAACAGATGCTTCCCAAAGGCCTGCAACTGGCCAGGTGCTGGGGATTGAGTCTGGTGCGAGAGAGAAGAGCTCCTCTTCTTAGGGAACTTGTGTTCTGGCTGAGGCAGCAGTAAATAAACAAAGTCATCAATAGACATATGTATGCAGACAATAATAAGAAGAAGAATATGCAGATAGTACTCCTGGAGTAAATGTAAGTGGGAGTGGTGGCTGGTTTACACCGGGTGGTTTGAAGGTGTGACATGTAAGCTGAGATCTTGGAAAAAGCATCTGCCCGCTCTGAGCTTCAGCTTTCCTATCAGCAGTAGGATTTTGGAGAGAACCAGAGGGGACTGTGAAAGTTAGTAGCTTCGTATACAATAAAATCCTTGCAAATGCAAGAGTGTAACCCCCAAGTACTGACTCCCAATATGAGGCGATTCTGCACTTGAAAATATATTGTTTCTCAGCATGTGATTGAGCCACAGTAGTGCTGGTACTACTACTACTAATAATAAAAGTTTACTGAGTGCTTGTGGTATATTAGGCAGTGCTCTCAATACTTTGCATGTATGAAATGATTCAATCCTCTCCACACCCTTAGGGAGAGAATACTATTATTAGTTTTATTTAAAGATGCTGATCCAAGGCTTGTGGAGGTTAAGTCAGCTGGCCAATTTCATGCAGACAGCAAGTAGTGGAGCTGGGCTTTGGACCCAGGTGCTCTGGATCCTGAGGCCATGTCCTCAGCCATCACACTTTGCTGTTTCATATATAATTGTCCTTGAACTCATACCTCCAAAACGCTACCAGGAGTGCGTAAAAATGCTGGTGGACCTCATATAACCCTTGCACTATTCAGTGTTGGTCATATAGGGATCTCAGGGTGTAAGATAATCTTTCTGGAGGGCAAATGCATGGTGTTGCATTTTCTTGCAATGATTTGCGATCCTCCCAGCACTCATGGATTCCAAGACTGGGCTTTATGATGAGAAGCACATGATGGTACCAGCAAGGTTCCTGAAGTAGTGAGTGCCCCACCCCAGAGGAATTCAAATAGAAGTTTGATGATCCTTTGCCAGGAGTGCTGTAAAAGGCCCATTGACCATTGACTAGAGCATTGTTCTAAGAGCTCTTTGATGCTAAAATTCCACCTTCCCATATACATTATGCAATAAAGGTCAGGCTGCCTATGAAATAACACTATAGTGCTTCCCCTTCCCAAGTATACAGTCCACATGGATCTGTTACTCTCAGCCTGGATATTGCTACTCTTCTGATTTAAGGCATAAAAGGCTTCAATGGGAATGGAATTGTCATCTTTGAAAGGAGGTGATTTATTAATGACAAGCAGCAGAGCTGCCAGCTCCTACATCAGGTGTCTCCTAACAGAATTAAACAAGGGACAAGGAAAACTTGCTGGGGCAGTTAACTGGGCAAGAGTAAGGTCAAGGTCCAGATTGGAAGCCAAGGATAGAAATTAATAAGTTGGAAGTTAAAAGAAATTCAGACTATTTCATGTTTTGCCTGAGGCCACCCTAAAACAGTGTCTAAACCATAGGAAATGTTTTCAGATATAAATTATAGTCTGGAAAAAAAAGCAGAGTCAGGAATAAAAGAAAGCTCCTTATAGACATCCCTGCCCATTCTAAAAGAAGATCCTTGTATTCGCAGTCCAAGAGGGAGGGGAAAACAGCAGTTATATTTTCCACACATCCGGGAAAGAGTCCAAGTTATAGACTCGGACCTGTGGTTCAGGCCAGGTTTTCATTTTCTTTTATCTGTGTCAACTCACAAATGTCAGCCTGTGCAGGCCATCAGGATGAAAAATGAAGGTTGAAAGAAATTCCTGGGGCCCGAGGCGAAAGGGTTGGCTCAGCAGTCTGAAGGGTTGAGCAGAGAAGCTCCTTTCCCTGAACAAAGGGTCAGACCTAAGGTGATCTTTGAAGAGCCGGCCTCGTGAGGAGGCATGAGCCACCAGGCTCGCAGGGTCCCCGAAGGGAAAGAGGGACTCCAGCATTGCGAGTTCCAATTCGGCACCGAGGCTGACACTCAGCAGGGACTCAGAGTTCTGAGCTTCTGTTTTCTCGAATGGGTTGGAGGTTTTGTGTGTAGGTCATTTCCACTAGAGGGATCCATCTATCAAGTGTGCAGCAGGACAGTCTGAACCAGACTTACACCTGGGACACAAAACAGAGCATCATAGAATGGTAAAAATACATAAAACAGATGGGTCCTACGTCCTCCTTTACTACTTGGTTAGGCCATGTTACTTCGACCTAAGGTGATCTTTGAAGAGCCGGCCTCGTGAGGAGGCATGAGCCACCAGGCTCGCAGGGTCCCCGAAGGGAAAGAGGGACTCCAGCATTGCGAGTTCCAATTCGGCACCGAGGCTGACACTCAGCAGGGACTCAGAGTTCTGAGCTTCTGTTTTCTCGAATGGGTTGGAGGTTTTGTGTGTAGGTCATTTCCACTAGAGGGATCCATCTATCAAGTGTGCAGCAGGACAGCCTGAACCAGACTTATACCTGGGACACAAAACAGAGCATTATAGAATGGTAAAAATACATAAAACAGATGGGTCCTAAGTCCTCCTTTACTACTTGGTTAGGCCACATTACTTATACTTTGTTAGCCACTTACATCATCTATAAACATAAAGTAACAGTGCAGACTTTATTCTTGTGGTGTTGGAATGAGATAATGTAAATAGAATGCAATTCCTACTATAGTATAAACTTTCAGTAAGTGCTATAATTATTAGCATTGTCTTTATAATGCATATATAAATTTATACTTATGGTTGGGAGAGATGTCTCTTGCAAATAGCTATCCTATCTTCTTTTGCATCTTTAAATCCAAATGTTCGATTAGATGGATCAATCCAATGTCTGAATGGATCAATTAGGAAACATCACTTTTGGATCACCAGTCAGTGGCCGCCATGCATCAATGTCCCCTTATCGCCCACTGAGAGACACAAGAACAGCCTACAGAGGCTTCCATGAATTTAAACTGTGGACATGATATCCTTAGAGCAGCGGTTCTCAACCTGTGGGTTGCGACCCCTTTGGCAGTCGAAAGACCCTTTCACAGGGGTCGCCTAAGACCATCCTGCATATCAGATATTTACATTATGATTCATAACAGTAGCAACATTACAGTTATGAAGTAGCAATGAAAATAATTTTATGGTTGGGTCACAACATGAGGAACTATTTAAAGGGCCAAAAGGTTGAGAACCACTGCCTTAGAGGGAGGCCTTAGATTGATTTGTCTAACTCATCATCTGAACCAACTATGTACCTAATGAAAAACCTTAAGAGAAAACCAGGCATATCTAGACTCTCTACATATCTTGGGAGCTAATAAGTGACATGAACTCATGGGTAAAATAAATATTCCAAATGGAATGGTCATCGTTAGCTATTGGATATCATCTTTATCATAGATTATTAAGGGTGTATCAAAGTTATTTTACCCTGCCCTTTTGTTTTTGTATGGGAAATCAAAGTTCAGAAAGAAGAAGTGAATTTGGAGTGTCATACAACAGTTTCTTCTTTAATATCCAAGCCACTCCCAGCTTCAAGGCTCAACTCTTAACTTCCTCTGTACAGAGCTTCTTGGCCTTGCATGGACATAATGCTAATGTCCTCTCCCTGTGGTCCCATTGTTCTCAGTATCTGCGCTGTTCTTTTCAGACTTAGCTATATTCACTCACTCATCTTATGCAGAGAAGTATTCTTAAACACCTTCAACGGGCCAGAATCTATATGCAGAGATTAACAAGACTCTATCCGCCCCTTTAAGGAGCTCACAGTCTACCTCGGTGCTGTCCAAATGAAATCATGAGAGCTACACACCTAATTTTTTTTATTGCTTAAAATAGTACAAAGAGTAGTACATTTGTCTCCTTTTTTCCCCCCTTGACCTTCCCCCAGCCTCCCCTACCCTCCAGTGTCTTGTGTCCATTGGTTATGCTTATATGCATGCATACAAGTCCTTCGATTGATCTCTTACCCTCCCCCCCCCAACCCTTCCTGGCCTTCCCGCTGTAGTTTGACAGTCTGTTCGATGCTGCTCTGCCTCTGTATCTATTTTTGTTCATCAGTTTATAATGGTCTTTATTATCCATAAATGAGTGAGATCATGTGGTTTTCTTCTTTCACTGACTGGCTTATTTCACTTAGCATAATGCTCTCCAGTTCCATCCATGCTGTTGCAAATGGTAAGAATTCCTTCTTTTTTACAGCAGCATAGTATTTCATTGTGTATATGTACCATAGTCTTCTAATCCAATCATCTGTTGGTGGGCACTTAGGCTGTTTCCAAATCCTAATTTTATATTGTCAAGTAGACACATTTAAAAAGGTAAACAAAAAGATGAAAATAATTTTAATATTTACATTTACCCAAAATGTTTTAATGTCAACATAAAATTATTATAGTTATTAATAAGACATTTTACATTATTCTTTATACCAAGACTTTCAAGTATGTGAGTTTTACACTTCCAGCACATCTCAATTTGGACCACCCCATGTTAAGTCTCAAAATCCACCCGTCACTAATGGCTACCATATTGGAGAGCCCCAGTCTAGATGGAAAACAAAAAATAAACCCCAAAACTCAGAGATAGGTCAGTATATAGAGTATTTGAGGAAGGCATATTATGGGTCCCTGACCTGGTGTGTGCGTGTGTGTGTGTGTGTGTGTGTGTGTTAATATCCACTATTTGCTTGCAGGTGTCTGACTGTGTATGGTAGAGTTATGTAAGAAAGAGGATTTCATCAGAAAATAGTTCTCAAAGTTTTGTTATTTTTTTATGTTTTTTGAGATATAACTCACCATCATTTCCACTTTTTAAAAAGGTTGTGATACTTATGCTAAATCATAAAAGATGATATTATTATTTGGACAAGTAGGGAAGGGCGTTCCAGATCAGTATTTGCAAAAGCTTAGGTACCTCACTCTGTATAGCAGGGGTCCTCAAACTTTTTAAACAGGGAGCCAGTTCACTGTCCTTCAGACCATTAGAGGGTCGGACTATAGTTTAAAAAAAAACTATGAACAAATTCCTATGCACACTGCACATATCTTATTTTGAAGTAAAAAAACAAAACGGGAACAAATACAATATTTGTATTTGCATGTGGCCCGCAGGCCATAGTTTGAGGACCCCTGCTGTATAGCATGTAACAGAAAATGAAGTCATTTTTGTTGTTATTGTTGTTGGGTGGTATTATGGGAGCTTGAAAAGCAGTAGGGGATGAGCGAGAGGAGGCTCTGCAGTCTTCTGAGGCAGAGGAACTTTGCCACTAAAGCAATGAAAACTCATTAAGATTGTTTGGTTGTGAAAGTGGTAACGACCAACTGGGACCATTGTGGTAGGAACTAGAGGAGGCAAGCTCAATGGCAGAGGCCTAAGCTACTGACAGCTTAATTTATTTTGAGAAAGGAATTGATATTTGGTCTGTCTTGTATTTTAACAAATGGTACATTTCTGTGTTGTATCAAGTAGTGTGGGAGCCTCCCAAGGCCACTGAGCACTTTATTATGTTTTATTTGTTCAATGTTCTTGGTCACTCTAATTCCTTTAGATGTTTTCCAGCTCTCATCTGTACTGTGACCAGAACAAGAAAGCCTTAATTCATACCATCTTCTGATGACAAAAAAATAAGTTTGTAATTTAATAAATGTGGTCAAAGCTGACCTTTGTGATGACCATCAAACTTCTTGTAGAGTAAAATTTTAGTCCTAGGAACTTGCCAGGGACATTGGATAATATGATACCTTGATTCTTCTGCGCATGAAGAACTGGGCATACGATTTCAAAATGTGTGTCCCACATCCTTCCATAAAAGATAAACTGTGAACTTTTTCCTTCTAAGTTGCTAAGATAGAATGATGTCCCACAATAAAACCGTGTCTTGTCAAGCGAGGCTCAACATATTGAGGGCTAGCTTCTAAAATGATGAATTATATGAAAAGTGCCTTGGGACCGGCCAGATGGAAACTGTCGCCTAAGGCTGTTACCGTTGTGGAAGAGCTGCCTAAAGAAAGAAATGCAGCAGGAAAACCATGAGACAGACTCAAGCCCCAGTCTTGATAAACGGCTATCCAACATGTCCCTTGGATACTAAACCTCTAAACAAATAATAGCACAAACATGCTACCACTCACACGCATGTCTGAAGTGCATGTGTGCACCTCTGACACACTCCCGTCCTGCCTCAGTTTTGAGTTAGTGTTTAAAATAATCAGGAGAATTAGCTAAGTTGTTTGGGTAATCTCTTGAATAATTTGGTGCTTGTCATGACTAGCTGAAGCTTCTCTTGTTTATCTCTGGGTTCTTAAGGAAGACAGCAAGGAACTGTGTTGTGCTCATGCCGGCTCTGTGTTTACCAGCTCGGGGAAGTTAGACAAGGCACTTTCTCTCCCAGAGCATCAACTTTTCTATCTGGGAAATAAAACATTCACACTTTACTCTGAGAATAATCTCCAGATAGTTATGGGTCCAATGTTCCAATCATACTAAGCGACCATAGGTTATTTGATGCAGTAGATGAAAGGTTGTTCTCAATGTAAATGATTGGACCTACAATGTTGCTTCAAAACAATGACATTCAAACTTAGACTGCCTCCTCCTAGAAAGAGGTGGCAGAGTACAGCTCGGTTTACTATTTACCTTCCTTCCATTGAGAACTGACTCCGCCATTCTTAGCAATGCATGGTACATAGGATTGACTCACCCTCATATCCAGAAGCAGGCCTTGACTGATATATGTTAATCAGTGAGGGTCATCTACTGGTTGGTTTAGAAGTGGGCATGTGACTCGGTTTAAGCCAGTGAGATGCAAGCAGGCCCATGTTGAGGACTTCCGGGAATGAAGCTTTCTCGTGCTTTAAAGAGAAATAATGAGAGTGAAGTTCTTTTTATTCCTGCTTATGAATAAACATGCAGGCTCATAACATCTGGTCACTATCTGATATCCATCTTGTGTCCTAAGATGATAACAGGAAGGTAGACAGCATAAAGAAGAAACAGACAGAAAACAGGCTTTTGGTTGAGCCACTAGAGTGAGCTTTCCGGAAAGCCTGCCCTACCTCTCAACTTTTGGACACTACCATGAATAAGTTCCCTTAATTATCTAAACAAGCTTGATTTATTTTGGTTGCATACAACCAACCAGTCCAGTGAGTCCAATGATGAGGACTACCTCATACCTGAATAAGCTGTCCTGCTTGTCAAACTCCATGGCCCCAAATACCTTCTCTGTTAGGAAAATTTGTCTCGTGGACAAATCCCAGACACTTCAGCAAGTCTCTTCACGTCCAGCAGAGCCCTGTTTTTCTTTGTGTATAGAAGGCGATTCTTAACTAGATAATAAAAAATGGTTATGCAATTCCACAACTTCTTCCAGCTAAATATGTGTGACTCAACACGAGGCTTAGGCAAAACTGTGGTTTGTTTATTGGTAATTGTCTAACCATCTACATAAAATAGGGTTGTTGCTGATCTGACTGTTGGGGGGCTAAATAAGGTAATTTAAGATTGTCCCAAAACACAGCTTCCTTGAGACTTCAACTGGTGACCCTGTGTCACATCAGACCAGGGCTGCTGGATTCAGAGGTGATATTTTGATATTTTATTTATTAGTATTATATGGCTAATAACTTTTAATACTGTCAGAAAGTCCTTCAGCTGACAGTTTGGGTTTGGATTCTAGTGCTGCCACTTACGCCGATGTGTCCTCCGTGATCCCAGACTCTCTCCCTCTGCTTCTGTTTTCTCCTGTGTGAAGTGAGGACAATGGAAGTCCCTATCTCAAAGGCTCTGTGGATGACCTACAAGGCTGTCAGAAGTTGCCTTTTGTTTGCTTTTCCAACACCAGCTCTTGCTACACCCAACCTTATACACCAGCCTGCATGCATTCTTTGCCATTTCCTACATTTCCAAGCTCTTGCTAATCCCATGCCTATAGATGCTGTTACCTCTGGTTGAAATGCACCCCAAACATCCATCTCACCTGGTTGACATCTCTGTGTCTTTCAGGCCTTGAACAGTTCGTCCTCTGTGCTCTGCTTACCGAAAAGAGATAGGAACCTTACTTTGTGTCCCAGCGCTGTTCCTCTGCTACTATCCCATCTGCTATAATCTATTGATATTTCCTGCTTCCTGGAAAGTGTTCATAAGAGCAGGGATTATAATTTATTCATATCTAAATCCTTAGCACCTAGCATGGTGCTTAATATACAGTGTAAGCTCACAAAATATTTGATTAGTGAATGAATCAGTTATGTCATCTTTGAACCAGTGAAGGTGGGATTGAGGGGTAAAGAAAATACTATTGTGTGTCACCATCTATCTCTAGTCACAGAGGCTGGAGAGAACTAAAAACATAAAAAGTTTCAGGGACTCCTAGTAATCAGTACATTTAAACTGAATTCTCAGTGTTTGAGTGCAGGACTTAACAGCATCATAATTCTCTTGACTATAACTGACTAAGAAATCATGTGCTCCTCAACCGCAAACTCAAGAAAAAGTCTTGGCTTAGGGTATCCTAATCTAATAAACTGTCTCTCTGACCACATTCCATACCAGTGAAAAAAAGTGGAAACTTTGGGAGGTGTGTGTGGAGGGGACGGGGTTAGTCTTCAGGGAGATAAATTAAAAGAATGAGTAAAATTTCCTAATTCCCATGAGTTATGTAATGTTTTTAAAGGTATTTATTGAAAGCAAGCTTTTCAAACTTAATTGTTTTAGGAAAGTCACAGTTTGAATAGCAAACCTAGCCTACCTACATCACAAAATTCATTTTCTTCTGGCTTTGGTGAATTACAGCAACAACATTTAATTGAACATTTACTATGTACTCAAGAAATAGCATCATTGAGTATTTTATTCTATACGTTTAAATGCCTTTCACAATTTATCTAATTTTCCCCTTACAAACACTATATGAAGTAAATATCATTTTCCCAGTTTTACTTAGTAGTGAAGAGAAACATGAGCTAGACAGAGGTTTAGTAGCTTAGATTTAGAACTCAAACTTGGGCATTATGGCTTCAGAGATGCCCTCTTCACCAGCTGGCCTATTTCCTTACATTCATCTAATCTAATAAAAGACAAGCATGCAAAATGACCATACCTTCGCTACGCCTTAAGCCATGCCTGCCAGCCAATCAGAGCGACTATATGCAAATTAACCCAACCAAGATGGCGGCCGGCAGCCACGGAGCTGGAGCGAGCAGGAGGCTTGGTTGCTCCAGTGATGGAGGAAGCCAAGCTTCCTGGCCGGCTCTGAGCTCCACTGAAGGCAACAAAGTTTCAATTATAGAAGGTAAATAAATCCCAGAATTAAAAAAAAAAAAAAGAAAAACAGGAGAGGCTGGGAGCTTCCATCACCGGGGGGCTTGGCCAGCCTGGAAACAGCCCTCAGCCCCTCCCCCAGACTGGCCAAACTTCCATGGGGTGAGGGTCTCCACTGGGGGGGGCTTGACCAGCCTGCAAACAGCCATCAGCCCCTCACCCAGGCTGGCCAGGCACCCCAGTGTGAGGTCCAAGCACTGCTAACAAGATGATTCACAAAAATTCTAATTATATATGGGTCTATTTTTATAATTTTTCTTGTGCCATTAACACCTGGTTTTAATAATTATAATTTAATCCTATATAATAAAAGGGTAATATGCAAATTGACCCTAACAGCAGAATGACTGGGAATGACTGGTCACTATGACACACACTGACCACCAGGGGGCAGATGCTCAATGCAGGAGCTGCCCCCTGGTGGTCAGTGCGCTCCCACAAGGGGAGCTCTGCTCAGCCACAAGCCAGGCTGACGGTTGCCAGTACAGTGGTGGTGGAGGGAGCCTCTCCCGCCTCCTCAGCAGCACTAAGGATGTCAGACTGCAGCTTAGGCCTGCTCCCCGCTGGCAAGTGGACATCCCCTCGGGGCTCCCGGGCTGCCAGAGGGATGTCTGATTGCCAGCTTAGGCCCAATCCCCCGGGGAGCGGGCCTAAGCCAGCAGGCGGTCATCCCCCAAGGGGTCCCAGACTGCGAGAGGGCACAGGCCGGGCTGAGGGACCCCACACACACACCCCGAGTGCACAAATTTTTGTGCACCAGGCCTCTAGTATATATATAATATCATTTAACTCTCATAACTGCTCTACCAAGTGATTACTTTTATTTCCATTTTACAAATAAAGAAATTATCATAACTTACTAAAGAAGATGGACAGATGGCAAATAAGCATATAAAAATACTCCACATCATATGTAATCAGGGAAATGAAAACTAAAACAACAAGATACCACTACACAGCTATTAGAATGGCCCAAATCCAAAAACTGACAACACTAAATGCTGGCAAGGACATGGAGCAACAGGAACTTTCATTCATTGCTGGTGGGAATGCAAATAGTACAGCCACTTTGAAGACAGTTTTGCAGTGTCACTAAACTAAGCATACTCTTACCATATAATCCAGTAGTTAAAACCTTATGTCCACACAAAAATCTACACATGGATATGTATAGCACCTTTATTCATAATTTCCAAAACATGGAAGCAACAAAGGTGTCTTCAGTAAGTGAGTGGATAAATACATATGGTACACCCAGACAATGGGCTGTTATACAGCACTACAAAGAAATGATCGTTTAAGACAAGGAATAAATGTCAGTGCATATTATTAAGTGAAAGAAGCCAATCTGAAATAGCTGCATACTATATGATTCCAACTATATGACATTCTGAAAAAGGCAAAGCTATGGAGACAGTAAAAAGATGAGGGTTTCAAAGGGTTTGAGGAGAAAGAGGGATAAGTAAGTGGAGCATAGATGAATTTTAGGGCAATGGAAATATTTTATATGATCATGTAATGATGGATACCTGTCATTATAAATCTGTCCAAACCCTTAGACTGTACAACAGCAAGAGTGAATCCTCATCTAAACTATGGCCTCGGTGTGATTATGATGTGTCAATGTAGGATCCTCATTGTTCTAAATGTTCTACTCTAAAGGGGGATGTTGATGATAGGGGGAAGTCTATGCATGTATAGTGTCAGGGGAACTTTCTGTGTCTTTCTCTTATTTTTGCTGTGAACCATAAGCTGCTTTAAAATAATAAAGTCTTAATTTTAAAAAATACCCAAATTCATGAATTTATCAAAATATTGAAAGGATAGTAGCTTTGAGTGGGCAAGGACTGTGTGTGTGTGTGTGTGTGTGTGTGTGTGTGTGTGTGTGTGTGTGTTTACTATAATTCCAGCCCCAGCACTGTGTCTTCCACATGGCTGGCACTTCATACACCTTCCTTGAATGAGTGAAAATGCGTCTTTATCATATGTTCTTTGATCTCGTCCCAGCCAATGTCATGCCAGTCACTCATGGTACTATATAGCAACTCATCATGGAACGTAAGCAAGTCAAAATTTTATTAAAAGAAAAAAAAACTTATATGAGTACTTAAAAGTGGACTTTTAGAAGGAAATTAACACACACACACACACACACACACACACACACACACACACGATACCACTTCTGTTTATATATTGAAAACATCTGGTCAGGGAGACTTCTCAAAGTTTGAAAAAAATTACATAAATCTAGAAAGCTGTGGGGTTGGTGACATCTGGAGAAGTGTCTGAATCTTGTTCTTTTCCACTGGAAAGTGTAGCGTGGAGCTGCCTGTCTCTCTGCACGTATAGTCGTGGTAATTTAAAAATAAAATAAATAAGGGGGTGGGAGACAGGAGAGGGCATGGTTTCTATTTCCAAAATGCAAAACATGCTTTTTCTGCTCCTAAAGCTCTGGGCAGGCCAAGGTTAACATAGAAGGGATGTGTCCATCACAAATTCCTTTAACCAAATCCAGGTCTGGAAATCGCGCCACCTCCATTCCTGCAGGGCCTGCAAAAGCCCCACTATGTCAGCAAAGTGTCCTTCCACGAAAAGACAGCTCCTGCCATTTCCAAGAAACGGGATTAAAGAGCAGCCTCACCCCAGAGTCCGCCCTTATACCGTAAAACTAACACCCCAGTCCTGACAAGGAAGGACAGAGTTTTTCGGGAGGATGAATAATGGAACTGCTCTAGCTACCTAGCACATTAACTGCCTGCTCAGCTGGGGAATGTAAAGGTCTCCTGATACAGACTCTAGAGAGGCATTTCTTGAATTTTTTCAACCTGTTCTCCCCCACAGCAGCCGCAGTCACAGAAATAAGAGGGAAATCCCATTGCGGGGAGGGAGCCAAGGAAGTTCACATCCTTTGAGGGTCCTGCACCTTCCAGGATCCTGGAGACACCAGCGGATATACCACCCTTCTCTCTCCTGATAAGGGACATTGGAGAACTACATGTGTTAAGTTATATGTAAGTTATATATATGCCAACTTATTTACACACATTATAAAGCTACTTAGAAACATATTTTTCACCCCGTTTGACAGGACATTCAAAACCAGGAAGGAATTTGTTCATGGTCTTAGAGGAAGTCCGTGGTAGAGCTTGGATCTGGACCAAAGTCAACTTGCTTCAAAATCCACACCCTTCCCAACACACCTTACTACCAGAAGAAAATAAAATTAGAAGTGAGAGTTGGAATCTAGCATTCGAATCTGTAACTTTTAGTGGCAAGATCAGAAGAGCAGGAATTATAAACACGACTCCCAGTCCTGGCTTTGCCCCTGTCCCTTTGGGCCAGCAAGCAGTTCCTCTGGGCCTCAGTTTCCTACTTTGAAATGTATGAAGGTTGGATTTGCATGAAGTCCGCTGACTTCCTGGGGAATAGTGGGTAATTGGGGGATAATAATGACTGGAAAATTCCTTCGCTGACATAAAATGGTGTTTTAATAATCACATTTTTGGTTGCTTAAATCCGAGCTACAATGCCTGTTATGCAATAGGATATATTGACAAGTTCTTAGGTTTTGTTGTAGGGCATTTACGGAAACGAATTGGTGCTGGACCACTCCCTAGTCTTCCTGCAGCTTTGTCATCTGTAAAATGCTGGTTGTGAAACTGATCTCACATTTAGTGGGTTAAATGGGATAATATGAGTAAATGCTTGTGAAAGTGCCTGGCGAAAACGTAGCTGTCCTGTAAAGATTAGCTACATGGAGGATATGGGAGGATTATAAAATTGGAGCAGTTATCTGAGTCAGAGATGGAAAGTATTTTCAGGCCAGAGTTGTAAAAAAAAAAAAGGTAAAGCTATCTAAGAACAGAAAAAATATGCGCATTGGAAAGACATTTTTCTCTATGCATTGTAGAAGTGGTACCACAGCCCACTTTCCCCAGGAAGAGCTCCTATGGTTACACACCCTCTTTCTACCGTGACCCTTATTATCCTCACTCCCTCTCACTATCGCTCACTCTGTCATTCTGGGTCGTTCTGGGCATGCTCAGTGGGAGATGACCTTCTAGTTGCTCTTCGGGTGCTTCATCTCTGCATTGGCATCTCGAGGGGCAAATAGGGATGAGATTCTGACTTCTGCCATGTATTTCATAATATTCTTGGAAGAGGGAATTTATCTTACTCATTTCTACCCACATTCTTTAGTGTGGTAGCACAGGGCGTGGTGTGGTGTTAGTACCCAATAAATCTATGTTCAAATAACGGATAAATGATCACTGTGCTTCACTATAACATGTGTCTGCCTCACCTACCGTAACATGTTCAAATGTCCAGAGCAAGCATGAAAACCACTCCAGGACCCAGCTCATGTCAACTTCTTCACTCTCACCCTGGCCATGCCTCTGTGCTCTAGGCAAACCAGACTATGCATTATATGTTGCTGAACATATAATGCCGTTTCCTGGCTCCTTTTCTTTTTCCTCTTGTCATCTTCCTCCCTCCACCTGCATTTCCTTCCCCCTCACCACACATCACCTTGCACACCTGACAAAAGCCGTCATACCTTGGAGGGCTCCCACCAAGCGTCCTCTCTTCTGGAAGACCATCGCCCAGGAAAACGGACTATCTCTGCCTTTTCTCCACTCAGGGACTCCACTGAGCTCCCACTTGCCAATAACAATTCAAGTCTCTTCTTTTTTTCAGTAGTACCTTTTCCCCACGTAACTATTGGCTCCTTTAAAGCAGTGGCCACATACAAATTTTCTCTGTATCCAGAGAGACCAGCAGAGGGACCAAAGCACAGTAAATGTACAGTAAGAGGATCTAACTCATTTTCTTATGAGTACTTACTGGCAAAGTATTATGTGCCAGGGACTCTTCAGGGGCTGGGGAAACAAGGGCCACCCAATCCAGACATGTGCCTTGCCTCCAGATAAGTGGTCAGCTAACCACTCAAAAATGCCCTATTAGAATGACGACAGGCACAAAGGAGGAGAAATGGAAGAGACCACTTGACCTAGTGAGGGAAATAAGAACCTCCTGTGATAAAGTGGTATTTGAAGTGAAGTATAATTAAAAGTCATCAGGTAGACATAGGATCAGGAGGGAATATAAAGAAATAAATATGGTCTCCAGGTGCCCAGGGCAGTGTGCTGTATCCTAATATACCCAGAGATTCAGTCTCAATTTCCCTATTAGCATTGCTGGGGAGCAGTCCTTAACTGACTGTGTGTGTTTTGAGGATGAAACGAGAACATGTATTTGATGTACTTTGTACAGTCCTTGGCATGGGGTTCCTGCTGGATAGATACCAATGCCCTTAATCATTTTCTCAGTAATGCTGGGAGACAGAGCACAGGGAGGTTTGATGGAATAACCCAGGACCTGGCTCGAGCTGACACATAACAAACTCAGTACTCCCTCCAAATAGGAGGAGAGTTGACCTCTTTCTGAATATACCTCTAGAGCAGAGGTTCTCAACCTTCCTAATGCCGCGACCCTTTAATACAGTTCCTCATGTTGTGGTGACCCCCAATTTCATTGTTACAAATTGAACATAATTAAAGCATAGTGATTAATCAAAAAAAACAATATGTAATTATATATGTGTTTTCTGATGGTCTTAGGTGACCCCTGTGAAAGGATCATTCGACCCCCAAAGGGGTCGCGACCCACAGGTTGAGAACCGCTGCTCTAGAGTTACTGGGTTTACTTGTCTATTTTATTAGATTGAGATCCAGGAGGTCTACATTTTAGCCTTCATTTTTTCCAGTGTCATGCAGATAAGTCCAGAAGTTGAACATGATGATTGATGATGTTTCTTTCATATAGACTTCTTTCCTCTCTTCTTTCTTCCCTTTTCTTCCTCCTCTTCTTTCCTTTCTTTTTTCTTTCCTTGCTTTCTTCACTCCCTTCATCCTTTTCTCCCTCTTTCTCTCCTTTATCACTACTTGATGGTACATTCAGCCATACCTACTACTGGCCAGGAGCTGGGAATACAAGGATGTCCAAGGTATGTCCTAGCCCTGTGGAACTCACCGATGTGAACCAAACCTATGGGGTTGCAGTCAGGATAACTACAATGAAGACGACCCAGTTACTATGGAAATATGTAAGAGAATTTCAATCTAGTCTGGGATGTCACATTTCAGCTAAATCCTGAGGATGAATAGGAGTTAGCAAGGGGAAGGGTTAGTAAGCAAACTTTTCTAGGAGGAAGGAATAGCATTTGCAAAGACCTTGAGCAGTGGAGAATGCCTTATTAGAAGGACTAAAAAATAGTGGTCAGATTGGCTGGAGAGGATAAGAGAAGTCCCTGAGGAGGCAAAGAGACAGACCCGCTAGAGAAGCGGTTCTCAACCTGTGGGTCACGACCCCTTTGGAGGTCAAACGACCCTTTCACAGGGGTCGCCTAAGACCATCAGAAAACACATACATAATTACATATTGTTTTGTGATTAATCACTATGCTTTAATTATGTTCAATTTGTAACAATGAAATTGGGGGTCACCACAACATGAGGAACTGTATTAAAGGGTCGCGGCATTAGGAAGGTTGAGAACCACTATGCTAGAGCCAGCCTAAACAGTCACAGCCTACGAGCTGTGGGAGTGTCATGCTCCTGAGACCCTCTGTCTGCTCCTCAAAATCATGCTTTTACTTCTCTAAAAACCCTAGCAATAACCCACAGAAACCATTCCTTTCTCTTTCCTGTCCTCTCCCACTCATGCCTGGAGTGACCCACCCTAGTTTTCCCCCTGGCCTCCATGAACAGGGCATGATTGTTAGGAGTCCAAGTTTGGAATGTTGCCCTTGGAGCCTGGGGTTGCAGCTGACACTGCCCACCACGTCCCTGACCCAAGTGTAAATCAACCACGAATTACTGAGTGAAGCTCATCCACTGGCGGTGGCCTAGCTATGCCGTCACAGTGGGAGAGCTGGCCCCTGAAAGCACACGCCTGCCCATCGAGGAGCAGCAGAGTCAATGGCCCCATTCATGGTCTCCTTCTCTCCAGAGATATATGGCAGGATATCCATACGTGCAGCTGTCAGTGGAAAACCAGGAATGGGTAGGGTGGGTGGAAAATATCTTTATTTTTGCAAATTTATGGAAAGCAAATATTGCAGTCCTCCCTCGAGATGCTAAATATAGCAGGTAACAGATCCTCTTTTTTAAACTAAAAGTGGATATTGATTTACTTTATACAGAAGGAATAGCAAAAACAGCGGTGACAGGCAAGTCTGCTATAATCATTGAGTATTGATTCAAAGACCGATTCTTTCTAGCTAGACCCCGAAACCACGCATGCAAAGGATGGCTGGCATGCAGTCTTACTCAGGGCTTAGTATTAACTACGACGTGTCCACCAGCCCATTCCCCCCAGGACTCTAAGTTCCACTTCAAAGTACATTCCTCTTCCCCTTCCTTCTCGTGGCAAATGCATTCCCTTTTGTACTTGCAGCCTTTATTCTCAGTCCCTCCAGACATAATAGTGCCACTTGATAGTAATGAGATAAAAATATAACTTTAATAAAGCTTAGCAACATTATGCCAGTCCAGGAGGTCTCTCTCAGCATTATGGACATTTTGGGCTAAGTCACTGATGTGGGGGCTGCCCTGTACTTGGCAGGATGTTTAGCAGCATCTCTGGCCTCCACCCACTAGATTCCACTAGCACCCCTTACCCCTTTCCACCCAATATCTGTGATAACCAAAAATGTCTCCAGATACTGCCAAATATCCTCTGGGGGATGAAACTGTCCCAGGTTGGAAACTACTGGTCTATTCTCAGGCTGAACGTAGTAGTATTAGCACCCCTGGTGCAGTGCAGACCACTGTTCTACTCCACCCTGCTACAACATTGATCCCCATCACCTCCACTTTCAGCCTTCTAATGAAATCCATCGTCTTACGTTCTCTGTAAACTCTCTTCTACATCAGAGACTTTGGGATTTTGTTTGCTTGCTTGCTTGTTATCAGCATCTTCTTTTAGATTCTGTCTGACTTAGGAGGCATTATAGCACTGTGGTTAAGGCATGATGGACTTTGAAATGAAAGAGAAGCTAAGTGTGAATCTGAAAGCAACTTAATCATTTAAAAACATGTAGCAAGTGATTTAAGATATCCAAGCCTCACTCTTCTCAGTCATGTGAGGAAAAAATATTCGGAGTGTCAAGAATTATATAATACTAGAGGCCCAGTGCACAGATTCATGCACGATGGGGTCCCTGGGCCTGGCTGGCAATCAGGGCCAATTGTGGCCGGCCGGCCTGGGGCAGGGACCATGGGAGGTTGGCCGGCCATGGGAGGTTGGCTGTGGAAATGAACTGACCACCCAGCCAGCCTGGGGGTGGGACCGCAGGAGGTTGGCCGCCCGTAGGAGGTTGGCTGTGGGAGTGCACTGACCACCACAGGGCAGCTCCTGCATTGAGCGCCTGCCCCCTGGTGGTCAGTACTCATCATAGTGACCAGTCGACCAATCATTTGGTCATTCAGACATTCAGTCGCTTAGGTTTTTATATATAGAGATAATGTGGGTAAAGCACTTTTCAGAGTCTGAAAGGTAGTAATTGCTTAATAAATGGAAGTTGACATTAACCAAGATCATTATTATTCATCTCTATTGTTTAGATGCCTTCATCCCCCTTTTTAAGTTCTGTCTTCCTTCCCTGCTTATCTTTCTTTTTATACTTACATATTTATTTAAAATTAATGCATCTCTAAATCGAGAACTTGCAAAGTTTTTCGCTCATAAACATTCCCCTTGAAGTCTCTCCCTCTGTTCTAAGTCTCTAGAAAACTGCTCCTTGAATGTCATGGGATTATGTGTCAAAAAGCAGACAAACTCAAATATATCAGGGATGAGTTACAAGATTACTAAAGGGGAAGGCAGAAGCATGAACTGTTTAAATTACTTAAATAAGGTCCTGATTCTCAGCAAAACAAAACATATTATATCCCTTCTGGGGCAAAGTCAAGATTTAATATAATCAGAGCAGTTTAGAGATATATTAACAAACTGCTGGGATTCTAGAAAAAGAATCCAGTTAAAGAAGGGTCTGATGAGGAGTCATCAATCTAACCAACAAAACATTCACTATGAAAGTCTAACTGTGTATAGATGTTAAGTTACCTATAATATTGGGTAGTAAGCAAAGTGCTCTCTCCCATAGTAGAGACAAGTGAGAGGGAAGCTACATTTAATTGGTATTTAAGGACAAGTTAAAGGATGACAAATGTTAGACGTTACTGAGATGGTTCAATTGGGAAAAAAAAGAGATTAAAGGAGATATGGCCATTGCAGCAGACAGATTCTCATGTATTCAAGTATTTAAACTTATTTAATGTGGTATTATAAAGAAGAACTAATGGCAAAGAGCAGCAATTTTAAGATGTTGATTTCTGCAGCTTTACCAAGGATACTCTTGCAGCGATGGGAGAATAAGGTTCAATGAGTGTGTCTAAGGTTAGTTCTTTCCAAGACATCAGAGTTCAGTGATTAACAAAGTCTATCACAAGCATCTTCTCAATATCTTAAAGTTGGGAATTGGAGTCATGGTTAATAGATGAGGCTTCTGAGTTGGTTAGATTTTTGCTGAAACCTGGACTCCACCACTCACGAGTCATGTGATGTTGGTTAGAGTGCTTTCCCTAACTTAGCCCGTTTTGTAACCTGTAATCAGAGATGGTCATGCCCACCTCCTTGGGATGGTTAATAACAAGATTAAATTAGTTCATTTTTTTAAAGCACTTGGCATAGTCTGTGGAATGCAGCTAATGATCGGTAACTGATACTAGTTATTTTAATTACATTAGTGGGGAATCTTGCATAGGGTAGGGTTGGACTAGGAGAGTAGATGGAATTCAAATCCTAATGAGCTTTGCACCCTCTAGCTCCCTCCTGAAAACAATAAAGTATAACCAAGACATTGAAAGATTAGGACTCCAAATGACATGGTGGGGGGTGGGGGGGTGGAATCATTTCATCCCCTTTCCCCCTTCTCCCCCCCTCCTATTGCCTATTCAGACATATCCTGGACATTTAGTTCTCCTGTGACTGGATGTAATACTGAGTTGGCTGGATGGCTAGGCTGGTTGCAGTCCAATAATAACAACGTCCTCTGAACAGCCCAGTTCAATGATTCATATGTTCAAGTCCATGGAATTACCACAATTTTAACTTGATTTATGGCTCATGTTTCTTCTTCCCCCAGCTACACCAGGTGTGATGCTCATAGTTGCATTTCCCTTTTTCCTCCACCCCTTCAGGCTGCGCCTGGCCCCTCCAGGACCAAGTGGAGGACTGAGGAAAGGAGGAGGCCAGGAAATGTCTCCCTTTATCAATGCTGATAGAACCTGGTATCCGTTTCCTTTGGGCATGTTGGGAATAAAGACTGAGATTAGGTTCAGTGGATATTCAATGCTGATACTTTATGTTTGAGTTTTTTACAGTTCCCTGTAGCTTCTGGGTGGCTCACACTCCGTAACCTACACAGGAGCCATTGGCCTCTGGAGGTCTCATTGAGACTCTCTTTACCAAGATCCCAAGACCCATCCAGAAGTTCATTTAGTGAAGAGCCTTTTTAGGATGACTTCTAGCCTCTCTTTTCTGGTGACCACCATCGGGCTCATTAGAAGCATGGACTTTTTGCCCCAGTGAAATCCAGCAGGAGAGTAGGTCATTCCCAGTAAAACTGCCCCTTTCCATCTATCGCCAGAACAGATACCAGGCCCAGTTGTTATCCTTTAGGCTTTAACAGGTATGTATCCAGAATCATCCCTGTGCCTACCGATTCCAGGCTCCTTAAAACTTCGCTCATTCAGCCTGAAGCTGGGTGGAATGAGCTCTTGTCTCCCACTACGTGCAGAGGCCACATCTCTAGCTATGTTTTTCAATTAAAATGTTTCCCACTTTTTACATCTTTTCTGCATTCACTTTTCAACCCTCCAGGTGAATATTGCACCAATGGTCACATAACCTCTAACCTCATCCTTTACAAGTTTGGCGCTAGTCATCAAATACCACACTCCAGACAATGGAAGTAGTTGGCACTATATATTCTGAAACTAATTCAGAAAAGGTCCCATTGTTATATCTCATCACAGAAAGCAATCGATCTTCCAAAATACCAAAGGCAGCACTGCACTAGAGTCTTATAGTGCCCCCTAAAGTTGTGTGACGAGACAGCACCATGGGCGGGGGGGGCGGAATCACAGCACTCCACCATTTGGCAGACTGAAGGGAGAGCCGAGTAGAGAGTGTGTGGACAGCTCTTTCCAATTTGTGAGCCCTTTATCAAAGCAGTGTGAGTGGCTTAAGGTCTTGGATCATAATCTCTTATTTTATTTTTTTGTATCTGCAGAAGTAATCTTTCTAATATTTTTCCTCAAACACATAACATATCTGAAGGATAATCATCCATGGGAGGCCCATGTGTGAGCTGCCAAAGTATCACTTGGCACTTGACACAAAGGGTTTCCTGATTAGAATTTCTACTATTCCTTTCTCCAGAGTTTAGGAAAGGAAGGACAGGATGAGGTAGCAAAGAGCAGAGGGACTTTGGAGTTAGGCAAGCCAAGGGTCAAATTCCAGGTCTTTCACTCCCTTGCTAGGTGATCTTTGGAACTGAGCTTAATATTTATTATATTGTTAATTCAATTATTCTATTCCCAAATGTTTATTAAGCACAGTACTGCTATAATCAAAGTGTTCTGCCAGATTCTGAAGGATGGTGAATAAATATGCTTTTAGTCATCAGGGAAAGATATCGGAGTCCAGAGTCCAATGATAGAACTCTTGAAAGAGCATTATAGTTCTCCTTAGTTACATATTTCAGAAGATAGAAGCATGCTCCATCAAATGTAAGTCCTGATGGCTTGCTGATGAACTCTGAAAAGGTTAAATATTTGTGAAATTGTTGCATTTTTTAATGCAAAGAGCATGTTAATATCAGATATAACAAGAGACCTATAGAGTATGAGAGTTGTTAAACTGCAGAATTCACAGTTGTACCATGTTTCCTACAACATTTTCCTTTACTATTGATTGTGGCTTATTATTGTTTGGAATATTCTAAAGGCATAGTACATGTTTCCTAATTTCCAATCATCATCTTTCTTCCTTATTCTTTTTCATTCTTCCCTTTCATAGATTTTCATTTTAACCTGATTCTACTTGATTGATATTTTACTATTTCATTAGCATGTCATCTTTGATTAAGAAAAAAAGTCAGGCCTAGATAGTTTTTCTCAGTAGATAGAGCATCAGCCTGCGGACTGCAGAGTCCTGGGTTTGATTCTGGTCAAGGGCTGGATCCCTGGTTGGGGGTGTGCAGGAGGCAGCCAAGAAATGATTCTCTCTCATCATTGATGTTTCTATCTCTCTCTCCCTCTCTGAAATCAATAAAAATATATTTTAAAAAAGGAAAGAAAAAAATCATAGATAAGTACATTTTTGAAACTAGTCATTACCCACATGTCACTTCTTATTGAAATCAGTCATCCAACATAGGCCATTTAAAATATAAATAATATTTTTCTTTTTCTTGCATTTAACAGGAAATAGAACCCACTCTGAAACTAAAGGAATTGTTGAAATTTAAATAATAAAAGTCTCTTTACAAAAATAGATTCCACTTACTAAAATGCCATTTAAAGCTAACGGGGGGAAATATTATTGAAAAATTGAGATAGGAGACATTTTAAGAAATTATGTGCCTCCACACTAGATGATATCTCTAGATTCCTTGCTTTCTCCATTTTCTGATTTTAAATATTATTCTTCATTGTCAAGTTTTATAATGCTTTTTCCACTAGATTAAAAAACACTCAATCATTAATATTACTTATATATTTAAATGGATTTAATCTTTACCACCAATTCTTTTTACTATGATTTCTTACACCTAAATTTTTTATTCCATCTTTTCATTGAGTTTTTTTTTATTTCACCTCTTAATCTAGCACCTGTTCTTCTAATTCCAGTGAAGGTTTATGCTGTATGTTCAATATCTGCATATTTGAGGATGTAGAGCTGTTAGCTTAATATTCTAATCACAAACTATAGCTGGATATAAAATTAATGAGTCCAACTTCCTTTGTTCCAAACTTGTGGATGCTGCTCCATGATTTTTCTGGCATTACATGTTGCATGGAAAAACACAAGGCGGGCCTGAACTTCTTTTTGCTTCTATATTTTTTTAAATTATTATCATTATTATTATTAGTAGTAGCAGCAGCAGTAGTGGTATTGGACTATAATAAATTCACTAGGATCTGTGTTCATCATTCTATATAAAAAATTTTAGCATAGGATATAGTGATTTTTTTCTATTAAATCATCTTTATTTTATAAAACATTTTCTTATGTAACTCTTTTAAGCACAATCTTATCTTTGACTATGTTTTTGGTTGAATTTATTATACTCTTGGGACATTTCATGTGACTTTTGTCTCAATTGATACTTGAAACTTTTTCTTTGCTTATTTCTTGAGCTCTTCTCCCCTTCTATGATTTAATATTTACTGAAATTCTTGCTTTTCAGATTATAGATTTTTTTAATGCAAGAGGGATACCAAGGTAACTCATTTCCTTGACACTATTGAGAACTGGAAAACTATTTGCTTGAATTTTCATCCAGTGATGTATGTTCTTTTTGTTTGTGTTCATTCCTTTGATTATTTAGTCTGTATGCATAGGTTTTTATGCTTATGTCTTTCTGATAATTGTTTGAATATGACAAAACATTGACTGAACAATACTGTGCATGGTGAGGGGTGCAGAACTAAAAGATGGGAGGAAAATTCTTTGAAGGTGGTAGACATCTTTTTGTATTGGTTTTCCAGAACACTTTCACCAAATTTAACATTTCCATTGCTGGAAGTCTGTATTCAATCCTTCTGTTTTAGGTGTTTGGGAAGTCAGTTTGGATGTCATATAAATTCTGTTTCACATGTCTTCTGATTTGTGATCTGATGATCACTGTTTTCATTGTGTACTTCAGTTCCCTTTTTTCAGAGGTTGAATGACAAGAGTAGGTGGGGAAGAATCAATTGGTAAGCTAACCATTGACATTTATAAATGTCATTGTAGAGAAACTGCCTCTAGGGCAGCGTTTTCCCACAGTATTACCTCTCTTCTTCCAGGGCCAGCCCCAATCTTAGATTCTCCATGGATTCCACAATCTTAGATATTCAGGGGTCACTAAGTAATCTCTTCAGGACTGTGACACTTCGAGGGAAATCTGTCCCCAGTCCCAGGTCCATAGAGTCACACAAGTTCTTGGTATCCGTCCCCTTGCCACGGACCAGATTTCACAGTGTTGCATAGAATATATCAAAGCGTGTGGTTTGGGGTTGTAACTCTTTCCACATTCGATTTTATTTCTCGTTCTGTTTGCCTTTATTTTTCTTTTTATCATTTTCAGAAGATTTAAAAGAAAGATTCTCTAATCATTAAACCGAAGTCTCTTCTTTGAATGTTCAACAGACCTCCTGTTATGTCTAAACCTCAGGGCCCTTACAATTTCCATTCCTTTTCTTCCAACTAGAGAAAAGCAAGAATGAATAGGTGAGGGAGATGTGAATGCTTCACCTGTGATGACAGAAGAGAAGATGGAAACCTTAAACTTGCCAACCTGGTTTACTCCTTCTTCTTGCTATGAAGCTTTATATTTACTCAGCCTCCTTTAGTAAGAGCGAGTCATTTTAAAATAAGTCTTGAAAGAGGAGAAAATTGACCTAGAGTTAGTTCATAAGACCCTTCTTATACTTTTGACAAACTCCAGTATCACATCATTTAGAAAACATAACTTCTGTAGGAACAGTGTCTCACACAAGGCAGAGCACAGAGGACCCTTCAAACAAAGAGCCATCAAGTGAAACAATTCAAGAAACTCATTGTAAAAAATAAATCCCATTCTTTCAAAACTAAAGCCATACTTTTTCCTAACCTCCCTCTCACTCCCTACAGCTTTCCCATACAGGTTCCCCTTTTCCAGTGTTAGCATGGCAGTAGAATTTGGTTTGATTTGCAGCATCCCATGAAACAAGCACAGAAAAATGGTTTCCTTAGACCTGCAGTTCAAGGCCTTTCTTTTTTTCCTATTTTGTGTTTAAGGCTCAACAGTTCAGCCTCACCAAGGCCTGGAGCAAGTAAGAAAAATTGAATGCAAAGTTTAAAAGCACTGTGCTTAGAATCTTCATCTCATCTTTGGAGACAGCCCTGGAAAACATGTGTCACCTTTTTAAAGTCTTCCCCCCGCTTTTTTCCCTTCCTCCAAGGTTCCTCCCTCAAGAGATTCAACATGCTATTTTAGGGACTTCATGCTTCAAAGAGTCTAATTCTAATTGGGTTACATGGTAACTGGAAACATAGCCACAGGGTGTGACTGAAGGTCAAAACAGGAGCTTGCACTTGATTGGGTATCAGAAGGTAACTTATACTTAGCTACTTTCCCATCAAGCAACCTGGTTTAAACCTCAAATCCCGGCTCTCCTATTTTCTAGCGATGTAGGACAAATTACCTGACCTCTCTGACTTTATTTTTCTCATCTGTAAAATGAGCTTAATATAACCCATTTCACATGATCATGCACTCATAATAATTATTGTAGTTTCTACCATAAAGATTAAACACTCAATAAGTGCTAACTTGTATGAAAAAAATCTCTCTCTCTCTCTCTCTCTCTCTCATACATGCATGTGAACACACACATACAATGATTATTCACTGGGTACCAGCTGCTGGACTGAGTGCTGGGCCAGCTCTATGAAGTTGGTATCCAGTACCAGTATTTTGCAGATAATAAAAGTGAAGCCCAGAGATGTTAAATAACTTTCCTGAGATGGCCCAACTAGTAAGTAAAGCTATGAAGTTTATATTTGACCCTAGATCTCTGACTCCAGAGCTCATGTTGTTAAATGCTCTGTCATTTCACTCATCTAAGATATTCCAAGTCCTCTTCTGAACTCCAAAGTCTACAAAAAGACTTCACATCAGTTCGATAAAGGGCCATGGCAAGGAGGCCCCATACTGATTGAGTTACTGTATATCTTCTGACCTGGTGCAGGAGGGCCCTCCCCTTGGGTGTCTCTAGCAGAGAACTTCAGCTCCTCGCTCCCTTTCTGAAGGATTTCCTGATTCTCTCTCTCCCACAATCCAAAAAGTCCTCTTCTCTCTGTGGTCCCAATGTTCCTTGTCATTTCTTAATCTCAATAAGTACTTCTAATTCATAGCATTTTTGTTTTCATGTTTCTCTTGACACTCATATACCAGCCCCTGAGACCAAGGACTGTGACTTATTTGTACACTAGAGGCCCAGTGCACAGATTTGTGCACCGGTGGGGCACTCGGCCTGGCCTGCACCCTCTCGCAATCTGGGACCCCTTGGGGGATATAGGAGGCCTGGTGCATGGATTTCGCCCAATCCCCGCAGGCCAGGCCGAGGGACCCCACCAGTGCACAAATCCGTGCACCAGGCTTCTAGTATGCATATAAGATCTTTGGTTAATCTCTTCCCACCCTCCCCACTCCCCCTTCTCTCTGAGATTCAGCAGTGGTCAGTGCACATCATAGCTACAGGTCAAATGGTCAAACGATTGGACTGTCGCTTAGGCTTTTATATATATAAATTCTCTCCTGGTGTCCAAAAGATCATGTAAATGCATGTTGAATGAAAGATCACACGAACTGCTCTACTTTAGCAAAAAAGCAGTCACATAACAGATATTGGGCCAAGCACTTCCCATATATTCTCTGATTCCATTCTCACAATTGTCCCATAGAGTAGGTTCTGTTGTTGAGCTCAATTTACAGAGGAGGAAACTGTGATGAAGCAACTTGGCATGACCGTATTTAAATAAGTGGTAGGATGAGGAAATACACCACATGATGCCCCTCTCCAAGGGCATGCTCTTTCCCTTGCCCCAAAGTGAATGAAGAAATGAGCTGTCCCTGTGACAGACCTCATCTCTCCACCTCAAATACCACTCACACACCTACACAGAGGTGCAACCACACTGAATGGCACGTCACAATTAGGCCTTCACTTCTTAGGGTCAGTGTGACTTTTCCATGCAACATAACCTTTTCTTAACACACAGACTTCCCATCTCTGCTCCCTTCATCTGTGTAAAACCTTGTCTTCTATTTCTTTAATCAAAACTAGGGCAAAAAATGAGGTCTGAGATGATGCCCAGGAAGAGAAATGCCAGAACGGGGAGTGATGACTGGAAGGAAGGCAAAGGGCCATGGAAGGATTGAGGATTGAGGGCAGCTCTGGCCACCCCCTGCTGTAGTGGGCAGTCCCTGGAGCTGGGGCTGCCAGCAGCAAAGTGAGCAGGGCCACGGCCCTCCTTGTCTGCCTCTGAGATCATTCCCTAAGTACAGCACCACTGGGCTCTCCAGGGATTAATCCTTTCTCTCAGGAAGGCACTGCTCCTGCCTGGCTCTGTGTCCTCTGGTCCAACCTCAGTGCTGACTCAGTTGTCCCTTCCCTCGAACTCCTTTCACACTGGAAAAGTGCTGGTCCTGTCTACTTTTCCATTTACCTCTCACTCAGAGTCGGGTTCATCTCTGGAGCCCGAGTGAGTCACAGCACAGGGCCCAACACAGAGGTGATGCTTCGTAAATCCCTATTAGCTTAAGAGGCACCAGCGTGTGGAGAAGAATGCACAGACTTCAGTATTATATACACATTAATTTGCATACTAATTCTACCACTTAGTCTCCGTGACATTTTGGGCATGTACACCATTTCCCCAAGCCTGCTTTTTCTTATTTGCAATTAAGAATATTGATGTCTCTGATTCAACATTGCTCTGTGGATGGTATAAGATAATCCAGGTAAAAGTAGTTTATAAACTATAAAGGGTTGAACAATGAGTAATTCTCATTACAATCAAGTAGTCTAATATCCACTATCAGATCTGCTATACATGAAACAAAGATTTGACTTATGTCTTCTTAGTGCTTAGAGGTGGTCCCTTGAGTCATCATTGTAATCTGCATTCATTCATTATTCATCCATTTATTTATAAGACTGCATTCAGAAGGTATGTATCTAATATTTTTTCCAGGCTCTGTGACAAGTTTAAGAGATGCCACAGTGAGCAAAGTAGTTACGGTGTTTGTCCCTTGATGCTTACAGAGAGAGACATTACACAGATAATAATTAAAATATGTTATTATAGCCCTAGCTGATTTGGCTCAGTGGACAGAGCGTCAGCCTGCGGACTGAAGGGTCCCGGGTTCTATTCCAGTGAAGGGCACCTACCTCAGTTGCAGGCTCCTGGCCCTGGTCTGGGGCATGCTGGAGGCAACCAATTGATGTGTCTCTCTCACATCAGTGTTTCTCTCTGTCTCTCCCTCTCCCTTCCACTCTCTCTAAAAATCAATGGAAAAAAATATCTTTGGAGGAGGATTAATATATAGATATATAATACACACACACACACACACACACACACACAC
>NW_005370558.1:2216918-2357414 GCF_000412655.1 Myotis brandtii | reverse complement strand
TCAGAAAAAAAAATCACTTCTACTGTCGTGGTAAACAACCTGCTTCCCTATTTATAATGGTCCGGCCCTCTAGCAACTTCAGCACGAAATTATAGCTAATTTGCCTACAAACTTCAGGTGGTCATAATAATCTGGCCACTCAACTGTAATATATATATGTTATTATAGTTGAGATAGTACTGAAAAAAGTGGAAAGGACAGGAAATCAGGGAAATATATGTGGGGAATTAATTGTGTGGTGTGTGTGTGTGTGTGTCCTAGTGAGGTTGAGAGGCAATGTTTGGGAATAGGACTTTCCTGAGGACAAGTCAATAAAACAGCCTGAAGAAGGAGGAGGTCACAAGTAGTGTTAAATGTCTATACGTGAGAGCATGAGTGTGGCGGGGGTGGGGTGGGGTGAGAGAAGACAAGGATAGTTAGACAAAAGCCTTCTCAAAAGAGGGATCTGGTTGACAGGAATAAGGCCACCAGGTGGGAAAGCACTTGGCACCTTGAAAGCCATTTAGGGGACAGACAGGAAAAGATACTTTCTGAAAAGTCTGAAACTTGTCTCACTTTTTCCTATTGGTTTATACTGATTTCCCCAGTTCCATGAAAGACAGGAAGAAAAGAAAAAGGAGGAAGTGGAGAGGACGAAGGAAAAGGACAAGGAGATGAGGAAGAGGTGGGGAGGGAGAGGAGGAAGAGGAGAATTTTGCAATTCCTTACAACTAAATAGCAATATTCCTATGGAATTTTCTGCCCCTTACCATGTGTGGTCCCTGTCTCATTGGTGGCCTTGCTTCACTCCACCTTTTAGGCTAAAAAAAGATGGGAATTATCCTGATCTCTCCACTCTTTACTTTCATCATCTAATCACTACTGCTTCTACTCACTAAGTCTATCAAATCTGATGCTTCCTCCTTCCTGTGATTGCTCTTTCTGCTGTAGGCCAAACCCTCATCACCCCCCAACCTCAATTGTTAAATAGCTTCATTAAAGTTCCATTCCTTATTCTCTCAGGAATCCCAAGTCTGGTCATGTTCTCCTCCTTTTAAATCTTTTATTGGGAAGCTCTTGTCTTCAAGAAAAAATCCTACACTCTTGGCATTTGGAATGGCTACAAAATTTGCAGGGCTTAGTGCAAAATGAAAGTGTAGAATTCCTTGTTCAAAAATTATTAGTAATTTCAAGACAGCCACAGCAAAGCATTAAACAAAACACAAGGCCTTTCTAGCTGCAGGTGTGTGCAACTGCCCATGTTGTATGCCCAGGAAACAGACTTTGCTTGGCTGGCACTAATGGCCCTACATGACTCAGCCCCTGGCATCTCCTTGGGCTGCCCAGACTATCTATTAACTCCCAGTAAGCCTAGCATGCCCCTTTTATGCACATGCTACCCCACCTGGACTCTCTTCCTCTGCCTTAACTACACAAGGCCTTTCTAGCTGCAGGTGTGTGCAACTGCCCGTGTTGTGTGCCCAGGAAACAGACTTTGCTTGGTTGGCACTAATGGCCCTACGTGACTCAGCCCTGGCATCTCCTCGGGCTGCCGAGACTATCTATTAACTCCCAGTAAGCCTAGCATGCCCCTTTTATGCACATGCTACCCCACCTGGACTCTCTTCCTCTGCCTTAACTACTTATTCACCAGGAGTTATCCCAGATACCATCTCTTTCCTATCCTGCAGGATCTATGGACCAATTCTGTGTTCCCACAGCCCTGACCTTCCCTTGCTAATAGCAGTAATTTAACTCCATTGACATCATTTATTTCACATTTTCTGAACCAGATCTTGAGTTCTACAATGGAAGGGGCAAGGACTTCTAACTCTAGACCAGCCGTGGGCAAACTACGGCCCGCGGGGCGGATCCGGCCCGTTTGAAATGAATAAAACTAAAAAAAAAAAAAAAAAAAGACCGTACCCTTTTATGTAATGATGTTTACTTTGAATTTATATTAGTTCACACAAACACTCCATCCATGCTTTTGTTCCGGCCCTCCGGTCCAGTTTAAGAACCCATTGTGGTCCTCGAGTCAAAAAGTTTGCCCACCCCTGCTCTAGACCATGAATGCTTAATATTGATAATTTCTGATATCTGTTGAGCACTTACTTAATACCCTGAACTAACTGTGCTAAATAATTTCTATGTGTGATCTCATGTGATACATATTATTATAGTGGAAGTAGCTTACCCAAGATCACAGCTAGGAAGTGGCAGACACATTATTCAGGAGTAAATCCTTCTGATTCCAAAACCCATATGATTAATTCATTTATTTTATTAATCCTCAAAGTGCCAGGCAAACACATGATTGTAGGATGTAAAAAAATATTCTAATATTTAGAACCTGTGAATGTTACCTGGCAAAAATAACTTTTGCAGATGTAATTAAGTTAATGATCTTGAGATGGACAAATTATCCTGTATTATTTGGGTGGGCCCTAAATGCAATCACAAGTGATATGAAGAGGGGACAGAAGTAGATTTCAAACAAAAGAGGAGAGGGGAATGTGACCACAGAGACATAGAGTGCTGTGGCAACAAGCCAAGGAAGGCAGACAGCAGAAGCTGGAAGAGGCAAGGAATTGATTCTTCCCCTAGAGCAGCGGTTCTCAACCTATGGGTCGCGACCCCTTTGGGGGTTGAACGACCCTTTCACAGGGATCGCCTAAGACCATCGGAAAACACATATATAATTACATATTGTTTTTGTGATTAATCACTATGCTTTCATTATGTTCAATTTGTAACAATGAAATTGGGGGTCACCACAACATGAGGAACTGTATTAAAGGGTCGCGGCATTAGGAAGGTTGAGAACCACTGCAGAGCCTTCAGAGTGCTGACCCCTCTATTTCAATTTTGGACTTCTGGTATCAAGAACTGTGAGAGAATAAATTTCTGTTACTTACCAGGTTTTTGCTAACTTGTCATAATAGCCACAAAAAGCTAATATATAGGATAAATAAATGTTTATTTAGAAGAACAAATGAATATATGATGAATGTACACAAGACCTGTATATGAATTGTATATGAATTGTACAGTACATTATTCTTATCAAACATTCACACACACACACACACACACACACACACACACACACACACCTTTCAACTTTCAAGTTAAGCATTGCCCTCATTGTATATATGAAGGAATTGGGACTAAGAGTTTAAGTGACTTTTATAAAATCACCAACTAATGGGAAAAGGATCTAGGAGTATATACCACTCCTCTTGATTCCTATGTTAACCCATTTATTTACTTTTCTGTAAGAAAAGAAAATCAGCTTCAGAGAGAGAACCCTTAAGAAATTTTCTCCCTCAAACTTTGAATGTTTTTTTTACTCCACACCTATGTCCACCTGATGGACAATCAGTGAGAGCAGAGCCCACAGAATGTCAGGTACCACAGCTGTGAACCCCTTGAGGGCAAGGACCACCCCTTCTTCATGGCATTACTCCTGGTCCTGGCACAGCATCTGGCACCTAGCAGTACTTGGTGAATATTTGAAGAGAAAAAAAGAAAGAATCAATAAAATCCAATACCGGACACAGTAAATATTGAGATTTAGTATCTTTCTTTATTTTTTTCATTTTATTATAACTTTAGATGCCTGAGTCTCTAAAATTTTAGTAAAAATAATTTCCAAACAAGTGGGAAATATTAGCTTGTGGTATAGTTACGGCTGTGTCTGGCCTCACTGCTAACAGAGAATGCCTTGAGAGGAGAAAATGCGTGCCTCTCATCTTCTGGGAGGTGTTCAATAAAGCAAGATTTACTGTAACTGAAGACATGAAAAGACCCTTTCTCTACCCTGAGCAGGCACAGATTTTATGCTTCTGGGATACAGATCTGACTGTGCTCTTCCTATGACTTGGTGTGAGGGTTCCAACTTGAGTACAAGTAGCATTTGTATCGTTTCAGCCACCACGCATCTCCACCACTGTATGTAATTGAGAGCTAGCTCTGGCCTCCTCCGGGAGGAATTACATATGGAAGATTCATGCCTTTGGGGTGTGAACTTCCCAGTGAAAGACCTCTGTTAATTTATAGGAGGTCATAAATCAGCAGGAAAAGAAACATTGGCTCACAGTCCATGGAAGTAAAAGACATCCTCCAGGCACAAATGAAAACCAGGCCACAGGCCTGATGATGATTTAAGATCCTGGACTCAGTGATCTGTCCCTGGCTGATTTGGATTCCTGGGGACTTCTCTGCTTAGGCCAGAAGGGAGGGTTTCGCACTGACTACTGGTCATTAATGAGAGGGATACAAAATGTTGTTCAGCCGACTATACATCGCCGAGTGCGCCATTTCTGCTCCGAAGAGTGATGCCATGCATTGCATCATTGACCACGATCCTGCCAATTGGCTGCAGCATTCATGGTCCCGCGGGCCAAGGTTTGTACTTGTAGAGGACGGCTCCCATTCACATATTGATTTAGAACTGGAATGCTTAGCCTTGGCCAAGATGTTTAGAACGCTGTTCTTGTGGGCTAGAGGCAAGGAAGAAAACAGGTGGAAATAGTCTAGGCCTTGTTCGAGACGGTGGTTACCCAGGTGTATACAAAAGTCAAATTCATCTAACTGAATACTTCAGAACTGCATATTTATTGTATTGAAATGATAAGAAAATGCCAATGAAATTATTTCTTCCAGTAAGAAAAGGGTTATTTATGTTTTTAAAATGAATTGCCTGGAAATATTACTACTATACTTGTGATTTCTGATCAGGGAAAGCAATTGCTCCTAGGCACCTGCTATTATGGGTCAAAATCTATGTTAAATGCTAAAGATAGGAAGTCCCTGCCCTTCTAGGGCTTTGGGGCCAGAGGAAGAGGCAAGGCACGTGAACATGCAATTATAGTATGGTCTGGGAGGTGCTCTGATGGGGGTGGGGGACAGGAAGGGGCTGTGGGAGCAGAGACGACCCATTCAACCCACTTGGAAGTCAAGGGTAGATTCCTGAGGCTTAAAGGATGAGTAGAAGTTTTCCAGTCAAAGGTTAGGGAGAGCAGTTGGAGTGGGGAAAAGAACTTTAGAAAAAGGAACAGACTGTCGTATGAAATAGCAGTTTTGTGATTTGTGTGGTTATTTTTAATCATGATGAGTAGCTGGGATGGGAAAGGGTTGTTAGATCTAAAAGCACGAGGTTGGAAAGGGCAGTCAATGAGAATGGAAATGTTAAGAAACAAATTTTTTCCAGATGAGAGTTTGTCTCAGCTGAGCTAAAGGAAAGCAGACTAGAGGCTGCATCCACATGGGAACAGGGAATATTACTTTGTTCTGTTTACCCATTGGCTTGACAGCATAAGAAAAGAAGACAATAAAGAAAGCCTTTGATAGGGGTGAGTACCTAGAAGGAAAATGGGAGTCCAGGCCCTTCTCTTTCATGAAGTTTACTGTGTGACTTTAGGCAGGTTCTCTACCTCTCTGAGCCTATTATCACACTAGTCAGTTAGGAGTAACAATAGCTACTTCACAAAATAGAATGAGATGCAAAAATATTGAGAAAAGCAATTTGGATATTATAAAGAGCTTTTTTAAAAATAAATTTGCTTATAGAGTTGATTATAAGGACAGGAAGGACTTTAAATAAAAAGAAGTCTATGTTTATGAAGTTCTTTCTAACTTTAAATTGGATGAACTTGGCAGACAGCCCTGTGAGTGGCCTATAGGGGGATATTAATGGGTATTTGACTGCCAGAGTGTAGGCATGCATGCATCACACTAGACTTTCAGAGAAGACTATGGAAATCCAGGGAGGAAAGAGGCGATGTTGGGAAGTGTGGGCTGCTCTAGGGCAAGGGCAGGGAATATATTCTGGACTTGACGAATTTTGTGAACTATCTGCAAGGTTCATACAAATTTCCCCCATGTCATTGAAATCATGTCCAATTCCCTGTTCTAGAGCCTTCACACGAAGTGGGAGGCATGGCTGCAATTCCCTGGGCAGAGTCCAGGAGTGGGCATAACACTGGCACCGTTGAGTCACCCACCATTGAGTCACTAAGAGATGCTGAGTGCTCCTCTGTGCCTTCACTGACCCGTCTTAATGCTCTGTAGAGACTCAAATCCTGTTTGTAAATGGGAGACCCCCAACCCTCACAGGGGACCCCTATTGCTGTTCTGTGGGAGCCGTCCTGTCCCGTCCAATTGATTGATTTCTCCGGATACGCCGAGGGTGGTCCTGGGAGAAGGGGGTCTTGGCAGGAGATCTCCCCATATTCTCAGTTCATTTGCCACTGTGTCCTTGCCAAGTTTTGCTTCCCGTTGCATTTCATCAGATCACTCCTTAGTTTGTCTCCTTAAGGCACATTCAGAGAATCTGAATTAAGCTTCAGTCGGTCCCTGACTTCCCCCAGAATGCGTTGTTAGGGAACTTGCCTACAAAGGCAGCCCGGGCTCTGTCCCAGACTGCAGTCACCCTTTCCTCTTCTTCTCCTCCTCATCATTCAGTGAATCTCCAGCCAGCTTTCCTCAGCAGCCCTACTCTCCTGATCACTGGGCAAGCCCTTGTGTATCCTGAACAGCTATGCCAACAATCTGCCCATCGTAGCCCTATTTTCTGCTCCCTGCAGCCATGAGACTTTTGTCTAATTATCTCTGGACTTGGCAGCAGTTTCATTTTCTAGGAAGAGCATATGAGCTCCCGCCTCCAGCTTCCCTGTACCAAAGACAGGACCCTCGGATGACAGGGCTGCTGTAAATGACCCCTGTCAAGTGCCCTTACCCACCCAAAGCAAATCCTTCTCTGAGACAAAGGAGAGAATTAACTTGCAATATCTAACCCATAAGTCTGACATCAAAGTTAATGGGTACCACCCTTGTCTGTTCCAAGGCTTTCTCTAAGCTAAGAGGTTGTTAGCAAACATTCTCTGAAACATCAAGGAGAGCTTTCATAATGTGTCTGTCTGAGCATGGGGACATCTGCCCATCAGCAGCAGCCAAAATAAATCCCACCTCCGATGAACTACCTCCATCACCCCAGCTATCACTCTAGTCTAGGCCACCATTAGCTCTTACCTGATCCACGAGTTAGAATCCTGCATGGTCTCCCTGTCACTACATTTATACCCCTATAATCCATTCCTCACTGGGCACCTAGAGAGAGAGGGATTGTAAAAATGTAAATCCCATGTCATTTTCCCATCTCCTACCCTCAGTCAAATCCCATTTAGGATAACCTTAAACCTCTTATTCCTGCCTATGAAGCCAAATGGCTCTGTTCTTGCTTCTTGCACAAACTTGACTGCTAGCACTGTTTGTCCCATTCACTGCCCCAGCCTGATAATACATGATTCTCAAATTCTCAAATTGGTTCCCTCCTAAGATCTCTTGCAGTAGAAGTTCCCCTTTTCATGGGATATTCCCTTCTGATTTTTATATACCAGGCTCCGTCTTGGCATTTAGATCAAAGATCTTTAGAAAGGCCTTCCTTAGTCACTTGATTTAGATTAGCTGACATATCAGGCTGAGCCATATGAAATTGCTGTTTCATAAAAGTTTCATAAGGTTCAACCCAATAATAATTTCAAAGCTCCAAGTAATCCACAGGCACAGGGAGAGTAAGGAGAGCCCCGGGACAGCCAATGCTACTTCCCAGGCCCTTTCTAGCCATATTAGGACTCCTCTGACCCAGATTTCACATGTATGTTTCTCAACTATGGGTAAAAGCACATCACTTACATGGAAGCCAGATCTTTTGGTCATATAACATCTTTGTTTTATACTCCAATCATTACATAGCTTACATGGCATTTTTAGGGAACCATGCCCATAAGTCTGTAGACTCCAGGTTTATTTACCACAAGCAATCCTAGAGTGATAAGGTACATGCTCCTAAAAGTATCCCAAGGAGAAAGACTCTCCACTAATAAATACCATTCATAGAATTTCTAGTAGCACATTTACAAGGAGATTTACCCAGATCACATTTCTTCCCCCCAGCCATTCCCAGGAAGGAGAAAAAACGTATTGCAGGCCTGTGTAATCCTTTCCTTCCCACTTCTCTAGGCTACAGTTCCCTCACCTGTAAAATGAATACCTCGATCACCATATCTGAGGCCCCAAAGGTTCCTAAATCTCATGAACCCATGATAAGTGAGGTTATTTCCTGTCACTACATAGACCAGGTAGAAGCTACATTCATAGCATGTAGCAAAAGGGATGCTCTCCAGGCGGTTTGTTAAACAAAACCCAAAAAGCTCCTTCCTACATAGATTACTGAGCAAGCAGTGTGCAGCGGAAGAAGGGTGCACTCTGGAGTCAGAGAGGCCTGGGTTTGAGCCTGAGTTCTCGAGTTTATTGGCGATATAACCCTTTTGGAAAGCAGCACTATGTGTCTAAGACTGTTTCCTCACCCATTAGGTTTGCAGTCGTGAGTTTTCAATGACATGATGCATATCAACACCAAGTACAGTGACGGACATAAAGTCATTGGCAAGGATGAGGTCATTCATTGATTTTTGCCATTGCATACATCTACTCTTTCACAAGGCCTTGCTATCTACAGTGTCTACAGTGTACCAAAATAGACTAAGATGATAGGTATTAGGCCTGCTCTGGTGGGCAGCACAGGTAGACCAATAGCCACACACACCTCATTTCATTCCTACCTTCTTGCTTCTAGCTTCAACTCACTGCATATATAGCACCAGAGAGTACTTCCTAAACTACAGGTCTGATCCACGCCTTTGCTTAAAACTCTCCAGTACCTACCTCCAAACCCCTTTAAGGAACAATCCCATGCCCTTCAACACCTTGAGCAAGCTCTCAGTGACGAAGCTGTTGTTTCCTTCTCACTTATCCCCCACTCCCCAGGATTAGTCAGGGTAGACTAAGTACTAGAACAAATACTCCCCAAACTTAAGCAGAATTAACACAATAAAAATTTCTTTTTCATTTACACCTCCATCTAGTTAGGGTCAGCTAAGCGAGGGGTGATGGTCATGGGCAATAGTTCAGAGCCCTCCTTTCCTTTGGTCTTGTGGGTCACCCTCCTCTTCTGGGTTCTCAGTGTTCTGTCTGCCAAAATATAGGGAAAGAGAGAAAATATTATTCATGGAAAGGTTTATTGTCCAGACCTGGAACCATATCACCTCCTATCCCATTCTATTGGCAATAAATGAATTCTGAATACTACTTCACCTAACCACAAATGAGGCTGGGAAATTGGGTATTGGTGATCATTAATATTCTTTGTCCTATTCCCTTACAACTGACACTGGAGCAAATGCAGACTCCTACTTATCTGTCCCACCAAAGGGCACCTGAGCTTTTGACCCTGCTGGTCTCTCTGTCAATAACACTTAAGGTAAACTCCGTTTTATCCTTCAGCTTTGTTCAAGCATTACCTTCTCTTTAAGCCTTCCTTTATTGTGCCCCTTTCTTACTCAGAGATAAGCTAATTGCTCATCCTTCTTAGTACCTCTAGATTTGTCCACACTGTCATTGTCTTATGGCTTGTTCATATGCTTGTCTTCCCTCTAGAATTTCAGCTCCTGAGCAGTGGCCTGTGCTAAGGCATCATTGTGTGATATTTTACTATTGAGAGGAAAATATCAAGTTAAGGATTAATGCTCTCATTCTGCACACATCCCAGCACTGAGTGAGCTGCCCAGTGGGAGAATGCAGTGACACTCAATGTTCTCAGAGAAACAGAGCTGAGTGTTAACAAGCCAAGTTTAAAGTCAGACCACCTGGTTTTGAAGATTGAGGAGATTGTATAACCTTGATCCAGTTGCTTATTCTGTGAATTTTAGGCACTTCATCTGTAAAGCCAGACGAATGTTAGCTCTTTGTATCACACTGTTGTGAAGAACTCATGAATTAATGGATATAAAGCTCTCAGTATGGTGCTTGATACACACAAGGAACACTCAAAATCCTAGCTATTGCTGTTATCATATCCTGACCTGTGTTGTGAATGGGAACAGAAATGCTCTCTCCTGACTTTGAGCAGCTTGGATTAGGGCAGAAAACCTTGCTTATGGACACGTGGGCTCCATGGAGTGACTCAGGCAGGCAAGGCCGTGGTAAGCTCCCATGGCCCTGGAAGGGTTTTTTGAGTGAGGTCTGGCAAAGGCAAGGAGAAGCTGACAGAGTAAATGATTTAGTCTGTTCAGCAAAGTAAACGTGGCTCCAGAAAGTTAGAAGGAACTCGGAATGAAAGCTCTGACTGCCACTGGTTGGAGGAAATTTTTTTCCAAATTCAATTTGTTTTCACTTGAGCTGCTTCATTTCATCAACACAGCTCTTCGGAACATTGGCTGAATTCCCTGAAAAATTCTCCCCTTTTAAGTGTTTTTTCCTCTCTCCCTCTTCTCGAAGTTCCTTATTTTCAATAAAAATTAAACACTTGAAAACCTAGAGAAACACCCCTACCCCACCCCAGTGTAGGTATACCAGGTATGGGCTTTCAAATTGATTGGGGAAGATGGGACTGTAGGTTGGGATATACAGTTGCTGTAAGCAGCACAGTGATTACAGTTAAATCATTCACCAAAATGGCTCTGCAGTTGATAAATGGCCTTCTCTTGACAAAGACCCTTTTATGCAGGTCAGTCTTATGTGAGGCCCTCAGGGCCTCCCCCTTTCGGCCTCAGGAGGAAGGCAAAGGAAGGAAGTAGGCCCTTGCCTTCAGCAGCACAGAAGGTTTCCCAATCAGCATTCCCAGGTGCAACCCTTTCTCTGTTTACACATCTGGGTGATGGGTGCACACTCCATTTCTCCACCAGTATGATCAGGCTGGGGGCCCAATGCCACAATATGTTGGGGGGTGTCTTTCTTTGTTACCTGGAACTTTTTCAAAAAGCAACAATAAACCAGAGAACACTGCTTGTGCTGGCCCATGCAAGATTCTGAGGTGGCCTAATGTTTCTAGTTCATAACCAGCTAATTCCAGGCCAGCACTGGTTCCTTCTGAGTATGAATTCTCCCAGTTTTAAAGTGTTAGTTCTCTCTGTTGGAAAGGAAATGTATAATATCAACAGCAGAAGACTACATAAAGGATATTTTTCTTTTTTTTTCCTCCACTGCCTCCTCACCTTTTTTTATTTTTATAAGAACTTGGCAGAGTTGATAAATTAAGCAAGTTTTTCCACACAGACAACATAAGGATTCATTGTAAACTGTATGCAGGAGTTAACATGACTATCATGGCCTGGTTTCAGAAGACAATTTTACTTAATATTTTTTTCTAAATTATTACATATTTAATGCCTATAGTTATGAAAGAATCTGCAAAGGAATAACAAAAGAATAACAACACTATTTTATTCTCATTTGCTAAGACACCAGTACGCTGTTGTAACCCCTGCAAGATCCTGGCAAGCCTGTCAAACTCACGGCTGGCGGCCCGCAGGCTTCGTTTAAATAACACGCTTCTGTGTAAGGTCTTTATGTTCAGAAAAAATTAAAGCCTCTAAAAGTTAAGAACTTGGTTCAAGATCCTATAGCTGGAGTGCAGCAAAGCCATCAATCAATCAAATTTTGACTTACCAACTTTAAAAGCCTGCTCACACCTGTAACTAAAAATCCCCTCTTCTCACTGCCCCCTTCTTCAAAATGGCCACATGAACTGCCTCTGAGGTGGGTAGATGGGTTAAATGAAATATATTTGAATGAATATATCTATCTGTACCTTTTATGTGGTTGAATATGACATTCTACCAGCATAAAGTCTGCAGCCTTGGTTGTTAGGAACAATTCAACGCAACATGGCATGGGGGGATAGGTCAAGGAGGGAAGCAGGGTCCCCCCAATCTCTCTAAGCACCACTCTCACCCTGTCTGGCCTGGGAAGTAACCTTGTCAATGGACTAACCATGTTTGCTAGTGATAGGGCTTAATTCTTGGACCTCTTCCAGGGGCTACTACATAACTGCTTCTCATTAAATGTTGGTTGAGACGTTAGCTGGTATCTTTCTGACATTTGAAATCTCAGCAAAATTACTTTGACACATTTCCCAACTCTGTAGCCAATGGACATCCAAAACCTTCTCCAATACTTCAGCAAATTCCCAGGAGCCAGAAGCCCCTTGTCTCAGGGGGTCTTGTTTTTAGCTGGGCATTTCTGTTTTATTCCATTAAGACCCAGCTGGGGAAAACAAAACAAAAATACTATTTTTGACTCTCTAAAATGTTCACTCACACATTTGTGAGAAGAGTCCACTTTATTCAATATTGGGGAGAGGGCCCCAGAGGGGAAATCTCTATCACCACCATGAGACAATTGCCAAAGGAACAGAATATTACTAGTCAAGAAACGTCCTCTGGCCACCTCTGTTTCGAGGTATTTCACACACTTCATAACAATCTTTCTCCATTTGGCTGACTTCTCAGTTTCCTTCCTCCACCCCCCTCTTTTTTTGTCTTATTACTCATTTCTCACTTATTGCATCAAAGGAGCAAAATTGATAACTCATGCTCCTATCCTGTGGAAAACTAATGCTCTCATCCATGATAGGTTAGCATCTGTCAACACCCACACCTTGAAGATCTCACCAAGCTCCAAAGAATTATTGAGCTCCACCACTCTCTTCCCAGAAGGCATTTCAATGCTGGATGCAAAGATCATTAGATAAATAATAATAATAAAACTGTATAGTGCTTATGTTGCACCAGGCACTGTTCTAAGCACATCATATTTATGAACTAATTTAATCCTCACAGCAACTCCATGAGATTGTTATGATGACATTTCCATTTCACAGAAGGGGACTGAGACCCAGAGAGATTAAGCAACTTGCTCAAGGTCACGTCTATAGTGGTAGACCCCTGATTCTGACAGTCTGTGCTATTCACTTCTTTGCACTCATTGGATAGAAAGAGGGAAAGCCAGAGGCCCCTATGAACTAATTTAATCCTCACAGCAACTCCATGAGATTGTTATGATGACATTTCCATTTCACAGAAGGGGACTGAGACCCAGAGAGATTAAGCAACTTGCTCAAGGTCACGTCTATAGTGGTAGACCCCTGATTCTGACAGTCTGTGCTATTCACTTCTTTGCACTCATTGAATAGAAAGAGGGAAAGCCAGAGGCCCCCCCCAACTCACTGCACACTAAAGGAATGCATTTATTTACAAAATAAATGAATTAGTAGAATATGAATCAGAACTTTGGGGTTTTGAAAAATGCATAAAATGAAAACAATAAAAAGTAGGTCAGAAGCTATCAGGGTTTACAAAAATGTAAGATCTAAGAGGGTAGTTTTGGAAGGAACAGAGGGCGCCCTCCGGCAAGCAGTCCTCAGGAACATTGGCCAGACTCCAGGAAGTTACATGCAAGGGTTAAGTTGGGTTGGGGAAGGACTGCATTTTAAATCCTATAATCGATCTCCCATACCTGCAGGAAAAGCACCATGGCCACTGAGCAGGCTGCTTCCTTTTGAGGTCCCTTGCGGGGAGATGAAGGTTGTAAAGAGGCAGGAGGAGAGCGTTCTTTGTTACATGAAGACTCATGTTGCTGCAGGGGACAGGCCCCTCATCAGAGGAGCAAACTCAGGAAAGTTTCTACTTCCAAGTCATCTTTATTTCCAACTTGGAAACCACCATAGTGTGTCTACATCTGGACAGTGATGTCTGTTATAAGCATACAACTCTCTGATCAAAATTCAGCAAACTGGCGTAACCAGGGCTGAGGCTTCTTAACGAGCTAAGGGAGTTAGAGTTCTCTTCCCCAGCTTCCTTTTCTAACACTTTGCTCCTGGCAAAAGGAAAAGTTAAATCATCCTGAATTTCCAGACCCATTCTTACAGAAGAATAGGAAAACCACTCTTGATTAGCTTATTTGACATTAAACATCATTTAAAGATGTATCTTGAGGAATAAAGTTCTCATTCACTGAATGATTCCACCTTTTCCATTTAGCAGACTCTCATACCCTCACCTTTTCTCTCACCCAGATTAACTGAAAGGTTATCTCATTAAGTACTTTCTTTTTGGGCCGCAGCATCACATATATACAAAGTGATAATGATAATAACAATACTCTTTACAAAGAATTTACTCATTGACTACCATGCTGTTTGACAAGCATACTCTTACTGAAATGTTAAGACAACTCTGAGTTAAATAACACCACTTTCATTTTATAATTGAAAAAACAAAGGCTCAGAGAGGGTCCCATGGACCGTGAATGACAACACTTGGACTCAACCCAGGTCTGACTGATTCCAGAACTTGAATTACTTCACTATTTCCCTAGTTGAGACATGGCCACGACCATTGGTGGAGAATGCAGTAGAGCTCGCGGCCTCCACTGCCAAAATGCTAATTTATTCATCTATCCTGGAAGGCCTCCTGTTGCCCCAAAGTTTCAATTTGTCCATATCAGTAGCATTGAAACCAGAAACTCTTCATAGACCCTACCCATTCAAGCCACACAAGAGACCACTCAGGTGGAGGGTGTTCTGTCCCTCATCTCTCATGTCATTAAAGTTAGGGAGTTTTTTCTCCTTGCTTCTACTAACCACTTGTGGATTAGATTTCTTCAGTCCATCTAGATCAGCGGTTCTCAACCTGTGGGTCGAGACCCCTTTGGTGGTCGAACGACCCTTTCACAGGGGTCGCCTAAGACCATCCTGCATATCAGATATTTACATTACGATTCATAACAGCAACATTACAGTTATGAAGTAGCAACGAAAATAATTTTATGGTTGGGTCACAACATGAGGAACTGTATTTAAAGGGCCAGAGGTTGAGAACCACTGATCTAGATAATTCTGACTCATTTGAGATATTTGCCTTGCAGCTCTGCTTTATTATACTCCTTCTTAGCACCTCCCTCTAAAGACCTCCTGTTCTGGTTACTCCTAATTCTTGCAATGCTCCTGGTCAAGGCACCTCTGCCTTCCAGTCTTTCTCCACACTCCACATATTGCTTTCATCTTTGGTGACCTCAGCCTTGGATAATCCTTCAAACATCCGGGCCTTTCAGATCCTTGCTTTCTTTATCTCATATGATCCTCTTCACCTCTCCACTCCGGCCACATTATCTCAATTCAGTTATCCCCAGTATACAGACATACCTCATTTTATTGAGCTTTGCGTTATTGTACTTCACAGATATTTCTTTTTTCTTTTTCTTTTCTTTTCTTTTTTTTTTTTTTTTTACAAATTGAAGGCAAGACCTTCAGTCCACAAAAGATCACAGCTTGCTTTATTGTGATACCCGCTTTATTGTGATACTTTATTACAGTGGTCTAGAACTGATTCCAGGTGGGTCTGCACCATTTTACATGTCTTCTGGGAACTTATAGTTAACAGGCCCATCTACGTTCTCCTCATCTCCCAGGTCCCCCTTATTTACCTTCTTTCATCATCCAGCTAAGATATCATTGACCATCACAGCAACCACTTTTCTCAAAATTCTCAATTTTTTCTTTTGCAGTGATATTATTGTGAGTCCTGTAAAAAACTCCAAACCTGAACAAACTCAATTTACTATTTTCTCTATACATCCACTTGGGTTTCTGGGTAATTTGGGGGTGAAAAAGCACTCTGAATTGGAAACAGTCTTAATTCATGCTCCCCAATCTTAACTAGATCTGTAATGATGCCCAGAAGTCCCATTACGTTTGTATAGGGAGTGCTTTCCCCGCTCTGAGAGATCTATTTCAAACTGTCTCCTCTGCTCTCAAACACATGACCCCCACTTCTCCTTTAGTCCCTATATGACCTTGCCTCCCACAGAAAAACAAAAGACATCAGTCAAACCTCTGTCAACTTCCTGCCATAAAACTTACCTATTTGCATCTTCTACTTATCCCCTCCCTCCCCGTTGCTTGATGGACTGAAAGGAATATCCTTTATCTTATGGAAAACTGGATCATATTCCTTCTTGACTTCTCAGGAATGTTACTCTATCCATCTTTTCCTCTTTTCTTTCTGCATCCCATTAGCATGAGGTCATGGCATTGGCTCCAATCCTCAGGTCCTCCTCCACATTCCACACACATTCTCTCCTCTCTTTCATGGAGAAGGTTCCATGAAGCATCTGTATTAAATATCTCCATGTCATCACTTTGGCAGCCATCTTGTGATGACATGGGGGCAGCCATCTTGTGACCACATGGGGGCAGCCATCTTGTGTGAGGGTGTGATGATCAATTTGCATATTACCTCTTTATTATATAGGATGATGTTTAAAATTATTTCAGACCTGGCTCAGAATGAATTACAAACACAAACTGAAAGTAAAAGAATGGACAAAGATATTTCATGCAAATGCTACCCCCCAAAATGTAGGGTAGCAATACTTATATTAGACAAAAATAGATTTTAAATCAATGGTTATAATAAAAGACAAAGAAGAACATTACATAATGACAATGGTATCAATTCAACAAGAGAATATATAACATTTAAACATTTATGCATGCAACATAGGAGCACCAAAATATATAAAGCAAATTTATGAACACTAAACACACACACACACACACACACACACACACACACACACACACACACTGTAGATTTGGGTCCAAACACCCAAAAGACCCTACCAGTTAAGAATAATACCAGAACCAATCAAAAGCAGTATTTCATTGAGGCCAACACCAGATTTCTTTGCAGCTCTGTTAATTTCTTTTAGGGCTGTTTTCTTCCTCAAAGGAGTATGCTAAAGATTAAGACTGCATATGTAAATATCAGAACACAGTTTTGTCACAAATGAAATGCTCTGCATATGGAAGTGTTTTTCCTTTGAGTCTGTGACTAAGTTGTGGTCTTCTTTTGTTCTATGTGAAGGTGGAGTGGACAACAAACACTAGATTAACCTGTAAAAGCAACCATGGAGGGGCAGTCCCTCTGAGAGTACCTATGTCTACAAGACACAATGATCAGCAATTTGGAGACACATATGTGGCTTACATTGGAACTTGTGACATGATCTGTGCTTTCAAGATGAAATTTAGAAAAGATTCTAACTTCACAGGAAATGAATATGCTCTGCCCAGATTTTCCACAAACACTCTTAGTTCCTGCCTCCCTACTAGTAAAGCTTCCAGAGACCCCCAGTGCAACCAACTGTTTGTGCCTGTCACACCTTTGCATTAGTGATACCCTGAGTATAAATATTGCCATAAAACTCATTTCCAGTAACCACTTCCAGAAACATTCACTGACTTTGAACTTGGACCGTGTGCCATACCTTTGTAATTCTCTAGTTGCACATCTTCACCACAACATCTACCACACTGTACTATAATTGCATGCGTATTTATATCTTTTTCTCACTAGACCATGAGCACCAGGAGGACAGGGACTGTATTTTGCTTATTTCTACATTCCTTGTTTCCAAAAGAGTGGCACATCTTTAGAGTTAAAAACATGAGTTAGGAAACCAAGATGAAAAAAGAATGATACAGCAAATGTGGAAAGCAATGAAGATGAAAGGAAGTCAACGGAAAGGGAGAAAAAATAAAGGAAGAAAAATGGGAAAAGGAAGGAAGGAAGGGAAGAAAGGAAGGTTGAACTTTCATTTTCCTATTTAGAAAAGCTAGCTTTAGGATTCTACAGTTCTGGATATTTGGCCCTTTTTACAAGTTAAAATATTATTAGATGACTTTATTGGCATTGGATAGATAACTCTTTGAAAGCTCTAAGTGCAGAGTTGGGATAAAAAGATATTAAGGCTGAGTATGGAGGAACAAAATAATAAATTCAGATACTCCAAAGGCACTCTTCCAGAGATAGAAGTTTTATGCAGTTTCACCAGTGGGGCATGGGAAGGTGAAGTTAACCAGTATTTCAAGGCTCAACTTTCTACTCAGATATTTGTCAAAAGCTGATTTCTTCAACCAGTTTTCAATAACTTCGTGTCAATACCACTAAGCAAAGTATGTTTTTGGCCCCTGGATGCTATCAGTCAATACAGACCAACTTGGGAACTAATCTAAACCACAGAGATGAAGAACCTTAGTGCATGTTGCACAACAGAAACTATTTGCTTCTACTTATTAATGGTGTGGGATTTTTAGAGGTAAAACATAATTGCTTTTTAATTGAATTTTCAAAAAATCTGAACAATCCCAGCAGAGTTTGGGTTTTCCATTCACACTAAGTAGTTTTATTCATTTTTTTAATTGCATCTGCTTTTTTTTTAAAAAAAACAACACAGATTCAGATCTTTTTCTCCCTTGCTTAAAAGTCTATCCTTAGATCCCAAGCCTATAAGATAAAATGTGAAACAAACCCCTTTATAATTTGAAACTAATTTATATTTTAGTTTTTATCTTGTATTGTTTGCTTTCTTGTACCATACATTCTCACAAAGTGGTCTTTCTTACATATTATAAGAAACACCTGTATGCTTTTTTCATATTATTTCTTTTTCCTAGAATATTATTATATTCTTTCTCTACCTACATAATACTCTTCAACATTTACCCTTCCCAGAAGACAGTCTGGCATAGTGTGCAAAGGAATATGGACTGTGGAATCAGCCCAGGTGTTGGATCTTCTAACTAATACCTGAATATTATTGGGGAATTTGTGGACACTCTTAAAATCAGATTATTCCTCTATAAAATGGTGATAATAATACTGATCCAAGAGAGTTGCTGGCATGATCCTATAAAATAATATATTTAAAGGACCAACATAGTATCTTAAAAATAGTGTTTAGTATTATGATCCTAATCATGTTATTCTCCTTATCATCATCACCACCACCACTACTACCATCATCATCACCAGTACCTCAAGGTTTTTGTGTTAAATATAATAACTCAAGTACAGGTATTAGCACTGGAATTAACACTGAGAGATCAATAATGTTAGTTGTAATCACCATTATTATTATACTTAATAAACTCCACTTAGCATTCTCCCTTTGTTATTCTTACAGATAACTATACCTACCTTTAACATGACATTTATCATAACATTTCATAATTATCTGCTTATGTATTCCCCTTAGTCTGTGATTACTTAAAGGTAGTCCTTGCTCAAGTTGATGGTGTATCATTAGAACTTAGAGCTCTTAGAAAATTCATTTTCAATGAGCAAAGTTAATGTTACATACTAAGCTACCACTGATGTTCTTGTTTTGTTTTGCCTATTTACAGCCTATTCCATTTATTTGCTAAATGGCACTCCAGAGTGAGGAATATGATCTACGCGCACTAGCATGGGACAGAGTGCTCAAAACATTGCCCCTAATAGCACCATATTCTCAAACTGAACTATATAGGCTTCCTTAAAAGTCATCTAGAACTTCTAATACCCCCAGAAAGTCCTTGATTACAACTATCAGGATCATTTTGGAAAGACTTGGAGCCTACCCATGAGTTTTCTCAAATACTCATTACCATTTCTGGGATGAGTTCATAGGAACTCACCACAGGTCATTAAATGATTCCTTCAGCATTTCAGAATTTGGAGCCACCATCCTGCTCCATGGAAAATTTTAGAGGAAATTAGATTATGGTGGGGCACATTGGCCAAATAGATGAAAGGGAAATAAGTGTATTTAATAAATACTCAGTTTTGTGGCTTCTAACAGCAGTCCACGTTTCATCTTCTATCAAAAAGGAAAAGTATTAACTCCTTCAAAACCTCACTGAAGCTAGCCTCATAGGCAAGGATTAGGTTCAGATTCCACTCCCAAATAAAAAGTAAAGTCCTAAGATCATGCATGACAAGGCATTTTAAAAGTACCCCCTCCCCCCAAAAAATAAGGTAAATAACAGACAAATCTTAAATTTTACTTCCTGTCTAAACTCAATATATTGTTCTCAAGGAGTACTTTGTACGGACTAGTGCTGGCATCAGGCAGACCTGATTTTGAATCTTGGCTTTGATACTTGCATAGGTTACCTATCTGAAGCTAATTTTTCTGACCAGTAAAATGGGAATAGCGGTCTTCATTGTGATAACGAATAGTTGTGATATGTTGGTGAACATGCTTACCACAATGCTAAGCATACAGATAAATATTACTTCCCTTCGCATTTTCCCTTGGCTCCTAGAGTATTCCTAAAATTAAAGTCTCATAAGTTTGTGTTGTGAAGAATCCAAGATATATATTTCTATTTCTATGATAATTTATAAAAATATAGATATATATACTCTATAAAATAGAAGAATATCATTCATGTACACCCATCTCTAGCTTCAGTGGCATTTTGTTGCTGCAAAAGTACAATATTGCACCAAGTACTTAATGCATGTGAATTGGCTCAAACAAAGCCTAAAAAGCCATGCCAGGTGATGAGACAGATTCCCCCCATCACAGCTCCTGGGCTGCATGACTAATGCTAGGGGAAGAGAGACTCATCTTTTCTACAAGTGCTGTCCTTTCCATGTGCTAGTGATGGTGGAGATAAAGGCAAAGTATGGAAAAATCACAGTTACTGGTTCTCTCTCCTGTGCCCCAAGTCTAATATATGTGTGACCTCACTGAGTTCTCCCAACAAGATAAGGCAGATATTCTTATCATCATTATTATGTTGAATATTACCATTTTATAGAAGGTGAATTATTAAGATGTTCAAGATCACCCAGCTAGTGAATACCTGCCCCAGGATTCAAAGGCACTCCTGTCCTGCTCCAATATTCCTACCCTCTCCTCTACCTACCACATTGCATCTCATTGCACAGGGCCAAATGAAATGGTTTAAATACAAATTCTCTAGATGTGCAGATGCATTATTGTAACTTTTGAATTAAAGAAAATTTGTAGGGACTTGGCATCTCTGAAAAGAAAGGGGAAACATAAAATCACAAATTTTAATTTCCAAGGAGTCAATTCAGGTGAAATTGCAGATCCTGAACATCAACCAACAAAAATCCAGATTCATTGCCTGGATTTGAGTTCCAGGGATATTCCAAGACTATCAAATAAAAATAATAATTGTGAAGGGAAACATCAGTTTAGTAGCAAATTAATCTGTTAAAACATAAGGCGAGCAATGCATTGTGTAAACAATTCATTTTTACTGGCCTGTATTAGCCCTTGAAGTTTTTCAGTTCTCCAGAAATTATTCTCTTCTTATTCAGATATGTTGGCAGTAACATCAAGTCTTTAGCCAAGAAAAGGAGGACTGGCCAGACCTCATTAGGCTGCAGTTTCAACTAAATATTATAAAGGAAAAGCGAGATTTGACAGCAAGTAGGTTACAGAAACAGGAAAACATTCATCACTGGGCAGGCAGCTCTGTCTTCACGTTCTGTCTTAAGCCTGGCTAGTCAAAGGGTAACATAGTCAATGGGTAACATTGACAACGTTGAAGCACGTTGCCAGTCATAGAGGCCCGGGGTAAGTTAGTTTATGAGAGCACTGACCTTATTTCAGCTTAAACCACCAACCAGGACTCCAGAGCAACTGACAACTCAGCATCAGCTTTCTGCCTTGGAGGCACAATAGTCCAATGAAGGACAATGTATTTTCTTACATTTTTAAATCCCTTTCCTGACTTCTCTTTTTTTCTAGTATAAAAGTAAAGACAAAAAAAATCAATGAGTGCTAATAACAATAACTAGAAAGTGGGGAAACTCAACATAAGAAAGGGGAATAGAAGATAGAAGTTGTCAATGCAGGAGTAGTGATTTCTTTGGTGCAATGTAAGAGGAAGTAAAGGAAAGTGAGACGTAAATAAAGCAAAACAAAACAAATAGATTCTCAACAGATACATAAAATTTGCAATAAAAATTCAACGGTTATTCAAGATAAAACTATTAGTGAATTATCAACACCAGTAAAATTCCTTAATGTATTAATAAGCAGCTATCCAAACCTAATGCAGATATAATACTTAATGATAAAACATTGGAAGCTTTTTTATTAAGGTAATAAAAGATAACAGTATAGCCCTAACCGGTTTGGCTCAGTGGATAGAGTGTTGGCCTGTGAACTCAAGGGTCCCAGGTTTGATTCCACTCAGGGGCATGTACCTTGGTTGCGGGCGCATACCCAGTGGGGAGTGTGCAGGAGGCAGCTGATCAATGTTTCTCTCTCATCGATGTTTCTAACTCTCTACTCCTCTCTCTTCCTCTCTGTAAAAAATCAATAAAATATATTTTTTAAAAAGATAACAGTATAGTCTGCATAATAATGATGACTAGTCAACAGCATATCCTGACTATGCAACAAGACAAGAAAGGAGGCATAAGAATTGGAAGTGTCATTCCATTATATATTTAGAGACTATAAGAGTATCAACATAGTAAATCAATAAAACTATAGATTAATGAATTAATCAACTATGAGATCTCAGGAAGGTTGAATAATGTATAAGTATCAGTAATAATTTAATATAAGTATAGTCATAATAGCAAAAATACTCTGGTATTTATAAATTTTAAAATACATATGTGCAAAACCTTATGGAGAACATTATAAAATATTCTTATGAAACATAAAACAAACCAAAATATATGGCAAGCTGTGCCATTTCCATGAATAGAGGTGTGAAAAATCAGAGTGGTTAATTTGATCCAAATCATTGACATAGTCCATGATATTTCAAATAAAATTCCAACAAGACTTTTCCCCTACAGCTTTATACACATAAAAAAATTCATCTGGATATGCAAGCACAAAGATTAGTCAAGTAACTGAAGGGAAAGAAGAAAAAATAGGAGGTAGCAGTTAACAACTTATCTATTAAGACATATATATATACATTTTTAAAGCTATAGAAATTAAAATAGAGATGTATTGAAACAGGGAAGAAAAGTCAATGGAACAGAATTTGAAGTCCTTAAATAAGCTCAAATATGTTTGAGAAAGTGGCATAAGCAAGGTGGCATTATAAATCAGTGGGAGGAAAAAAAAACTAAATAAATGGCATGATTGCCCATGCAGAATTCACTTCATACATGAAAATGATTAAATAAAATGTAAGTAGAAAAGGAATTTTAATTAGTAGAAGTTCTAGGGTAATAAGATTTGACCATTAGATAAGAACCAGAGTTTTTGAAATCTCTCCAATCAGTGGTTTATAGGAAAAGCACTGATAAAACTGACTACAACAAAATTAAACTGTTCTCTACAAAAAAACTCTGAAACCTGCCGATGGAGGAAAATGGCAGGCTTAGAAAATAATAAAACCAACAAGGCTTAGAATCCTGAATAGGGAGAGAAATTATTTGTCAGTTTAAATAAGCCAACAATATAACTTAAAAGTGGGCAAATGATGTGAGCAGAGGATTCAGAAGAGTCAATGAACATATGAAAGGATGATTATCCTCACTGGTGATAAAGGAAATGCAAATTAAAACAAGAGTGAAACACCATTTCACATGAAATAGTTTGACAGGCATCTAAGGAATCTGTCAACATCAACTGTTGGTAAAGACATGAGAAAACTGAACTCTCAGACCCTGCTGGTGGGAGTGTAAATTAGTGCAATCACTTGGGAGAGCGATTTGGCTGCAGATAATGAAACTTAAAATGTGCATACCCAATGACAGCAATTTTCCGTTAGAGAAAGGCTTGCTCCTATGTCCCAGGGTAACCAGGGTATTTGTGTAGCATTGTTGTTTGCAGTGGGATAAAAATTGAAAATAACCTTTATGTTTTCAACAGGGGACAGGCAAATAAATATTCATGTTGCATAGATTAAAAAGGAGGGGAAAGCAGGTTGTTAAAAGTATGTTGTACAGAATCCTTATGCAAGTATATTTTTAAAAACATCAACTATTTATTTATGGACACATTTTATAATAAACAGAAATTGGGGTTGCAAAGTTTGTGCTGGTGATTGCTTCTAAGGAAGGATGAAAATAGGGGGAGAAAGAGGATCTACTTTACCTGTAATGTTCGATCAATTGCATGGTGAATAAGTTTTAACAATTATAGTTGGGGAAGGCTTCCAAGAGAACATCTGACTCTGCTGCCTAATGTAAGCAACAGGAGGAAGAGATCTTTGTTTTCCTTTCTGTTCTCAGATCATAGAGGCACTTAATCACCCTTGGTTTGCCTCTCACATGTATTGAAACCCAGGGTGTTTCCAGGACAGAGGGAAATGCAGAGATGAATCAGATACCATCCAAGTTTAGGAAAGCTCAAAATATATCAGGGTAGTAGACTTTAGATAAAACTTGTGTGCATGCCCGTGTGTGTGTGCACACACTACTGGCACACATCCACAACACTAAATTGCCACAAGCGATAAAGCTCAGGTTCTTCCAAGTCTCGAGGCGTATCACCTCATTCCTCCAATCAGGCACCACTTTGCATGTCTGCTCAACCCACTCGAGCCAGGACTGTCCAAGGCAAATCCACACCAACTCACTCTACTTACCTTCTTCTGGGGTCGACCTGAATGCTCTCTGGAGCTTCATGTAGTTCTTCCCTCAACAAACATTTAATGAATTGACCATTACTAGGCATTGTAGATAAACACACTCTCTTTTGATCCTCAGAATAGCCCTATGTGGTCAGGATTTTAACCTCGTTTTATAGGTAACACACACAGTTGAAGTGTCTTTTCTGGTTTCACTGTCTATAATTGGTATGACTGGAATTCAAACCTAGGTTTGATTGACCCCACAGTTAAGCTCTGTAAAGAGACCTGAGAATCCAGTTGCTGAATCAGCTTCCTTTGCAACCACTTCATTCAGAGCTGTCTACCAGACACCATGAAAAGAATCAAAATATATAAGACGCGGTCTGTGCTGCAGAACAACAGGGGATCCAGTAGTAGGTTTAGCTCCTTGGAGATATAAGAACCCTCTCTGTACAGCGGTTATCATTAAGCCACTCTACAGTGCCCTCCAGGCTGGAAGCCTGCTGCCTGTCATCTTTGCACACAGGTCTCCCTCTATTCCAGGCCTTTGCAGATTCCCACATCCCTTTTGGGTTTGGAGGCCAAGAATTGATTTCAGCCCTACAGTGAAGGAAAGACCTGAACTGTCTCACTCCAGCCAAGAGTTCTCATGTGTGGTAGAGGGAAACCCCTTCTTGGTCCAGCCTAGAGGTCTCAGTGCAATTAACGTTGTTGGAAAGTTGAGAGAAGTAACACCTAAAGCCTGCCTGCAGATGGCCAAGCCCCAATGAATTTTTCAGGCGGGTTGGATGATTTTTCCTCATGTGTCCACATGCAAGCCTGCTGAGCTCATCTGCAGCAGGAAGTGGGATCAGTGAAACACCGAGAAATAGGGCAGGGAGCGCATCCTCCTAGCACAGCTGGAAGAATCAAACTCGGTTTCTGGATGTGCTTTGTCTACACAATCTGAATTTAAGAAAGGGTTCTTTTTCTGTTTGTTGGTTTGGTTTGGTTTTATTTTTTTGTGTTGACCACTACACTTGGAAAAAAATAACCAACCCCTCCATCCCTATGAACCACAGAAGCAATTTATTGTAGAATATCCTGTTGTGACATTGACTATGTTCTTTAAAAAAAAAAAAAAAACATGACAGGGCGTTGCCTCAGTGCCAGTTGTGCCAGTTGCAATCATCTTGTCTGCCAGCCCGACCTGGGTAGGGGGAGGGGTCTGGGGGAGTGAGACACACTGTGGTTACTGGCATGCAGTGGCAGTGACTGTGGAAGCCACACTGGATGCCAGATGCCAGCTTACATCTGCAGAGTCAGCAGCGAGGAGAAGGAAGTAGGGGAAAGTGCATTCAGAGAGGTTTGAGCTGTCAGAATCCTCAGGCATCTCCCCGGTCACAGGCTCCCAAACCTGTTAAACAGCAGTGTTACCTGAAACACTTTTGAAAAATACTGATTCCTGGAGTGCACACCAGCATTACTGAACCAGAGTCTAAGCTGTGAGGCTGCAGACACATGTGTGGGAACCACTCTTGAGTCTGAAACCTTCGTAATAGAACTGAAGAAACTAAAGCTAAAGAGGGAGCATGATTTGACCACAGACAATGTCAGAAGCCAGAGCACCCCATTCCCAGCCCAGAACTCCCTGAAGTTCCTCTTGTTCTCTGTTAACTCATCATTCCTACCTCCTCACTGGCCCAGGCTCAAGGAATGGTCCCACCAACCATTTGTAGCTTAAATCAGATACTTGGGAGTTACCTCTTTCTCACCCTTTACACAGAATTCATGTGTAAATTTTAATATTAAAATTGGATGCCCTTCCCTTCCCCACTGCACTTCTCCAGTTCAACTACCCGTATCTCTCCCAGGAACTACTGCAGTAGCTCTCTAAGTAGTATCTTGGCCTCTGGTCTGACCACCCTGCCCATTCTCCACAGCGAAGCCAAGGGGATCTTTATAAAGCATCAAAACATGAATCTGATCTCATCACTCACTACATAACATCTTTCAATGGCTTTCAAAGAACAAAGACTTTGACCAGCCTTTCATAGCTGATCACAATTTTTGTTATTCCCCCAACTATCACTTTTCATCTCAAGCAACACAAAACTTCTATTCCCTTACATGGTGTCTCTCTCTCTCTCTCTCTCTCTCTCTCTCTCTCTCTCTCTCCCCCTCCTCTCTCTCTCCTCTCTCACCTCTCTCTCCTCTCTCTCTCCCCCCCCCTCTAGAATGCTTAAACTCTGCCCCTTATAGGAAATCTTCCCTAATCCCAGCCATCTGGTTTAGCTACTTTTTCTCTTTGCCTCTGCAGCATCCTATGATTTCCCCCATTAATCCCTTTGTCAGATTATATTCAAAATGTTTCATGTTAATTGACTCTACTTCTCTATGTGATGTGAGGCTCCTTAGCACTAAGATTAATTCCTGGTTTATATCTATATTCCAAGAATAAAGCACATGCCCTGGCATTATAAGTACTTAAAGTATTTGTTGGGCCAGATCAACTTCTCCTGAAATAAGTTGATGGACCCAATTCCTAATTATTCCCCAAGCAGGTTGTTTTCTATAAAATGTGTTTTAAGAGATGCCAGTAACCCAGCCAGTCCTTGGCCACCTGTAGTTGTCAGTGCAGGTGGCCAGGGCTCTAGAAGCTAGAAGCTAGATGACAGGTTAATAAGCAACACCCTGGAATGGACAGATATATATCCCATTTGCCTATACATTCTGCATATATGTGATTACTGAATCCTTACAAATACTTTGAGAGAGATGTTATTGTGTTTATCTTATATTTAAAGAAATGGGCTCAGAAAGAATATATCTAAGATGACCCAGACACTGTGGGGTAGAGCTATGGTTAAAATCATATCTGTGTGTTTTCAAAGAGTGTACTTTACCAGCCTGTCAACTAATTTTGTAAAGATTTTTTGGGATCACAGTTACACCCATTCTCTTATGTATCACCTATGGCCGCTTGTATGTTATAAGGACAGAGTAGAATCATAGCAACAGAGTTGAGTCATTGCCCACAAAACCCAAAATACTTATTATCTGGGCCTTTGTGAAAAAAGTTCGCTGATCCCTGCTACAGTTAAGAAATGTCTCTGAGCCATTGCAGATCAGGGTCCCTGGCATGGCCATCCATGTGCTTCCTAAAGAACAAGGCTCCTTCTCCCACGGCCTCCAGCCTGAGCAGGACATCCTTGGTTTTCAGGCCCAGAGGTCTCCAAGCTCAGACTGGAAAGCTCCTTCCTGAGCCAAAATCCAGGCCTTCCGGGTGCTGAGTCAGAAGGGACAGCTCAGGCATCCGCTGGCCAGTGATGCGATCTTCATCCCATCCTGGGACTCCTACAGGGGCCCTATTCGTTTCTCCTATTTATATGCTCAAAATAAAAGCTTTCATTTCCCTTCCTTCCCTGAACTCTTTGAGAGAAGCCTGATCACTATAACAGAGACAAATACGATTTACTAAGCTCATTTCCCCTAACACAGGACACCAAGTGCCTCTGGTGGTGGTAGACCTCTTTTTCCACTTGAGGGAAGTGAGCCACATGCTTGCCTAAGAAGTAAATCTTCCTCCCAAGAAGGACCTTGGGAGCTTCAGGAGCTTTTTCCACTAGAAAAAAAAGAAAAAAGTTAAGTATTTAACATGGCACCCTGCTGTACATGTATTCATTTTATAATTGAAAAAGCCAATAAGGCCCAGCCGGCATGGCTCAGTGGTTGAGCATTGACCTATGAACCAGGAGGTCACGCAGGGTTCGATTCCAGGTCAGAGCATATGCCTGGGTCATGGTTTCAATCCCCAGTAGGGGGCATGCAGGAGGCAGCCGATCAATGGTTCTCTCTCAGCATTGATGTTTCTATTTCTCCCTCTCACTTCCTTTCTGAAATCAGTAAAAATATATTTATTTAAAAAAAGAAAAGAAAAAGCCAATAAGGCTAATTTTAAATTAATAACAAAAAAAGAGAAAGTCTAGTTCACAGGTGGTTTTGAGGACCAGTTAAGATTATGCAACTAGCTCTTATAAACTCTAATGTGCTTCATAGAAAATAAGGTGGAATTGTTATTAATAAAATTTAATATTCTAAAACAAGTGAGGATTATTCATATTACAAATGTTATCTTTATAACCTGCAATAATTTCATTTAAGGAATTAAGCTCACCCAAAAGCAAATCCCAGAAAAAGAATAAACCATACATACAAAATAAATGTATATGTATGCATTATTTTCTCCCCAAACAATATCATGACACTTTAATGAACCTCTGAAACAGATTTAAAAAGAGAGCTGTCCTACTGAACACAGCCCTCCCCATAAGGGATCCCTAAATATACTGAACTGCCCACAGGGCATCTCAGAAAGACCCTTGAGTTCTGCAGAATTAACAAAAACAGAGAACTGCCAGCTCTGTAATGATGGGAAGTTGACACTGGAAGCAAACTTAGGAAACATTTCAAACCCATTCCTCATTTTCCATATCAGAAACTGTTTGCAAAAGAAAAGAAATACTTTACTCGCAGTCACAGAGAGCTAGCTCATTGGTGAATGGACCTAGTTTCAAGCTTAGATCATTTGCATCCAAAAGAAAACTCTTCTCTACTCCCCACTCCCCCCACCCCCAAAAAACCCCCACAAACATTCCTGAGGTGTAAAGTGAGGTCCATCTGAAGAAGGACAGGGGATTTTAGAGTTACTAGGGGAAGGGGGACTACCTGAGCCTCCGGAGAGCTTTTCAGAAACCAGGTCACCCTACACTGAGCAGGAGGCATCCGGCACGCACAGTGCTGCCAGGCCCCCACGCCATTCATCACTCCCTCCTGAGCCACTTTCCAGACCTACACTGGACTCTACTTCCTGACAGGTTGTATATCGTTTCCGTCTCTGAGCTCGGGGTTCATTTTTCTCCCATTTATGGTCCTGCCTTACCCTTTGGCTGAACACTAGCCACACTTCTGCTTTTGCCTGATCAAACCCAGGCTATAAGCATTGGCACACTTGTTCCCTAGGGGTGTCCCCCAAGACTTTTACCCTCTGAGTGGGACTCTCGCAAGACTCGGGGTGACCCTTTCCTGCAAGACCAGATCCCTGCACTGTACGAAAGAGAGGCTTAGACTCTTCTGGCCTTCCTCCCCAGAGGTACCCTTTGACTGAATTTTGCACCCACAGCATGGGCAGCAGATGGTCCCCATGCTTGCAGGTAAATCTGGGCACCTCTCATTCAGACAGAATGTGCCCTCCTACTCATAATTAATATCACCTGGCAGTGACAAAAGATCTTTAAGCTTTGAAAACGCCTCATAAGCATTTATTAATTGACCACACTTGCCAGCTCCAAATATTTTTCCTCTACCTCCCAAGCCTCTGGGTATTTACCCAAGCTACACCCACACTCCCCACAGAACTTACAGCACCGGCTCCGAGTTGGAAGCTGAGCTCAGGAAATCCCTACTGATCCAACTTGCCAGCGGAACCCCCAGAGATTTCCTAGACCACATGACTCCCTCCAGCAGAGTCTCAGAGAAACAGAAATGATGTAGATAGAATTTTACATTTAGAAAGATGGGGATTTAAAAATCCAGAATCCCCCTGGGAAAGAAGACCTAACCTCAGAGCCCCAGGTATTTCATAGGTAAACAGAGATGTTAATACCTGCACGAGCAGTTATTAGGATAAAAGATGGAGAATCAGATGGTTTCAGGTTGGTACCTAGTGACACTTATTGATTATTCGATGTTTTCTATGGTATAACTTGCAGAACCCTGTGAGTTAGGTCTAACTGCTGCCATCAGTTTAAAGATGGAGAAACGGAGACACGGGGAGGTGGGGTAACCGGTACCAGACTACATGTTGAGTAGGGAGACATCTGAGATTTGAGCCTGGACAGTCTGGCTGCAGACCCTGACTTCTGATGCCCACATTGTCCCCCTCTCGATAGTGGTTCTCAATGGGCAGCGGTTTCAGGATCCCTCTCACACCTGGGAGGGTGGTCAAGCTCTTCTGAGTTAGAGATCCAGACGAGGACACACCTCTACTGTCTACTTCTCTATAGTGAACCCCTGGGTGATTTTCTTAAATTTGGACAAACAGAACCTTAAGTGGGTTGTACACGTTCTGGAAATGATAATAATATCCTATCAGAAAGAGTTGTCAGCATATTTCTCTCTCTCTCTCTCTCTCTCTCTCTCTCTCTCTCTCTCGTAGTTTTGTGCCATTTGTGGAATGAAGAAATTTGTGGAAACAAGCAATTTGTGATGAGTCCCCTCTCCTCTTCTCCTGTCTCCTCTGTGGCAACTTTTCTCATCTGTAAAAATAGCATCTAACTCAAGAGAGTGCTGGAAAGGCAAATGATGATATTAAGCTTCTCTGTTAATTCAAAAGCCCTCACGGTCATTTACTGGGCTAGTTGTGACAACTTCTTTCCATCTTTAACTTGTTTAATTAACCTGCTTGGCGGTGCTTACTAGTGCCAGATCCTGCATGTGGCTGTGAAACATGGAGATGAATAAAACGCAAACCCTGTGAGGGAACACCCCGCCACGTGGTAAATGCGACGGTGGTGGAATTGCTGCTTAGGGAACAGAGTGATTAACTGTTAGGGGTGTCAGGAAAACTTTCAAGGGGAAGGCAGACTTCTTTGATGGATTTCAGTAATTGAATAGGTTGGACAAGGGTTTGGGGGTGGTGGTGGTAGTTAATGTTTAGGACTGGAAAGGACCTCCCTACCAGGAGGAACAGAGTATGGGAGGGTATGTGGGCATGAAGCATCATGATGTGGTGTGGAAACTGCTAATCCCCCTGTTTATTAGATTTACTTATGCCTGGCAGGGACCATGCTGGGTGGACGAACCTAGATCTGGAAGGGCCTTGGATGCCACAACTCAAGAACCTGGAGTTACACTTCCTTCCATATTCAGAATGTGTAGAAATGGTACGTTGACTAGGTCATGGCCCTCTGCGTAGCAGTCACTGGCCCTCTCACACCTGGTTCTCTAACAAGACACTTCTCCCGTCCACTGAGGAGCCCACCCAGGCCCTGAGTCAGCTCTGCCCTCCCCAGAGCACGCCCACCACCACCCACAAGGTACCTGAGGTGCTTGCAGCAGCAGAAAGTGGGAGCAGCTCCCCAGAGCAGTGGAAAAATAAGCTGCTGAAAGGTTTATTTCCCTGCTCAGAATATTTTTACAAAGCAAACCCACAAGGCTTGTCACCACACACTCAACTATTTTTAAGCTTCCTGACCAGATCTCCTAGATGGGCCTTGGGGGACGGTAAGTGGCGGCAGGGAGGTGGGAGTTGCTCTTGGCTTTGGGTACACTAGGTCTTCAGGGAGTCCTGAGGTGTGGTTTGGCCATAGAACATTTCTGGGGGAGGAGGACGTGGGGGTGAAGTAGAAGCAATTAGCCCCCTTGTCTGGGGGAGGGAGGCTTATTCATCTTCTGTGACCAACAGGAGCCCCAACCCCTTGCCTTCCTAGAGCACAGGGGCAGCCAAGGGAAATGAGGCAGGGATTTCACCTCCCTCCAAGCCGCTGTTTCATGGATTCAGGCCACAGACAAGGGGTCCTTCACTGGTTTTGCACCATATGCTAGGCCTGGGTCATGACTCAGCCAAACAGACTCCTGTCTCCTCTCCCACACTGACCAGAGCCTCAGCCAGATGGGGCTGGTGGGCGGGTGGCTGAAAAGCCAGAAAGGGCAAAGGCTGTGTGGGTGACCGGGCATTCTCAGAGTTTCCAACTGTGATATTTCTTAGCTCCCGAGGTCCCACAGCCAGTCCCAGTACAAAGTCAAGTGAAAATGACCCAGGTTTTTCTGGGAAATAAGGTTGATTTTATCATGTTTTATCCAAATAATGGTGAAGTGTGGCCGTTGACAAGAGAAAGGAAGCAGCAACACGTTCATCATGCAGATCAGGGTCCTCAGGCTGAACTGGTGCAATAACTTTTTAAAGAAAAAAAAACTAATACCTGATTGAATTTTGGGGGGGGGGGTGTTAATAACTTTAATAGTAGCTTATGGGCATGTTTTAACAGGGCTTATATGCCATGTATCACATTTGTTCCTGCAAATAACCTGGTAGGGTACAACAAGGACCCCTTCTTCATTTTTCAAATGAGACAAGTTACGCAAACACATAATGTTGCAAAGTAAATATCAAGATGCAGGTCTCCTGAATCCTAGATAAGATTTTATAAAGACATATGATACAAAGCATGCCGGAAAAAACTTAGGAGTATGTTAATTAACAGAAATGCAATGACTCAGATTTCTCTGAAGCTCAGAGAGGTGAAATAAATTGCCAAATGAAACAGAAACTGGAAATTACAAGGCCAATATTTCAAACTAAGTCTGTCTGGCACCAACTGTGTGGTTGTTCCTCCTATTTAGAGTGTTCTCCATACTCCCTTTTTTAAACATAACTTTAACATGGTGTTCCCTATCTGACATACTTTTGAGGATTGCAGGAATGCTTACCTGCTCTGGGTAGATTCCTGTTAAGCTCTTGGTTTTCATTCATGTTCCCAGCTTTTCCTCAATGGCTCTGGCCACCCTGTCACTACCTCTTATGCTCCCTGAGCTCACTCTGGTCTTTTCCTTTCCACTTCCCGAGCTCCTGTCACTCAAACCTGTCATGTGCACAAAGATCCATGATAGTAGAAGGACATGATCACACATAAAGCAACTTAAAATCAGGGGCCAGATATTACTCTTCTGAAAGGTCATAAGCTATTTCCCTCCTTAGCAGCTACTTCTCTCCATAGCCCGTGTTCAGCACAGGACTCCTGGGACCTCCCATAGTCCTTGCTTCCAGGGCCCTAATAAACTGTATTTAGTCATCTCAGCTAGACAATAAAAACTACCTTACTTTACTAAGCAAACCACTTTAGCCTGCTATGTCAACAGCATGGCTTCCTCTAACCCTCTTTCTCTAATCAGAACCTTCACGAGAGTCATCTAATGCAAGGCTTCACTCTTTAAGAAGGTCTGATGTTACAATCACTTCTTAATCTGCAACTGTCCTATACCAATCTTTTAAGTCAGGTTCAAGGTATAATACCTGTGCTTCCTTCCTGGCCTACCCCCTTTCCTCCAGCATTTACTAAAATGTAAATAATAGTGTAGTGTGCAGAGAATTTTTTGTTGTTGTTGCCCAAAGAAAACTGCAAGGATTAAAGCTTATTTTTTTCTTTTTTAAAATGTATTTTTATTGATTTTTTACAGAAAGGAAGGGAGAGGGATAGAGAGTTAGAAACATCGATGAGAGAGAAACATCGATCAGCTGCCTCCTGCATGCCCCCTACTGGGGATGTGCCCACAACCAAGGTACATGCCCTTGACTGGAATCGAACCTGGGATCCTTCAGTCCACAGGCCGATGCTCTATCCACTGAGCCAAACTGGTTAGGGCTTATTTTTTTTCTTATATCCCTTGATCTGCTTTGATTTAACATCTCCATATAACTTATCCTCTAACAGATCTGAATCTCAGAAATCAGTTTCCCTAAGTTAAAAGAAAATACAATTTTCCATCTGTCTTTTTTCAAATAAAACTCTTCTTCCTCATCATTTTCACTCTGTTTTGGCAGACAAACAAGAATTACATCATAACCTTGTGGTCCATGTTTCCTTGATTCAGGCTTGTTGGAGATGGAGCTTAGAATGAGGAAATTTGGATGATTTCCACTTGAATTCTATGGCTTTCTGACTGTGGTAGTCTTTCACCTCCAGGAAATTCTAGGGAAATCCAATGTGGGCCGTGGCTGACAGGAAATGAAAACTTCCAATTCTACCCCAGTAGAGAGCAGGCCTTTCTGCTTAGCCATAGTGAATGGTGAAGAATAGGTCCCTTGCTTGGGTCAGAGACCCAAAGACATTATCAAGCTCAGAGTGTACACAGGAAGTCCAAGACCACAAACTGGAAGTAGGAAATTGTAAGAAACAGTTTCTAATTCAAAGGTGCATTTTGAATTTTCTCCAGTGCATTTTGAATTTTTCAAAATGACATTTTTAATACTTCCCTGTCATAACTGAAGTTACCATTTCCCTCAACATCAGGCTAAAGTTAATCAGACTTGCATTTGTATCCAGCTTTGCTATGAACTAGCTCTGGAACCTTGAGCAAAGTAGACCCTTCTATGAGTCTATTCCCTCACTGAACAGTAGATGAATTTAGGGTCCTGTCTTGTTTGCCTCTGGGTCCTAGCGCTTAGCATACCTGGTTCTCTATAATATAATCAGTCATTGTGGAATGATTAATGAATGAGATTTTTAGTCTTCTCAGGCTGCTATCACAAAGTACTACAGAATGTGTGGCTTAAACAGCAGAATTTATTTTCTTATGATTCTGGAGATAGACATTCAAGATCAAGGTGCTATGAGGGTTGCTTTCTGGTGAGGTCTTTCTTTCTGGCTTGTGGATGACCATCCTCTCACTGTGTCCTCACATGAACTCTTTGCATGGAAAGAGAGAGGGAGGAGAGGGGACTGAGAGGTGAGAAGAGGAGAGGACAGGACAGGGGCTAAGATGAGATAGGAGCAAAGTATGTTACTTATCCTATTGTGAAAACAGCCTGTAAAAATTTAAATTCAGGTCTCATGTCCTTAAAAGGTGTTCTGGCATTGATCAAGTTGTTAGTATTACTTGTATTGTGGGAAAGTTTACATTTAAGTAAGATCTGGGTACAAAGTATGATAGAAGACCTTCCTTCATTATCAAATGAAGGTGATCACAGTAGTTATATTAATATATGTAATTATTGTATGAAGATTAATACAATATATTCTAATCCTTAACCAGTTGAAGGGATTCCCAGTCATAAATAATCTTGGATAGGGTTTAAGATAGGTCCACATTTTACTAAAAGCCATTCAAACGCTAGTGGCACTTCTTAATAAAATACCATATTTTATTCTGAGTATTGAGTGCTTAGCTAGTGCTAAGTTCTTTGCATGCATTATCTCATGTATTGTTTAGAGTAGTGAGGAGCATCATTATGGAAGAATATCAGAGATAAACCTGCAATAACCTGTGTAGGATTTACGCCTCAGGGCTCGGTGCAAGAGTAAAGAATGGAGTGAATTCAGACACAGGTTGGAAAGCTGTAAGGTGAATAAAGGTAAAAGCTTCAGGACTCAAGTTAAGAAAGAGGTGATTGGGTTCTAGTCAGATTCTGGCAACATGGATCATGGTGGTCTTGATAGAGTTTGAGGACAGGACTAAGCCTCCCAAATTGATCACATGTATCAACCAAATGGTCTATGTCATAGTGGAGTAGGTCTGGCCCACTGCATCCAATAGGGAGATGCTCTCAGGGACAGTCATCATGAGAAGCTTCACTGTCAGCATTACCAGAGGTGACACTACCAGAGGCAACTTCACTGTATCACCTCCTGATATAGAGGCTTCCTTTAAGTATCATGAAAGGTAAGGCACAGAGAAAGAAACATAAGACAACATCTATTTAAAATTAGTGAATTGAAACAGGGATAGAAAGATTATAAGAATTCTTATTTTTCACTCCTCTATTAAAATAATAGCTTAGTCTAATTTCATGCCAGGATAAATCTGACTTTATGGAAATTTTAGATTCTGATGTCCTGTATATAACCCACTTTAGGTCTTTTTACTAACCTATGAATTATAGTTTAAAATGTAGAATAAAATAGGCAAGTAAACAAATGTCAATTCCTCTCAAATGATTCTTTTACTAGACTATATACTTCTTACATATAATTGAAAAGGGACAAATGTGATTATTTTCTCCTGTATTATGCCAATATACTTTATCTATCTACCTGTCTATAAATATCTACACATATACACATTCATATACATGTATACACTACAATACATACTAACTCAAAATCAGATCTCATAAGCTCCTGCCCTTAAGGGTACCAGGTACTGCTCTGGTATCCAAGGAGTTGCTATGAAGGAGGTGGGGGAGGCAGTAGGTAGGAACAAACAAAACAAAACAAAACAAACCATTTCTAATGGCAACCCTTCCAGTGCAGCAAAAATGAGCCAAGTTAAACTGTTCAGAAAACCCTGAGCTTTGGACAAAATAAACCCTTTGTATTTGTATCTCAGAACACCAGCCTCTCATAGGGTAACTTGGGCTCTGAAATTCTCCTACTGCAGAAGAACATGAGCAACTCAGAATCATTTAGAGAGACTCTGGTTTCAGCTTATCTTCTGAGCCCCACACTTTCCTGGGGCCCTTAATTCCACAACTACCTTTTATGTTGGTGGAGGAGCTAGGTTTCTAACTATTCATTTTACCATCTACACTCTTCCACATGCCAACCTCAACAAATCATTGTGGAAAAGTTTTAAGTTTCCTATTGTCCTGTGAATCCTGGAGCCACTATCCACCTTCTACAAGATAGACTTCTCACATGAGTAGCAACAACTAGAGCAGTGATGGCGAACCTAAGACACGCGTGTCAGAGGTGACACGCGAACTCATTTTTTGGTTGATTTTTCTTTGTTAAATGGCATTTAAATATATAAAATAAATATCAAAAATATAAGTCTTTGTTTTACTATGGTTGCAAATATCAAAAATTTCTATATGTGACACAGCACCAGAGTTAAGTTAGGGTTTTTCAAAATGCTAACACGCAGAGCTCAAAAGGTTCGCCATCACTGAACTAGAGGTTGCTGGTGCAGAGCAGATATAGAAATATGTCTCCAAAAACTCATTTTCTCTATATTCTCATAGAATCCCATACTTTCTTCCATTAGACTTAGTTGACCCATTTTCTACTGTGGGTCTTCTAATCATCCTCTTCCTAATAGAGATGAACTCCCCTTCTAAACATTTGTGTCCAGTGGGAAGAATTTAGCTGGCCAATTATCACGAGCATTTAAGTCCACAGGGTTATCATAGTTCTTTCTGAGCCCAAATGACTAACATGTTGTTCTGCTTTAGATTTTAGTCATTTGCAGAATTTTGGGGTATGAGTGTGCTCAGTTGATCACTTCTAGGCACCTAGACAAAATGAAACAGGCTTAGAAAAGCTGGGCTGGAATTCAAAACCCCATTGTTTCATTCCAATGGGCATCAATCTTTGTCTCAATGTATTCATTTCTTAGATAGCTCTCCCTTTAAACTCCCCTGAAATTATTTTTCAACTTGATTTTTTTTTAAATACCACCTGTCATGTTTTACATATATTTTTATTGACTTCAGAGAAGAAGGGAGAGGGAGAGAGAGCTAGAAACATCAATGATGAGAGAGAGAATCATTGATCCTCTGCCTCCTGCACACCCCACACTGGGAATCAAGCCTGCAACCTGGGCATGTGCCCCTACTGAGAATCGAACCGTGACCTCCTGGTTCATTGGTCGACGCTCAACCACTTAGCCGTGCTGGCCGGGCACCACTGCCATTTTTAAGGTCTCTTATTTGCCATGTGCTTTGCCTGTCATTTCTTGTTTGAGCATTGCAATCTTCCAAATGAGGTATCAGTGTCTCTGTTTTACAGGTGAGGGTCAATCAACTTCTCCAGAAGATCAGTGAGCAAAGGATAAAGTCAGCAGTCAACCCCAAGTCCACTGTATCCCATTGCCTTTCTTCCCTGGATTGTCTTTTTGGCAAGAAGGAAGACATTTTCTGAACTCCGAAAACCCCCTTGCCTTAACTCTGGGCTTTAGAAAACCTATATGTACCTAATCATAAGAAGTGTCCTCCATCCACCCGCTCTACCCAGCTCAGCAACCTGTCAAAGGCTGTTACAGTATTTGAATGGAAAGCCATGAGGCCTCCAACCTAGGTCAGTTCCAACATCCCATTTTTACTGTTCAGTGGCGAACAGCTGCTACAATCAGCTGAGGCTGGCGAGTTGCCCTTACAGTCCAACTCCATAATGCATTAGAGATGCCCAAAATGCCTTGGCCCAGTCACCTGGACAGAGAGCTTTCCAGAAGAGAGCCAGTTTGCCCTGTTCGATAAGCACGGATATGAGTCAAAGAGCTCTTTCCGTATCCAAAATAATTTAGCTTCCAGTTTCCAAAAAAAACTGACACCATACAAATCCCAAGGGACGTAATTACACTTAAAGGAATCCCTGCACTGAGAAAAGCACAAAGGTCACCAGGAAACTTGATTCAGGAGCCTACATGTTTCTAGATCTCAATTAATTTTCCTAACACTGTGGGTTCTCCTTGTGGCCCAAAAAACTATGTATCATTTTGGTTTTTACTTTTAACTCCTTCCAGTAGATTGAGGCTGAGTGGTTAATATTCTTTTTGGCAAATGATGCCTTTGGAAGCACAAAATGGCTTCTGAAGAAAAGCCTGTGTGAGGTCCCATCAGAGGAAAAAGGTGCACCTACTTTCCAAGTCACAGATTTTAAAGATAGAAAAGATAGGATTTTTAATGTCTCCTTAGTAAGATACTCATGTTGGGGCTGGAGTAAACATAATCTTCAGTGGCCCTCAGAAAAAGATTAGAGATGTAGTCTAATCTTCCTGTGGGGTAATGTTTTTATAATCCAGAGAGTCACGGAAATATAAATCTATGCATGTAACGCCCATTTATTTGTAATTCATCACCCATTAAGCCAAACATCTACATTAAGTGGAACTGCTTCCAGGAAAAAAAGATCCTCAAGACTAAGCGTCTAAAAAACAACAACAAAATGCTGTGGAACTGCTTCCAGGAAAAAAAGATCCTCAAGACTAAAAAAACAACAAAAAAATGCTAATTTTAGCTTTTTAGGGAGAGTCCCAAGATGGCAGTGTTTATTATGTATTTCTCCCTATGTAGAATAGTCTCCCCAACGCATCACCCATCAAGACCTAAATTAGGCCTCCCTGCTATAGACATCTTCCCTGAATACCTCCCCATCTGCAGAGCTGCTTCCAGGGTTTTTGCTTTTTCGGGCTTTTTTGTAAAATAGTCAATATATAGTAACGTATTATTTTGCAAATCATTTCATATGTCAGTGATACTATAAGTGTCTTGAGAGCAAAGAAAAGAAGAAGAAAGCACTGAACCACAAGTGAAGTTCCAATTTCTCACTGGCTTTCCATGTGACTTTTGTTCTTATTTATAAAAAGATTATTTGGTCTCCAAGGCCCCATACAACTTGAATACTCATTGGTTTTCTGATGTGCTATGATCATACTGGTCACTTCCCCAACTCCCCTTACCCACTGTATAAAAAGCATAGGTTCACCAGACTTAATCATCACCATAAAAGCAATGATACTGTATATGACTTTCTTCTCAAACACCTAACACTGTGTGACACAAAGGAAGAGCTCAGAAGACATTCCATCAAATGAGTGAATGCATACTTTGTAAGCTAATTGACATTTATAAGCACATAAAATATTTCAAGATGGCCATATGCAGTCTTTACAACACAAGCAATGTACACGCAGTTATTTCAATTTAATTAAGAAAGACGATGAGGTTTGGAGACAATCAGTGATTTGTTCAAGATGCTACGGCTGCATTGTGGTATGGCTAATGGGCAAGCTAGTCTTGGCTAATGGGCAAGCTAGTCTGTCTGGCTCCTATTGTACTTTCTGCTACAACAACTCTAGTCTCTAGGCTTCTCTGAGAACCAATGCACACACCATGCTGCTATATTCTATGCTACTGTAAGGAGAGGGATTATTTATGCTGATCTGATGTGATGGCAACAGTACACAGCCCTAATTGGAGGAACAAAGAATTAGGGGAGAGGTTGGGTTTCCCACCAAACCCTCCGCAGGCAAATCGGCAAGCAGAATGAAGTTGCAAAAGGAGCTGGGAAAAAGCATGCACACTGAGAGGGTGGTTCTTTAGGGTTGCGGTCAGGAAGGCCCGAGGCTCCTGCTGCAGCTGCCAGGCCTGCAGATTAAGCTTTTCTTTCTTTCTTCAAAAGCAAGAATGCTGAGACCTTAACGTTGTTTCATTTTAAATGCTATAAGCCTTTCAGGAAACAGCTTTCTCTGGGAACCTGCTCATCACAGAAAGCCCCTTGAAGAAGTGCCAAAATGTAGTTAGCAGGGAGGGTGGAGGGGAGGGGGAAATGTGGGGTTGATTCAGTGCAGCCATTTGATGGTGAAAGTGCCTTTATCGAGGGAGCAGAGACTAGCTGGGCGCCTTCTTAGCCATGCAGAGCACACAGACTCCTGGGAAAGGAGCTCACATTTGGGTGAAAGGTGGCTGGAAACAGAGATTCCTGAAACCCTGGGGATATTGAACACTAATAGCTCTCACACACTGAGGACTCCAAGCACTGGGCTTGGAGCTGTCTATGATATTTAACCTCATTGCTACCTGTGGATAAATGTGATTACCTTTATAAAGGAAAAATAGACTCTCAGAGAATAAAATAGACTTGCAGATTTCACACAGGTAGGCCTGTCCCAGGCCCCCAGTCTGACAAATTTCACATTACACTGTCTCACCTTTCAGTGTCCACCTGAATTTTGGTTAAAACAAAAGTAGTACCCAGGATAGAATAAGTGGAGGAGCATGTTCATGAGCTAGGATGTACCTATGACAACCATGAAGTCATTCCCTTTTAATAGTGAAGAAGGACCTGGGTACGTAGCTATTGCCATCCATCCCCATGTGTTAGAGCTTATAACACATCAACGGGGAAGGTACAACTTCTTTCTGAGCATCATCTATGTATGTCTGCATCAGGACCTGAAAACCTCACTGAGAACCATCTCTGAGTAGTTCCTTGAGAAAAAAAAAGGGGGGGGGAAGGGTGTGGGGCTGTAAGTGGAAAAGTGAAGAACATAGGCTTTTTAATTATATCATTCTAGCTGTGCATCCTGGGCCTGACAAGTATTGGTTCTCTGCTATGGACAAGTGGCAGAACTTTTCAAAATCTTGATTTCCTCATCTGTGAAATGGGTCTAAGAAGTATTTACCTCGCCCTAACTGGTTTGGCTCAGTGGATAGAGCGTCAGCCTGCGGACTCAAGGGTCCCAGGTTCGATTCTAGTCAAGGGCATGTACCTTGGTTGCAGGCACATCCCCAGTAGGGAGTGTGCAGGAGGCAGCTGATCGATGTTTCTAACTCTCTATCCCTCTCCCTTCCTCTCTGTAAAAATCAATAAAATATGTTTTTTAAAAAAAGAAGTATTTACCTTGAGGGCCACTGTGAGATCAGAAAATATTCTGAAACCATGGCTAAACAGAGTGAGCATTGCAAAAGAATCCCTGTGATCATTAGTGGGTTTCATGGTTGTTGTTACTGATTATTCTTCTTTGTATAGTTTTTGTTGTCATAATTATTACTATTACTAGAGGCCCGGTGCATGAAATTCATGCACGGTGGAGGAGGGGAGAGTCCCTCAGCCCGGCCTGCAATGATGGCAGCATCCCTCGCCCTGGCCTCCGGCCTGAGGCCCCTCCCTTCCCTCCACGCTGCCGGGGCACAGACACTGGGCTCCCGTTGCCAGGGCGATGCCACCAGCGTCCTGCCCCGGCCACTATGGGCACCGCCATCTTTGTCATAGAGTAACGGTTAATTTACATATTGCTCTTTTATTAGATAAGATTATTTCTGTTCAGGGAGAGGAAGAACATAGACACACTGGCATGGGTTGATTCCTCAGACTAAATAATAATTGATGATTTAATTTAAGCCATTACAATAATCAAAACAATGATGTGTAATGTTTACTAGGTGATTTCTATATGCCAGACATGTTTCTAAATTTTTTCACATGTTTTACATCAGATAATCCTCACAGCAACCCTATTTGATCATAAACAAAACATGAGTCACTTAGAAGGTGAGTAAACTGAAGCATAGAAAAGTTAAGCAATGTCACGGAGAGACTGAGAATTTTGTGCTGGGATTCAAACCCAGGAAGTCTGACTCATGCAATTTTCCTAGGAACAACTACAGGCGAGAATTATCTACATCATGTATTTGCCAACTAGTTTCTGCTGATCCCTAGGATCCGTTAAATGTGGTGATAAATAATCTCTGGGAGATGGGCTCCATGGTTTCCATAACTACTTCAGCAGGTATTGCTCTTATGCATTTAATATGTAGAATTTTCACAAAACATCTCACTCAAAAGATTTTGCAGCTGACAAGCATTAAATAAACTGGTCTATAAAAAGTGTGCTTCATGGGGTTAGAAGTTCATGGGGTTCTGGCAGCTGGGACAGAGGGAGGATCCCAGAGTGATGGGGAACAACCACATTTAATAAAATGTTGATGTTCACATGATTTGTATAAGGTCTGGCCCCATTCATATTGCTACGAATAGGTGATTCTTCTCCGTTGGGTAGGAGTACAGGATAACTCAGTTATAACAGCCTCCACCCCCTCAGCTGGGCACTAAGAGGCCTGAGAGTTTCAGCACTCCCTTTCTGAACAGCAGCCCTGCAGCTAAGTTCCTGGAGACCTACATCTAATTGATGGAAAGATGTTTGGTTGGCAGGCCTTGCTGGTGAAGCCAGTTGATATGAGTTAGAACAAATCATAAATATGTATTATTCTCTTAACACACACATAATTTAATAATACTTTTAGATGAAATTTCCCACCAAAATATCCAATGTTTAAAAAAAGAATAGGGTGAATTCTGAGGAAGAAAATGTCTTTAAAGGAATGGAGGGATATCCCTAAAGCAATAAATCTCAAAAGTTCTTTGCTTGCCCAGCCAGTGTGGCTCAGTGGTTGAGCGTCAACCCATGAACCATGAGGTCATGATTCCATTCCCAGTCTGGGCACATGGCCAGGTTGCAAGCTTGATCCCCACTAGGCGGGTGTGCAGGAGGCAGCTGATTGATGATTCTCATCCTCTCAGCTCTTCTATAATTGGAGCTTTCACCCTGGTGGAGCATTTCCACTCACCTGATACTGCTAAGGCCCCTCATCAAATGCCACAGTAGATCTTTCTAAACTTTTCCCAGGAGCTTTCTTTGACTCATCACTAGCTGGCTCATGCTTCAGGGAGACACAGTCTGGAGGTGCCTCTGGAGTTAACATCTTGAACTAACTCTCAACTGATGAGGAAAGGAGCTACTGGATGCATGCTGCAGACACCTGTCTTTAGGTGAACAATTCTGAAGGACATTCTTCACGCTCCTCAGAGGCCCTCACATTAGCTGTTTTACCTTGCTGTCTCCCTTCCCAAGACAAGAGGCCCAGCTTTAAAACGGACACTCCTGGAGACCTTTCAGTTATGGGCAAACCAGTTAGGGATCACCCTGTGATCCTCTTCCAAATACTCTCACACAAGTCATTGTCTTGGCCTCTGCTTTTGGGTAGACCTCAACTAGGATATACAAGTAATGTTGGAGAGAACGTCCTATTGTTAGAATCACCAGAAGTGGAATCAGTTGAAATCTCAGTCATTTTATAGCTATGTCACCATGGGCAAGTTACCTTGCTTCTCTAAACCTCAATTTCCTCTTCTGGAAAATAGGGTGTAAACATACCAACTTCAAACATCAGACCACTCACAGCTTTTTAGATACAATTATCCATTCATCCCTTTCCACATTGTTATTAACTGAGCACATAGCTGCCCAGAATAAATACTATATTTCTGAGCATGCTCTGCAGGTAGGTGTGGCCATGTGACTAACTTCTGGACAACAAGATGCAAGCAAAAATACTGTGATGTAGCTTCCAGAAAGCTTTCTTAGAACACCTCTAGTGTATTCCCAGGACCCTATTCATCCCTTCCTCCTTGCTGTTGACGAAAAAGCAGACAAGATACCTTGAACTAGAGTAGCCAAATTTGGGCTATGACATGGTATGGGGCATGGAAATGGAGAAGCAGCAAACCAGAAAAAAGCCCAGATACTTGGGACCTCTTTGGATCAGAGTCACCATTATACCCCTGAACTTCAGACTTGTACATGAGAGAAAAACAAATTTGTATCTTGTTCATATCACTATTGTTCAGGAATGGGAAAGTACAAATATTATTCTTAGCCTAATGTAATCTTAGTTGAAAACTAATTTTTTGTGTGAGAATGAGAAGATATTTAATATGTAAATCATTTAGTATGCTATATAGCCATATCTGGCATTTGTTATTGTTTTCACTTATAATGGTGTGCGCGCGCACACACACACACATACACACACGACCCATCAGCTCCTCCTCCTCTAGAGTGTCCACTGCAGTGGTTTTCCATTAGCTGTAAGAATTCTTTTGCCTGGAATTATTTTTTCAACACAGCTTTTCTCACTTTCTGGACATCACCCCAACTTCTGTCCATCTTCTCTGCTTCATCAGAATTCAATTTCTGAGTAGGATGTGCATCTTGCAAGGGTGGACCTAGTCCTAACGTGACTCATACTGGAAAATGTGATGCACCATGATAATGTGGTATTGTGGTCTATTGTTATCAGTGGAGAGAGCTCCTCATCCCCACCTGTTGCTTGTGGGAGTGAGCTTCTTGTGATATCCCAAGAAAAAGAATTTTCTGAGATTCGCATGGGAGAACAAGTAATTTTTATTTGGGTGAAATTACATCCCTGCGTCTCCAAGCTTCCATTTCCCTTTGTCCCGCCAAGGAAGAAGTGGAGCTGTGGCTTCAATATGGCTAGAGTTAAAGTGTGCAGAGTTCTCTCCATGTTAGGGCATAGTTTAATCCAGCATCAGGCTAGCTTAGCTTATGTTCCAAGCTGCAGTCCATCAGTTCATTGTGCATGGGCTCTGCATGGCCACATGGATGCAGGAAAGCAGAAGCAAAACCAAAGGAACCAGGGATCCAAGAGAAAGAGCAAACTCTTTTGTTTGGGGGATTATGTAGTGGCCCAAATTTTTGTGGGCTTGTCGTGGCCATGCGTATTCTGGCCAATGATCTCTCTTCCCAGGTCTGACTGACAGGCACCTTAGTTGGTCACCCCAACTTCAGTGTGCATGTTTATCTTCCCTTTGCCCAGTCCTTTCCCCCAGTGTTCTGCAGAGAATGGGCAGGTGGTTACCTGGGAAGTGTGAAATTACAGCTTCCTGGTGAAGCTGCCCAAATGGCCATGCTTATAATGGCTGCCCTCCCCTTTGCTCCTTTTCTATTATTAATCACTAGCTACTTACAATGGTATCAGTATTTCTGTGAAAACAGTGTGACCTCCAAAACCTAATGACCAGTAACTCTTAGCACTTAATGGGATGTTCTAAAATGACCACAATTCTGGAAATGCCACCTATTCAAAGGATTTGCTTTTGGAATGAAACCAAGTAGATGAAGACAAGTGGCTCTGAACTGGTTTTTATTCACACCACTTATGAAAACAAATTCATATTGTCTTTCCCAACACCACTTTACCAACTCTTGAACACCAGTTGGGTGTCCTATAATTCAATTCAATTCTGACATTATCTTCCTGGAGTTACCATCAGATCTCATAACTTAAAGACTCAGTATCATAAGCTTGTCCCAAATTCAGACAGATATCAGTCACAAGTCACAGGTTGTCACCAGTACTCTGACCTACCAGCTATAAATTCAGGTTTCCATAACCAACCCCTTCCTCAGGTTTGATAATTGGCTAGAATGAGCCACCGAACCCAAGAAAGCATTTTACTTACTATAACTGGTTTATTACAAAGCATATAACGCAGGAACAGCCAAATGGAAGAGTTGCACAGGGCAAAGTGTGTGTGTGTAGGGGGGAAGAGGGTGCAAGAAGGTTCCATACCCTCCTCACATACACCATCCTCCCAGCTCCTTGTGTGTTCACCCACCCAGAAGTTGCAGTTCCATTACATAGGCATGGTTGATAAAGTCATTGACCATTGATGATTAACTCAATCTCCCTCTGCCCTCCCCAGAGGTTGGGAGTGGGGCTGAAAGTTCCAACCTACAATTATGGTTTGGTTTTTCTGGAGACCAGCCCCCACACTGAAGCTATACAGGGACCCCCAGCTATCAGTCATCCCATTAGCATAAAAAGACATTATCACTCCAGAGATTTCAAGAGTTTTAGAACCTGTGTACCAGGAACCCAAGGACAAAGACCAAATATATATTTCATATTTATTACAGTGGCTTTCTTCCCCATATTAGTTAACTAGTATAAATTACTTCAGAACAGTGAAGATTCTGCTCAAGGACAAATGGGCAGTAAAATTCAGAGCTAAGTTTATAACCAGAACTTTCTGATGCCAATGAAAATACCCCATCACAAGTCTGCCTGCAAGGCAACTCACATCATCATTACATAATAATAATAATAACAACAGCAACAACAACCAGAGGTAATATTTATTGAAGATGCATTCGATGCCAAAAAAGATGGGAAGCACTTCATAATGATTATTTCATTTTATTCTCACTTTATATATGTATATATGACATGAACTCTTTCTCTCCCCATTTTATAGATAAAGAAACAGATCTGAACATTTCAGTGACTTGCCTAAATTAACAAAACAGGTAGTAAAGGAGAAATTTGAGCTCAGGTTGATATGGCAGCAAAGCCAAACTTCTCACCACTTTAGCAGAATGCATTTCCCTGGATATAATGTCCAGCTCAAATTTAGCTTTTATTTTCAACCTCCTCCAGGAAGAATTAACTGCATCCTCTCCTGTGCCTTCATAGTACTGGGTACAACCCCCCTCCCCATTAGACTGCACACCATATCATGATACAGTTATTAGCATAAATACTTCTCTGCTCTATTTTTCTGAGTGCCTATTGAATCACATGGTGCATTATTTATCTGTGTATGTTCAGGGCCTGGTAGGATGGCTTATTCAAAATAGTCTTTTATTCAACTTGACAAATAATAATGGGCACATAATAAATACTTCTTTAGTTGGAATGGGTCTTGGTCTCTCCACCTGTAAAATGGGGACTATTGTCTCTTGTAAATAGAGATAATTCTCATTCTGTAATGACAAGAAATGCTCAAGGTTTCATGAGCCAATACATTTGTGCAACTGGCAAGGAACATCTTGGGAAAATGCTACCCTATTATTAGAAGGCATTATTGAAAAGGGACCAAAAGAGAAAATTCCTACTGTCCTAACATGATCCAGCTGCAAGAGACAAGTTATCATTAAACCAGCAGAAATTTACTGCCTCTAGACTCGAAACTAGCCAAATTGGCCCAAAGGCACAGTATACAATCTTGGTTGCATATCTCTATTAAACTATAGCCACACTGTGCAAACACACACTATCCCTGTGTGGGAGAAGCTGCCTTTGTCTCATCACCAGGTATGCAATCAGCGTCTGGAGGGCAGATTGCCAAGATGGCCATCTGTGTTGTGCTTGGTTGCTAGGGCACAGGCAGGGAGCTATGTAGTGTCTTGCTTTCACCCCAGCCACAAAGGCCTGGAGCAATGACAAAGGCTGCTCAAAGTGCTGGAGTTCCAAGAATATGTACATATTTGGCTTAATTCATGGAATTTCTATTGAAGGCAAGCTCAGAAGACTGGGATCTTTGTCTAAGCTCTGCTCTTGGGGGACACCGAGTTAGACATGTACTTCTCTGAGTTCTTTCTTGTAAATGGGAAGGACCCAAAGCTCAGTGTTTCCCAGAGAGGGTCTGTGTACCTCTGCCGTACCACAGTGGCAAACTTGTAACCAATACAACAGCTGTGAATTATTATAATGTGCACTAGAAAATAATTACCATATCAAATTCTCAACATCACAGAAGTAATTGAGTAGAATGAATGTTAAATAAATAGTTCAGTCTCTTAAAAAGAATCAACCTTAGAAACTCTGAATACTGGTAGAGGGAGTGTGTGGATACAACAGAAACTGTGCAAGTGGAACACACAAACTAGAGTTAGATGTGTTGGACAAGTTAGATTGGACATTCAAGCATTTGACTCTGTGATTCTATCACCAATGGCTAATTGGGAAAATTTTGCAGACAATGCAGACAAAAGTAAATTTATTCTGAAGAATGACTCCATTTATATAAACCAGGTCTATCAAACGAAACATTTTATAATACTTATGGGACATTAGGCAAGGCGTTATAGGTATGAAGATGAAGGAGACAGGGTCTTGGCAGAGTCTAATCAGGAATATACCTGGGAAAACAAAAATATTTAATTTCGTGTGATGTTTATAATAATGTGAGGTAACCGGGGAGTCAGAGAGAGAACACCAACTCTCCCTGGGAGAGAGGACTACCCACAGAAGTCTTCACAGGGGAGGTGAGCATTGAGCTAAGTCATGAAGCCTAGGTAAACATTTTCAGAGCATATGAGGAGAAAGAAAAATCCAGGCAGAAGGAAAAGCATGGAAAAAGTGCTGAATGGCAAATCAAATAGGAAAATGATTTTTTCTTACTCCATATTTCATGGGTAAACAAGAGCAGCCATGTGCCTATTTTGTGCACTTTGTAAGTGAGAGAACCAGGCGTTGGCGTTATACCCAATTCCATACCCACCTACTTTCTACTACATCATATCATATTTGCCATTCATGTCTAAGACCTCACCAGTGTATAACTATTAGTGGTATTTCCAGCTTGTTCATTCTTAACCAACCAAGTGTGAAATACCACTCAATGTAAGAAGGAATAATGAGATCAGCTTCTTTTTTTTTTAATCCTTACCCGAGGATATTTTTCCATTGATTTTTAGAGAGAGTGGAAGAGAGAGGGAAAGACAGAGAAAAATATTGATGTGAGAGAAACACATTGATTGGTTGCCTCCTGCATGTGCCCCTACCAGCGTCCAGGCCAGGAAGGAGACTGCAACCGAGGTACGTGCCCTTGACCAGAATGGAACCCGGGACCCTACAGTCTGCACGCCAACATTCTATCCACTGAGCCAAACCAGCTATACCGAGATCGGCTTCTTTAAGATTAGTATCCACAACTACAAGAAATTTCTGAACTTCACATTACTTTTCCTTTTAAAAAAATTCTCTGTAGAATAATTCCCCAAGACACTTTGCATGAGTTATTTTAGGCAAAAAACAAAAACCAAAACAGAAAGTTTCAGAAAAACTCACCCAGGTTCTTCTTCCAGTTTATACACAAATGCATTTCTCAGAAGCAAGGCTAGTGGAAAGATTTCATTCCTGGGGAAATTTTCATTAGACACAAGGCAGGAAAGACGCTAAACTATGACATTGATTAATGAGGCCCTGACATTTGGGGATTCACAGTTGAGGAATGTTCCAGGAGACCTTCACTCTAGCGAGGACACTTAATCCAATCAAGTCAGAGAAACAGGACCTCCGCAATTCCTTCTCCTACTCTTTCAAGTTTTAATTTGAACAACCAGGGCAACATGCCACAGATTCGCTACATTCAACTTTTAAAACAAAAGGGCTGATTGGAAATGAATATGAATGGCTATGGATTCTTTTTTCTTTTTTTTCCTATTTAAACACCAGCAGCTACTCTAAGTCAAACCAGATATGGCTGCAGGTGCACTTCCCCTGAGGGAATGGGAAGGAAATCGCAAGGAAGCCAAATATAAAAAACGTTAGCCTACAGGTATGAAAGAGCTGAGGAGGAAAATAGAAGTTGAGAATCTTCCCATAAAAAGAAAGTTCTACAACAGATGACCACCTAATGGCATGTTTTGGTGAAAGTAGTGAAACGATTATGAATTTTGGAGTGAATGAGAGGATTTTAATTCCACTGTGTCCTTTATCAACTATGTGACCTTGGGGCTCTCTCCTGTCCCAATTTTCTCATATGCAAAATGGAGCTCATAGTATGTACCATAAAAATTGCTGTGAGGATCATGGTACAAGTTGTAAGAGTACTTGGCATCAAGAAGAGACATAGTATGTGCTAAATAAATGGGGGATCTCTATGCTCAGTTTTATTTAATTGGCATGACATTTCATTGTCTGGTAAAGGTAAGGCTGTTGAATAGTCTCCATCAACGTTTGTTTGTATGTGTTGTTGTTGTTGTTGTTTTGCTTTGGTTGTTTTATTTAATGTATATCATTAAATTTTCTATCTCCACAATGCTGATATATTAAAAATCATTGGTTTTTAGTATATTTATCCTATGAACATTTAGCCAACTTTCTAAATTATGTTATCTGCTCTAACACTATTTTTGCTAATTATCTTGGAGTTTCCAGATATAAAATCGCATATTCTAAATAATATTCATCTTATGTTTTTCCAGTATTTATCTCTTTTCTTTTCATTTTTTTAAATTGCTTCATTCTCCTCTTGTTGGATTTTAATTAACTCAAATAAGACAGGTTAAGTTTTCTTTGGAATGAGGCAAATGACACAGTGATTTGATTGGTGCTGTAGGTTTTCATGGTGGTAGTGAAAGAAGAGAGATTTCTATTGTGCTTTTCCCAAAGATGCATCTGTCAGCAACATCAAAGCAAAACGGCACCAGAGCTGTGCCACTGGGTCAAGGCCAATTCTGGAGCCATAGAAAGAAGTCACAAAACAGATGCTGCATTTTGGAGCAGGTTGTGCTTTGTCCCAGGGGGTTTTGTTTCATAATCTCATTAAGATTTGTATGTAGGTATATCTACCATCTTGGATTAGAGGTGTTAACAGCCTCAGGTATTGAGATGGACAGCTTCCTGGACTCTACTTTCAGGTCCATGAAATCCAGGGTTGTCAGTAAAATAAAGAAAATTCAAGTTCATGGATGAAAATCAGTATACCTTTCAGAGAAGTAGGCTCCACCCACAATCCATTGTTGTAAGAAAAGGCATTTCAGAGGAGTGGATCCATGACTTATATGGTATTTTGTCTCTATTCCCTTTATGTCTTCTATGCATAGTAAACTCCTGGTTAGTTTAAGGCACACCTCATCCAGACTTCCTCTGAGCGCTTATGTTCTACATCTTGTTTATCATAGCACTTACAATAATATTTAGATCAATCTCATTGAAATTAGACATATTTCTTATTTCTCTGTGTATTCTCATTGCCAAGGACTGAGCCTGATACATATTATTATTGCCTTCATCTATCACTAAGGGTGCTTTTAGCAGCAAGTACCAGAAAGTCAAATTCAAATTGGTTTAGTTAGTAAGAAAATGTACCAATTCAAGTAATTAAGGGTCAAAAGGTGGGGGAGACTCTAGTTTTGATATAATGCTGCAGTTGTGCCGCAAGTTCCTCTCCCTGTGCCTTCTTTTTTCTTCAGGCATGCAGCTAGATCAGCAATCATGAGCCTGATACTCACGCAGAGTAACTCACAAAGGAAGAGAGAGACGGATTCTTCCCATGTCAACTTTGTCTCCCTAATCATTTCCGGAATTGGGCCATGTGCCCATCCCTAAGTCAGTTATTGAAAAGTGGAGTGGGACTACCCTGAGATCAATAAGATCTAGCCCTGGATCTAGAGGTGGGATCCTTTACCTGGCAATGCAGACACTGGTCAAGCTGGGATTTTGTTGAAATTATATTGAGCTAAAAGTAACGACTAGACTCACAGTCATTGAATTAATAGCTTACTTTCTAAATAGAACAAGAGCTGGATTCTTGCTAATATTAAATCAGCCACCTGAAGTTATAAGGACTGGCATCAGAGATTCTCTTGATCTTTCTCTCATGCATTTTTCAGTATGGGTTATAAACAGGAGGGATTGGAAAGACATTTATACACTGAAAATCCTGTAAGTTTGGTTTTTCACTGATGGAGAACAGAATTTGCAAATATGAAGAGGGCTAACTCTAGAATAGATTGAAATGGAAAGGGATGAGGTAAACTCATGGTTTTAAATTTACATAAAGCCTAGATAGATAGATAGATAGATAGATAGATAGATAGATAGATAATTGTGTGTGTGTGTGTGTGTGTGTGTGTGTGTGTGTGTGTTCTACATCTGTCCATTAAAAGGACCTAGGAGCATTGGCACCCCTGTCGCAATGAGCATGTCTAGCATGTCTACTTCTTTGTTTCTGTGCATTATTCTCCACTAAAGAAGCCAGAAGCCTCAGAGTAATGGCTTATCCAGTTCTGGAGAAGGAAACTTTCAAAATAGGCCTGGAACATCTTGTATCATGAAGCAAGGAATTGCTGACAGAATGATGGAGACAGGTCAAAACATCACTGGAGCCAGTTTGAAGGGGCTCCACTGGTTGAGTCTAGGTCTAGGACAATTTGTGTATCAAAATAAATGACATTACAGATTGTAATCCTTAGCATAAAATAGAAATCCATTTATTTATAATGATGTAAATAGGAAGAAGGAAATTTGCCACTTAGAGTAGAAGACTTGAAGGATGGATCCACAAAATATTTGTTTATTAATCATTAATTGATGAGTACAAAATACTAATAAACCTTTAGAGAAACCTTATAGACCTGTGTAGCCTAATAAAGGCTAATATCATCGCCAGTGATGAGATAAATTAGCATTTGGTACCAACAATATGATGCCATGAGATGGCTATTTGGCAGATATCACTGCTGAAAGTCCTTAAATCACGAGCAAACATATAAACTCAAACTGAGGGATGTTCTATAAAGTAAATGGTCTCTCTTGTTCAAAAATGTTAAAGTTATGAATGATTGTGAAATACTGAGGAATTGTCTCAAATTGAAGGAAAATAAAAATACATGACAACTTAGTGGACATATGTTCTGAATTGGATCCAGAACATAAAAGGTCATTCTTCAGCCATCTGAGAAATTATACTTGGGTATATGTATTAGAAAGCAATATTGGCTCTGAGCTAGCTTCCTGTTCTTGATGGCCATACTGTCATTATGTAGGAGAATATCCTTGTTTTTAAGAAATACAAACTGATGCAAATTATTAGCAAATAGTTCAGAAATAATGGTGGGTATGAATGGGCATGTGGTGTGTATGGGTGTGTATGTAAAAAGGCTAAGTAAGACAAATACATAAAAATGCTAATAATTGAGGAATCTGGGTGATGTAAATATGGGAGTGCTTTGTAATGTTTTGCAACTTCTCTGAAGACTTGCAATTATTTCCAAATAAAAAGTTTTTAAAAAAGGAAAAGGAAGGATATAGATGTTGCTTGGCAACCATGAGTGTTTATGAATACATGTCAGGCCTCACAGGGAAGACCCTACCAAAAACACTGCACTTCTTTGTATTTCCAAATGATAAGGGCATTATCCCCCAAGCTTCTCATGTATAAAAAATTCATTCTTTTACCATACTCTACCAGGTATCTTTGGGAATCTCCTGGAAACTTGAAAATGTTCTGCAAATCTGTCAGGTTGTTAGCTTTTATGTAAACTAGTCATTTGTCTCCACACCATCTGCTCTCCTGCAGGTCACCCCTTTCTCAACTGAGATGATTTCACCCAAATTGCAGCTGCTACCCTTCTTCATCTTCCCGGTGTGGCCTCCTCACCTGCCCATGAGGTCACTGAAACCATAGCTCGGCTGAGCCCAGCTGTCCTCCACGGAGCTGCAATAGGCCTTAAAATTTTTTTAAAGAAAAATGATGTTTTATGACCCATGGAAATAATATAAAATTTAAATTTCAGGGCCCATAAATAAAGTTCATTGGCATACAGCCATGCTCACTGGTTTACATATTGTCTTAGGGCTCTTTTGTGCTGTAATGGCAGCATTGAGTAGTTGTGACAAAGACCACCCGGCCAGCAAACCTAATATTTACCACCTGGCCCTTTTTAGAGAAAGTTAGTCAATCCCTGACCGGTAGGACCTAAAGAACCTTTCAATGAGGTCCTTCAAACAAAAGGCACCGTCGCCTCCTCCTAAAGCAAGTCCACATCTCTCCCCCAGAAAAGTATCAACTATTGATAACTACTTAAGTGACACATTTTTCAACTTCAAAATTATCTCAAGTTTTAGTAATTGGAACTGTGATTTCATTCAACGCCAAGTCAACATGTATTGAGCTGCACTGAGCCTTTAGGAGTTGGAACGATGGGATCCGACTCCCAGCTGAGTCTCCAGTGCTTCTCAAATAATTAATCCAGGTTAGACTAGGAACTTAGTGAATGACATCTAAGCAGTGGTAGTAGCCCCTAAATGGTGGAAAGAGAAGAGCTGTAGGGGTGGAAGGAGAGGAGGGTACAGTGTGGGGAGTAAATGACATGGTGAAATTGTGCCAACTAAAGACCTGGGAATTTCTAATTGAGCTCAAGCAACCCTCCCCTGTTATCAGTGCAACTGCTAGACCCATGCACTCAAGAGAAATTTGTCAAGTCACTTTAATTCTATTTTGATCATTATTTCCACAGCATAAATTTCTGGCATTTCTATCATTTAGTTGAATTTAATAGTCAAGTCTCTATTTCAGTGCCAATGCCCATGCGATTTTTGAGTGAATTTTGGTTCTTAAGGAATATTTTTTAAAACATATTTTTATTGATTCAGAGAGGAATGGAGAGGGGGAGAGAGAGAGAAACATCAATGATGAGAGATAATCATTGATTGGCTGCCTCCTGCACGCCCCCTACTGGGGATTGAGCCTGCAACCAGGCATATGCCCTTGACCGGAATCAAACCCGGGACCCCTCAATGCACAGGACGACCTTTATCCACTGAGCCAAACAGCTAGGACAGGAATATTTTTTATATTGTTTTTTATTAAAATGCAAATGGAAATTAATCCAGAGAGAGGAAATTTGCATCTGCTGATAGCCACCGAAACGGGAATGAATTCCACGGGGAAATGAATTCTGCCAACAACCTGAATGAACTTGGAAAAGAACTCCTCCTCTGTCAAGTCCCCAGGCATCAACACAGCCCAGACAACACTGATTGCAGCTTTCTGGGACCCAGTTAAGCAATGCCAGGACTCCTGACCTACAAAAACTAGGAGATAAGATCTGTGTCCTATTTTTTAGCTGAGAAATTTATGGCAACCTGTCACATGACAATGGAAAACTAATACACTGCACAATATTCCTACTTCAAGCTTCCCTTCTCTAAGATGGCAATTTTCTGCTGCTATGACCAAGGCTGTACCATCAAGATGCAGTTATGCAGGAAAGAGCTTGGGGACTCTTCCAGCCTGACCCACAGAGCTGTCCTCAGCAGCCAGCTGCGGACACTGTCAGAGCATCTGATGCCAAGCGGGGGCCAAGGGTGGAGGCTGCACGTGTCCCTCCCCCCATCCTTGCCCACCGCCCATCCCTGCACAGACATAGAGACCAGTGGAAGACCAACCCATGGGGCTGGGTCACCAGTATGAAAGAAGCACATGCTCTACATGTGGGTAAAATCCGAAAAAAATATTGTTTACATAAAACATCCCACCAACATGCTATAGAGGGAAAATGTGATGTTTGGTGTCTGAACATTTAGTTGTTTCCAGACTTGGCTCTGCAATTTACTGTGTGATTAAGGCCTTATTACATGACATTGCCGAGTCTCTGTGTCCCACCTGTAAAATGTGTGTGATAATAATAGCTGAGACCATTTGGCCACAAGATACTTAGTGCACATTGTTAGTGAATCCTTAGGCATCATGCTAGAAGCCAGGGATATAGAATTTGATGAAACGTGGCCCCTGCCCTCAAGACTTGGGAGGGATTGCTATGTAAATCATTAAACTATGTGAGGGCAATAAGAATCTTTTCCTTTTCAGCACTGTAGTCAGCGGGCTTAGGACATCTCACAGTGATAGCTGCTGTGTGTCTATGGAGTGAACATACAGTGTCTAAGTTGTTATGTTAAGAACTGGTGATTCAATTGCACTGAGGGGAAAGGACAGCTTTTAAGTAGCAAAATCTCTTATGGGTAATATTTTATTAAAAAGTAGCACTGGTCAGGGATAGGATAAAATAGCTAAACTGTTCTACCCAGGAAATAAACCAGAATATCTATTGGAGAGAGAGTTGTACAGCACTAGAGAGGAGGAGGGAGGAAGAGGAATGCTAAGACAGAATTCTGCATCGAAATTACATCCATCTGGAGCTGCAAAATTGCACACTTATCCACACATACACACTCTTAGGATGGATTGTCAGTAAAAACCTGCTACCCACAACTCCCATGGGCGAGTCTGGGGAGGGGGATGAATTAAAAGGAGCTGTTTTCTAAGCATCAATGAATGGCAGAAGGTGGGAGTGGCTGGTAGGAAGATCCAAAAAGATGGACAATGTGAGAGGCACAAAACCAGGGCCAGAGGTGTCAGTGTAGAACAAAAGCTTACCTGCCTGAATCCCTGTAGGTCATCGGAGGACACTTGGGATCCCTCCATCTGTGGAATGGGGCTTTGAGCCAGTGTAGATCTCAGTCATCACAAAGTGATCCCTGCAAGCGGAAGAGGTGGGGGACATGGGGGGCTGACACTGGAGAAATGAGAAAATAAATAGACAAAGTGTCAGGAGCACGAGAGGAAGGTAGTGGAGACTCTGGTACTTCATGAAGTAGAAAGAAAAGCTGCCAAAGAGCTTCTAAGTGTCATTTCCCCCCGGGGGATAGACTTGGAGAAGGAAAGCCTTTAGGGGAAATGATGGTCCCAGTTTCTGGGATCTGCTCAATACCTCCTCCAATACCTACCTCATCGGTAGGAAGAACTCAATGGCTCTGCATCCATGGCTTCCAGACCAGCCACAGCCTGGAGCGGGAGGTGGGCTCAGGGGCTGCCTCTCCTTCAGGCAGACCTGCCTTCTCTCCAGAGGGGCATTGGCTTCACTTCCTTTTGTGGGTTTTGGTGGTGTTGTTTTTCAGTTTTTACCTGATGCCTGAGACCTGACCTTCCTACTAATTCTTTGTACTAAAAGACCAGGGAAATTTTTAAAAGAAAAAAGAAAGTTAGAAAATAGAAAAAGAAAAGGCCGGCAGAGCGTTCCTGTGAACGTGAGCTCGTTTGCAGGGGCACAGACCCATCCTGGAAAATGACTCTTTGGAAGAGACCTTTGGTGCCAAATATTTGAGTGGCTGCCAGTCATTTATGACTCCCTCTTTATCATTTCCCTTCCGATGGGGCAGATCAAGACAAATCCGCATTCCTTCCCCCGTCTGGAGCCTGCTCTTAGCCTCTGTCAGCTGCTGCTTTGCTGAGGCTCTTGGGTTTGAGAAAACCTGCCTGGCAGCTCCATGTTTGTTTGCAGCAGCACTTGTGCAGATGGGGTGTCATCTGGGAGCCATGGCAGCAGAGACACAACAAACAAAAGCAAACCCTGCTTCCAGGGTGAGCAGTGAAGTTCTCCTAGTTCCCCAGCACTGTTTATGGAGGAGCTGAGTGGCCATATATCCCTGGTCCTCCAAAGCCAGGCAGCTGTTGCAGATTCTTCCTGAAGAGTTTATAATAAAACAATTCAGGCTGAGCTTGACCATGGGACCATGAAGGTCTCCTGCTGCCATTTGGTGGTGACTGTCCCACTCTACCTGTTTATCTTCCTCCCTCCCTCCCTCCCTCCCTCCCTCCATCCCTTCCTTCCTTCCTTCCTTCCTTTTTTTCTGTCTTTCTTTCACTAGTTGAGCAACTGATAGATGCTAGATCCTGGGAGTAGAACCAAGAACATAATGAGAAGCAGGGCATGGTCTCCATCCCCATGGAGCTCAGAGCTGAGTTGGAGAAAGAGACAAACACACATTGTCTTTAGTGTCATAAGTAATATAACTCGCTGTGGGAAAGAGAAAAGTGAATCCCTAATCAACCAAGGGCCTTCAGAGAAGGTACTACAGTCTGAGCTGGGCTTTGAAATGCCAGTTAACTGAATGGAGGAGTGGTGGAAAGATGTCTTCCTGGGAAGTGGTACAGCAGGTACAGATGGGGAAGATGGAGAGAGCACAAGGCTCTTTGAGGAACCCCACAGCAACTCCAGTGAGGAGCACATGTGGTTGAGTGTGAGAAACAGGGCTGTAGACCCAAGCATACAGTGGTGTGCAAACAAACAGAAGGGTTTTAGACAGATGATCCCATCTCTATTTCAGAAAGCTCTCGCAGCCAGCAGCATAGAGAAAGATGGAATAGCAGAGGGGAGGGCTGTAAAGAGCAAGGCCCTGTTCATGGACTTCTATTAAGTAACCACCAGAATTACTCCCACAGGATAGTATGAGTGTTTAGCGCTCTTGGCAATAATAGCTCTTGAGATAACTAGCACACAACAAGGGAAATGTCAGCTCCCTTCACAATTAAATTCTGATCCATTTTCTCATGTAGGAAGGGAATGTATAATGCCCATCTTATTCAGTCCTTCAAATCTGCTCAAAGTAATTCTCACTCACGGGTTACCTCATTTATGCCAAGCACTTTTAGAGACACCAGGATATCAGGATAAAATGGTTCAGAATTTCTACTTTTGTGACCTAAAAATTAGTGGCTATTTGTGGTATTAAAATAGAGCAATTAATAACTTAGCCCTTTCCCTAATAACCCCCATTTTAGAATTCATTTTCATTTGCAACATCAGTTTACAGAGGAAAAAAGAGAGTTAAGAAGTTTGCTGAATGCTTTGCAGATTGAGTTGTTAGCAATGGAAATACACATGATTTCTCTGGAGTCCAAAGGCACTGAGAGGAAGGCTGATGCGGACCGGTCGGAGTGCTCAGTGGGAACGGCAATGTGCTCTGTCTCTGCTTGCTGGTGTCCTACAGTCTGGTCTGGATGGGGTTCTGGACTGTGGGAAGGTGATGCTGGCTCAGCTTGCTGCCATGTACAATAGGAGGACATCTAGGTTCGACAATGGGCATTGGAACACCCAGGCAGTCCCACCAATAACTCTTCCTTCAAAAAAATGACCCCAGAAAATTCTGTTGGATTGTCATCTACCTGTTCACACCCACAGGCTCTGAGCTTTAGAGCATCCCCCATTCTAAATCCCTCCCCTGTCTGATGAATACACATTCACTTTCTAACACCTTTTCTGTATCACCTCCCCTGCAGCCAAGAAGAAAATGACTAAAGCATTTAGTACATCTCCCTTGTGGTATGCAGTATGGTGCATAGTATAAAGTGATACGCAACATATATAATGAAATGATATGTCCTATCTGTACTGCAGTACACAGTATACATTATATAGGAAATGATGCAAGATAACATGGTGTGCTGTGATTCTTTGTTTCCTTGACTGCGTTGCCATGAGACCATGACCTATTTGACTACAGGGCAGTAGCTTATTCATCCTTTTCTCCTTAAAACCAGAAGCATCTGACAACTAGGAGCTCAGGGTGTGTTTTTGAAAAAAGAAGAAGAGGAACGGAATGGAAAGGAAAGGAGGAAAAGGAGAAAGGAAAAAAAGGAATTAATTATCTTGCAAAGAATCAACACTCTAGTCTTTTTTAAATGGGTTCCTGTCTCACCAACACAGGCTGTCTCCCCTCTAAGGGCTCTGGCATTTTACTAATTAGATGTCAAGAAATAAGTGAGGTTGGGGATTCCCTGGCCTCACACTTTCCCAAAGAAGGTCTAGAATCCCTGAATTTTTTACTCACACTTTAGAGGAGCGAGCTAAGGAAAATAACAATTACACATAAAGATAAGTCTTATTATTCAAGTGTGTCCACGGTAAGGTGTTTTAGGAAGAGAGAGGGAGGAACAGTTGACTCTGCCAAGAAGAGCAGGCCGGGAGGGCTATCCAAGATGGGTTCTCAAGGCCGAGCAGGAGCACAGCCTGGGCAGGAGAAGAGTACTTCAGGGCAGAAGTCCCTGGCGTGCACCAGAACTTCCTGGGACTTGGGTCCTGTGTCACCAGCTGAGCCGTGGTGGGAAAGGTTTGAGTATTCTCAGTGGCAGTTATAGTTGTAAAGATGGCATCATTTCTTCAAAAACTATGTCCTGGGGGCTGATGTTGACAGGAGGTTTGATTTATAAACTGAGAGCACAGAGTCCAACTTGCTCATTTCAGTTGGAAAATCTGAGACACAAGAGGCAAAGCAGACTTGTGAAAATTCATTCACAGCTACCCAGAGACAGGGCCAGAACTGAAGACTTGAATCAAGATTCCTTTAAATCAGCAAGAGAGTAGCACTTGTGTCAAATAGAGAAGGAACATCCCCCTACCCTTTCAAACGTGTCCTCTTTAAACGCTGCTTCCTATTCTGCATAATCTTGACCTAGAATAAATTTATTAACAACAAAAGCCAATGTAACTGAGCTCTTAGCATAAAATTTCCAAGTTCTGGGGTAGAATATAGACTCAATAAAAAAAATACTATCTGAATATCTGCCACTTTCTAACTGTGTCCTTTTACAAATTCACTGCTATTTATCTACCTCATCTGTGAAATGGGAATGTTCATCCATAACTCAGAGACCTGTAGAAAGTCCATGGAATACTGTACGAAGAAGATGAGCACAGTTTCTAGATGTAGTGGGCTAAATGATGGAGCCCCTAAAACATATCCATGCCCGAATACCCAGAGTCTGTGAATGTGACCTTCCTTAGAAAAAGAATCTCTGCAGATGTGATTAAGTTAAGGATGCTGAGAGGAGGAGATCACCTGTGGCTATCCAGCTGGGTCCTAAATTCAGGGTCAAATGTCCTTATAAGAGACACAGGGGGAAGAGGAGGAACAGGGAGCACAGAGGTAGAGATTGCAAGAATCTGGCCATGAGCCAATGCCTGGAGCCTGCAGAAGCCAGCAGAGACAAGGGACAAAATCTCCCTCCAGCCATGAAGGGAGCGTGGCCCTGCTGACAGGTGGATGTCACACTTCAGTCCTCCAGAATTGTGAGAGGACTGAATTCTGTGGTGTGCAGCCACCAAGTGCATGATCATTAGTTAGGGCAGCCATGGGGAACTAATAAAGTAACTAGACACTGGAAAACAGTAAGTGTTCAAAAACTATGTATAAATACTTATCTCCATCTGCCAGAAAGGTCGTTTTGAAAGCACAACTGATGCTTTTATTCCTTTCTTTTGCTTTTTTTTTCCGCCCGGGTAGAAAGGGGGTGGAAGTACAAGATTTTGCTCAAAAGAGCTGTTCTGGGCCCAGTGCTAGTTCTGATATGCCTCTAGCTAGGAACAAGTGGTAAGAGTAAGACTGAAATCTTTGTGAAAACTCCACCCAAGAATGGAAAGCTGAGGAGAGGAAGATGGAAAAACCAGCATCAACACGACTTCCTTTACTGAACTCTAATATTGGGGGAGGGGGATTTCTACACATTTTTTTCCATAGGGCCTTTGCCCTGAGGATGTTATGGTAGAAACATCACTGGGCTGGCTCTGCTTCTAGACTGGGCCATGAGTTCACAGAATAGTCACTGCTTGTAACTTCACCCTTTTGAGCTTTAGTATTTTGTTTTGTTTTTGTAGAAAAAGTAAATATTTTGTGCCATGTAATTTCAATGGGAAAAATAAAGAGGCAACAAGCTACTGTCTGCTCCAAATTGCATCTGGCTAATTTCACTCTATCATCTATCTAAACTTCAGACATAAAGATGGAAAGTAATTCAGTTATATAGATACTTGTATTATTATGCATCCTACCACCCACACTTTGGGTAACAGAATTGTGCCCATTCCTCTGGCATCCAAGGCCGCACACAGTCTCCTAATTTGTTTCTTTGCAAACATTATGCTTCATCCTCACTGAATGATTTCCCACTGGTACTAATTTTCTATGCTGAAGATGGAATCTTTAGAGACACCCCAAAACAAAACATTAAGTAGCAGCAAAGTTTCTGACCTGGTTCGATCCTCACTTTCATCCAGACTCCCTGGATATCCCAAGGAACACAATACAGTCTTAACTTCCAGGACACAGAAGAGATGCTTGTCAGTGGGGAATTTAAGGTCTCAGTCACAAATTATTCAGCAGGGGAATTCTTTATGATGATTTCCCATTTCATAGTTCAAATATAATCATACAATGTTAGAGTAACATGAAAATTATTGGACATCTCATTTTGCCAATATGGAAAGCCAAGTCCTAGAGAGAAAAGAGGTGCCTAGCCACACATCATAAGTCAGTGACAGAGGAGGGACTAGACCCCAAAATATCTTGAGCCATATATCCTGCAGCATTTGCCACAGTATGACTTCAGTGCCCCCATGGTGAGAGCTTCCATGTGATGGGATGTGTATAGAAGGGTTAGAGGAGGCTCTAACGTTGTATAACTAGCCCAGCCAGCATTCTCTCCACCCTGTGGAACTAAGGGTGAAGAACAGAGAGGTATGAGTTACATTAGCTGAGTTCCATTGGCATAGTTCTTCTAAACTGGGGATGTCGGGGAGAGTCTTTGTTCCCCAGGGAACATTCGACAATGTCTGGAGACATTTTTGATTGTCACAAGGTGGAGGGTCAGGGGATGGGTGCTTACTGGCATCTAGTGGTTAGAGGCCAGGAATGCTGTAAACGTCCTACAAGGCACAGGACAGTCCCCCCACAACAAATTTTCCAGCCCAAATGTCAATATTTCCAAGGCCTATGTGGAGAGGGAATGAAAGCAACCACCAGAGATGACATGCAGGTATAAGCTGTGTGTTCGAATTACAATGAACATCAGTCTGGGTTCCCAAAGATTTGGTTCTTAATGTTTTTCCTTTGGGAATGTGAGCTACCCCAGAATCCAGTTGCAAGAACCAATACCCTCCCCCCTTTTTTTGGGCATACGCTGATTGGAGTTGGGTTTTTGTCATTTGTAAGGGAAAGAGTTACAACTAATAAACTCACATTTATGGAGCACTTGAGAGTTAGCTAAGTGTTTTCACATTTGTGGTCTTATTTGAGTCTCACCAAAACCTACACTGTGTATGGAGAGAGAGGAGGGATTTGGAGCCTCATCTCATTGATGTGTGAAAAGTGAAACCCAAAGTCTCTGAGATTAAATGACCGTCCTAACACCACCCCCACGATGTTGAATGCTATGGAACTCCCCTGGGGACAAAACTGTACGTTCTTAGGGTCAGACTAGCACAACCAGAGGTAGTCTAATTAAAATAAAAGAATGATAGTTGACACAGACAAAGTGCTTACCATATGCCAAGCTCTACTTTAAGTGCTTTGCATATATTAACTAGTAAATCCTCGCCACAAATGTATGACAATAGGTATAATTATTTTCTCTATTTTACAGACAAGGAAATCAAGGTGTTTGAGTAAATTGCTGAGGTCCTCTACATAATGAGTGACAGGATCAGGATTCCAACCCAGAATCCTCTTGCTCAACCACTGTACCTTATTGAGTTACAGAGGTTGTGAAATTTGACCCAAATCCAAATCCTCCCCACATGTAGCGAGGAAGGTGAGGAGCCAGGATCCAAATCCTGATCCAGTTGAGTTAAAGATCTTTATTCTAAACTGGCTGCCAGTCCTCATTCTCATTCCAGAGAGTGGCCTGCGATGCCAGGATTGAAACCCACACTTCACATTCTCAGCTAGTGCTGATGTCTCCTCGTACACTCATCCCATGCACATTTAATGCACACTTACTACAGGTTAAGCCCTTTAGAAATTGTATTGCAATGAGGAATAGGGATGATGCACCTTGCAACTTATTCAGTCACAAACCTATCCTTATCCTCGAAGAAAATGAGATTCATATTTAAATGCCGCTCCCGGGATTTGGGGAAGGAGAGACATCTGCATTTTATTAGGGAAAGACAAGAAAACTCCCCTCATAAACCTCAGAAGCCAAGTTGAAAATATGCTAGTTCACAGTTCAGAGCAGAAATTGGACCCGTCACACCAAGATCACTTTTGTTCCAGGAGCACATGTGGTCAGGAAGGCGAGACTGTTTACTTCATGGCTTCCTCATAGTAACTGCGGCCTGAGGGTTCTGTCCCCTTTCTGTCCCGACATTGGGGAAAAATGATCTTTGGGTCCAAAACAGATGGCTTTTACCGAGATGAAAAAATTGCATGTCATCATTTTGACAGAAAAAGACACAGTATGTAAGGGTGAAATGAATTTGTAAATCTTTGGAAATGTGATATGGGAGAAATAAACATAAAAGAAAGATTATTTCAAAAGTTTTTACAAATTTCAAAATCCTTTCTTTATCACCTTTATTTCTCAAGACCACAGGAACATCTCCAGTTCTGGGACTTTCACATCATAATCTCTCACTTTGATACCGAAACTGAGTGGAAAGAACATCACACATGGGCATCTGAAGCCCAAGGGCCAGTCCTTGGGGGTGGGGATTTTCCAAGGCTTGAGTTGACCAACAGAAGCAGAACCCTGGCTCAGAAAGGAGCATTTGTCAACTCTGTGAACAGAAATTTATTCCTTTTCTCATAGATAATGTAAAGAAGGTACTGATGAAAAGAATTTGAGTTCCTTGGGCAAATTAATTTTTCCTTGAAAACTACTTGTCAGTCTCCCTTTCTTAAATGAGATGAAGAAGTTGAGGTTCTCGGGATTAAATCATTTACCCAAAGTCAAAACCCTGACGATTGGTTCAACTGAGAGAATGAGTTTTTGCATCCTCAAGGAACCTCGAGGTCATTGATTCTAAAGTTGAGTGTATTGTCTTCCCCCAAAGTGACAGCTCCTCCTGTGTTTTCTGTTTTGTGACTGGCAGAAGTCCACCAGGCATCATAGTTGGACATCTGGGATGTCTCATCTCCTGTTTCAGTCAATCGCCAACTCCCTAGATCCTATTTCCAATCTCTCCTTGTCACCTCCTAATAGTCCTCTCATACCTGCCTGGAGTATTGCTAACACCTCCCATTTGGTCTCCTGTCATCTTGTTCCCTCCTTCGTGCAGCCACTGGGACAGATTAAACGTACACATGACAGTGTCACTCTCCTGCTTAGAGCCCCATCACGTACCCACATCACCTACAGCAGAGGTTGTGAGTTTCTTGGCTGAGCACACAAGACCCTATTCCTTCTGGTCCTGCCTCACCTCCTCAGCTCTTTGCTCTGCTTTTTTCTCCAAACCCACTCAATAGCTTCCAGGATCCCACATTGCTTGTGGTCTCCCTCAGGTACCACAATGTTTCTCATCTCTGTGTTTCTCCACCTGACTGCTCTGCCTGCACATGGCTCACGCCTTCTCATCCTTTAAGACTCAGCTTAGTCATCCCTTTGTATTGCTGTGTGTGTGCCAGAAAGTTCCCCCGAAGCCTTACAGACCCCACCTTTAGGGTCCAGCACTTGCCTGTGCTTCTCATTATGATGACCATATCGGTATCCTGATCTCCATGCATCTGTCTCCTCAACCAAAATGTTAATCCTTAACCGCAGCAATGATCCTGCTCTAGATTCGCTGCTTCTCACAGAGTAAATCCATGGAGATCCTGGCATCTCCCGTATGTAAAATTGTAGTTGATCCATGGATGAAATCTTGCCTATTTGTAGCAAACAGCAGCAAGTTGTGTTCTATGTGAATGGAAAAAAAGGAAATAAAGTAACAGGCACAGCTCAACTTCTAGCACTGACTTAAATACATATTTTCTAAATTGATTTATGGGAAAAACAAAAGAATTGCCAAAGATGAATTTCCCTGGAGCTTGCATTTTCCTGAAACTCTTTGCCTGTCACTCCTTAAGTAAGAGCTTATATATAAAGCTGAAATCCATTTTTACAAGATCTTTTTTTTTAACTCTTTCTGGTTTTGACGTTCTTTTTTTAAAAATGTAAATAACCCCCTTTGCCCCCCTCCACCTGGCTTCCACCCTTCCCCGGGCCTTCACCTGTCTATTGTCTGTGTCCATGGCTATGCATATATGCATATGAGTTCTATGATTAATCTCTTCCTTCCCTCCTCCCACCTTCCCTCTGAAATCTGTCAGCCTGTCCCATGCTTCCATGTCTATGGTCCTATTTTATTCGTCAGCTTATTTTGTTCATTAAATTCTGCATATAAATGAGATCATATTATATATGTCTTTCTCTGACTGGCTTATTTTGCTTAGCATAATAATCTTCAGCTTCTGTCTTTTAATATTTTTGGAAACCTTAAGAAGTAGATATTAGTCATCTTTTAAAGTACAGGAAACTAAGTCTCAGAAAATTAAATAGCTAAAGTTTTTCAAGTTAGAGTCAGGATTTAAACATAAGTACTTGAATCCAAAAAGCCTGCTTCGCCTCCTAACCGTGGTCAGTGATGCAGCAAATGGAAAAACAAAACAAAACATGTGGCTGTACGAAGCTTTAGTTGCCAAAATGCACGGTCACTATTGTAACAGGGTTCTTACATAGTAGGGTCCTAGGAGAAGAGCAGAATAGTGTTAGAAAGGAATTCAGGGACTCCCACTCACCATCAGAAATAGGGATGAGCAAAAGCAATGGAAAATGAAGAAGAAAAATTGAGTTTAAAGATGGGATGTGTCCAGTTATGGCGTTGTCTTCCCAAGGAAAGGGGAAGTGATACTTGGAGGGACAGGGTGTGGCCGCACACAGCAAGGGTTTGGCAGGGTGGTCTGAGGAGTGGCAAGCTTTGTAGTAAATGGCTACATTTCCAAGTATTGGAGCCATGGGGGCATCTGGCCCAGAAGATGTTCTTGGAACCAGGAACTGCAGAAAGAGGCAAAACTAAGGAAAAGCTAAAATAAATCATGGGCTCCATGTGTCCGGGCTCACAGGAATGCTCTGACTTTGGGGCCACTTTTCCTATTGGCACTGGGTTTTTCCAGAGGTCCTGTCCCTAACGGCAATTTCTTACTTGAGAGTTATTGGGATCCTGGTGGAAATGGGTTACAAAAGAGGGAGACTGCCTTTCACCACATTTCTTCAGAGGCCAACTCTACTTAGCCTGCTTTACCAGCCGAGTTATGTCAGCTCTTTACCAGTGTCTCCCAGCCTCAAGGCTCCCCACTCCCCTCTGTTCGCTTATGATGCTAGAACTGGGCACTTGCAAACTACATTTCCAGACTCCTTGCTGGCTTGCTTCCCATGAGAGTGCCTCACCAGGAGGAACTGACAGGAGACTAGAAGGTGACAAGATGAAAAAGACTCTCTACCTGTTTCCAGATCCTGGCAGACACCTTACAGAAGCAAGACAGCTGTGGTTCCAGCCGCCAGCTTCCTTTAGCACTCCCAGCACCCACCGGGAGACGTCTCCTTAGAGGAACCTGTTCTAGCTGCCCCCCCAGGTCTCAGTTTAACCGTTCAGTTCACATTCTTGGAGTTCTGGCCCTGGCCACAGTGTACCCCCACTGAGGCCTGAGTACCCAGCCTTGGCGCACCTCCTAGAGTGCCCTCCCCCAGAGGTTGAAACACACACACATACACACACACACACACACAAGAATTGGCCATGCAGAATTCTTATCCTAATACTACCTTTACTACCTTTCCATTTTTGTTCTCCCTGCCTGAGGGATAGTAGCTACTTCCTGTAGTCACTACTGTCTGGATTACTTAGCATCCCCTATTTGCTAGCCCAGCTTTCTAACACATGTGTAATCAACTTCCTATATCAAGCCCCCTCTATTTGAAATTCCTGCTGTGCTTTCCATTTTCCTGACTGGGACCTGATGGATACGGAGGGTATCATATCTCTAAGTGTAATGTTATAAAATCTTTTACAAGAACAATTATATAAAACTTTATAAGAACAATTATATAAAACTTTAACTCCATCGAAAAGAAAACTACCCTGTCAAGTCACCATCATTTCTGTCAATACTAAGAGCAAGTACACTAGCTCTGTAGATACAAGAATTCTGATACTTCGTTCACCCTTGAATGAACTTGGTCTGGACCCTAGCAATATGCCAGATAAAGCTGTCCTAGGCTCTAGGGAGACAGCTTTGAATGAGGTATGATCTCTACCACCAGGGAGCATGTAAGGGCAGGAGAGGTCAGTAATTATGCCATAAGAGAGGAATCTATTGGAGCAACCAGAGGCCAAGCAAGGACAAAGGAGGAAGCCCGTGAACTGTGCAGGAAGGTCACTGCTTCTCAGAGTCTTGTTATTGTTGAGTGTTTCCCTTAAAAGGAACACAGACAAATTTTGGATGACTTAATCTAAAAAAGCATATGTCTGGAGTGAAAGATTAAATTCTGAGGTCAAGGAAGGAGGCTAAAGAAGGAAAATGGAATAGATGGGAGCCAGGCAGCTCTAGATGGTATTGTTGGCTGAAATTGTCAGATGTCTGGACCCAGAACCACTGCTGGAAACAAAAAAGCTGTGCGTTTTTGTGCATTCACCTGGAGAGAGTCCAGTTGGCCTCAATTAGCTCAGTGTCCATTCTGTGACTGTACCCAACAGGTGAGATGAAGGATCCAGTGAGGCATCTCTGCCCACAATAGGGGAGGTTCAGTCCCCAAAGGGAAATTCACGAAGAGGGAATAGAGAATAACTAAATTTAAAAAAAGAAGGGTGGCAGGGGGATCTAGACAGAAAGGTGTTTGCTGGTGCCCTAGCTGGCTTGGCTCAGTAGATAGAGTGTCAGCCTGAGGACTGAAGGGTCCTGGGTTCTATTCCAGTCAAGGGTACATGCCCAGGTTGCAGGCTTGATCCCCAGTATGGGGCATGCAGCTGATCAATGATTCTCTCTCATCATTGATGTTTATCTCTCTCTCTCTCCCTCTCCCTTCCTCTCTGAAATCAATAAAAATATTTTTTAAAAGAAAGGTGTTTGCTGGGAGTCGGGGGATGAGTAGGAAGTTTCTAGGTGAGTAGGAAAAGGGAAGGATGTTCATTCTAGGCAGGGAACGCAGCATGAATAAAGGTATGATGTTGAGAAAGACACAATAAAGGAACATAAATAATCCTGAGACAGCAAAGTGGAGGCGAGACTGCCAACATTAACAGGGACCAGAAAATGACAGTTCACATGCAAGGCCTTAAAGAACCTACCATGTAGTCTACAACATCCAGGATGCAATATCAAGTGGATTTCAGCAAGCCATCCATGTCTTGACATTGTTGCAAATGTGTGTTTTTGCCTCTGCGCACGCACGTGTGAGTGTGTGTGTGTGTGTGTGTGTGTGTGTAATGAAGCAATGAAAATTTTCAGTGAAGTGGAGGGGACAGAGCTGGACTGAGTGAGCTAAGGAGACAATGGGTGTGAGCAGTGAAAATAGGGGAAGACGATGGTATATGATTAAGTCCTAATTTATTGGCACAACTCAAGGTTAGATAGGAATTCAGGAAGGGCAAATTCATTGGAAGCACTAAAGAGAGGATGTGGCCCTAGAGAGAACATGAACAATATAGTCCTTGTCATAAGAAAAGTGCTGTCAGTGTCCTTTCTATTTATCAGACATGGGAGCAAGCCGGCCTCAGTACAGATCAGTTATTTCATAAAAATCTTTCAAAAGTAAATCATAAGTCCCCATAGATTCCCTAGACTAGACTCCTCCAGGACAACACCCCTGTTTGATTCATTCTGTATCCCAAATGTCTTTTATCAAGTGAGCATGCAAAGAGGTCTTTGGAATGAATTGATTCATTTAGTGGGATGATAAACTTACAAAGATTGTAATATTTTGATAATTACTTTAAATTACCAAAACAATACACAGAGTGGAGACACATGTCTGTAAACAACTGTGGGGTGCTTCCATGACTGCTCTGCAACTTTCTTTTGCTAAATCTATTGCGGGCAGCCTTCTGACAGCTCAGCATAGCTTTAAGTTACAAATTAAAAAGCCAGAGGGGGCTCTTGAGATAAGATTACACCCAGCATCACTACATAAGTGAGCTGCTCAATTAATGGCTCAGTAAGCCGATGCTCAAGACAGCGAAATGAGTCTCCCAAAGTCATGTGATGAATTTACAGCAAGACTGGGTCCTACAGTGGGGTATCCTCACTTCCCTCAGGGCCTCTGGCATGTCCCCATCAAGGCTGGAAAAGGAAGGGTGGGTGGCCACTTGTAACCACCCTAGGGCTAGACCCCAGGGAAGCTGAGGAGAGCCCTTCTGAATGGTGTGTGGGAGAGTGCTCCCTGAGGCAGAGGTCTCCACATAGATCTTTTCGGAGACAGAGCCACTGGTTCATGCACCAAAGTTCAGCTTTTTCTAACCTGTGGTGCTTTCACTCACCCAAGTAATTTTGGCTGCTCTTGCTCCCTGACCCCAGTGCAGGGAGCTCTGAGGATATTGAGAGGGTAGTGGGTGACTCAGCAAGGCTGGACAGGGTGCCAAGGAGCAAAACTGGAGGTGGCTGCCTACAGAGATCAGTCGTCCATCCTGCCAGCTGCCTAAGTGCCAGGGAGGAAAGAACCTGGCACCAGAGATCTTGGGATTTTACCTAGTACCCATTCTCCCTAAAACACAAGTCATCACCAACCAAGCATGAATGCCCCTCTATTTCCTTCTCTTATCTAACTGTTTGCAGAATAGTGTTGTTGCCAGAAAATGCTGCTGGGGTCAGATGTGGGACATCTCGTGGAAGGGGGCGTTTCAACCCTGAGGCTTAGCCAGATAATACTGGCTTCGTCTTCCACTCCTCAGGGGGCACCTGGACCCAGAGTCTTGGCGCTTCGCCACTTAGGTGGCCAGACCTCCGATGGTGGCCTCCTACCTGAGGGGCCAGAAGAGAAACTTAATGTGAGAATGGGTAACAAAATGACTGGGGTATGTCTGCTGTGAGCTCCCCACTGTGTTGAGGGCTGGTGTTAAAAAGAGGAAAACAGCCCTGACCGGTTTGGCTCAGTGGATAGAGCGTGGGCCTGCAGACTGAAGGGTCCCAGGTTCGATTCCGGTCGGGGGCATGTGCCTTGGTTGCGGGCACATCCCCAGTGGGGGGTGTGCAGGAGGCAGCTGATCGATGTTTCTCTCTATCACTCTCCCTTCCTCTCTGTAAAAAATCAATAAAATATATTTTTTTAAAAAAGAGGAAAACATACATAGTTAAGACAAAACACTGCTTCTGTCTTCTAGTTCAGCCAAGTCATTGCTCTCTCTGAACCACACTTCACACATCCATTCACGGGAGTAACCATTTACTCCTACTGAGGGCTTTTGTGAGAATAACAGGAGAAGTTTTAAGTAAAACACCAACACTTAGCAGGCACTTGGCTAATGGTCCCTGGGATATTATGATTTATGATAAGAAAAAAAATATATATATAGGTCTTATCCCTGTTTCTGGCACAGAGCTCTGAAAACCCTTGGAGTTTCCTAAATGAGAACATAAAGGTGTCTTTTGTTATTTTAGGTGATTTTTGGACTGCACCAAAGGATGGGGCTGGTTGCCAGGAGAATCAACCGTGTGATTAGAGGGCTGGATCAGTCTTGCCCCTGCCCTCCTGGGAGGAGAGTGGGGCTGGAGATTGAGTTTAATGGCCAATGGCCAGTGATTTAACCAATCATGCCTATGTAATGAAGCCTCCAGAAAAATCTCAAAAGGACATGGTTCAAAGAGCTTCCAGGTGGATGTGCATGTGGAGACCTGGGGTGACTCACCTGGAGTGGGCATGGAAGCTCCGTGCCCTTAACCCAACCTTGCTCTGTCTATCTCTTCCATCTGGCTGTTCCTGAGGTACATATCTTATTATAATAAACCAGTTATCTAATAAGGAAAGTGTTACTCTGAGTTCTGTGATCCCCGTAACAAATTAATTGAACTTAAGGAGGAGGCTATGGGAAGCTCTGATTTATAGACAGCCAGTCAGAAGCACAGGTAACAACCTGGGCTTGCGACTGGCATCTAAAGGGAGGGTAGTTTTTAGGAATGAACGCTTAACCTGTGGAATCTGATGTTATCTCTATGTAGATAGTGTCAGAATTGAGTTGATTTCTCAGACGCGCTCTGGTGTCTGAGAATTGCTTAGAGTTTTGTTGGCAACCCCCACCCCCACACGCACACACACTGGACTTGGGTCCAGAAACCCAAAATAGTTCCACATTCTTGTCCTTGAGTGAATTAACCCAGAAGATACCGCAGTGAATACCCTAAGATGCACCTTGTATTTTTAGCAAAAGAATAAGGAGTTTATTCTGAGGTTTTAAAATTATTGAAATGTTAAAAACTAAGCTTAGCACTGGGAATGTGGCGATATACAGGTTAAAGGTTTTTCCCATGAGAACATAGTCAAGGGGAGAATGACAAGTTCAGAGGCAATGAGACTTCAGCATCCTAAGTACTTTGTTTAGAAAAGCAACAACTGCTAAGGGAACACAGATGTGGGTCACCTAGCTCATCTTCCAGGGACAGGGAAGCCTTCCTGGAGGAAGTGATATCTAAATGAGGAGCTTAGGGATAGATAGAAGTTAGACATGTGAAAGGAGGAAAAGGTTGATGAAAGAAGTTCATTCATTCATTCATTCATTCATTAATCCAACAAACAAATACTGAGTACCTAAGATGTTCTAGGAACTATTATAAAAACCGGGGGTGTAGTATTGAACGTAACAGAAAAGGTCTTTCATCTTACGGAGTCGTTCTTCCAGCTGGTTGACCAATAATGAGTAACTCACAAAATGTCAGGAAGTGAACCATGATGTAGAAAATGAAGCACAGTGCAGTGCATAGGAGCTCTAAGCTTAGCACTGGGAATGTGGCAATGTACAGGTTAAAGGTTTTTCCCATGAGAACATAGTCAACGGGAGAATGACAAGTTCAGAGGCAATGAGACTTCAGCATCCTAAGTAAGTACTTTGTTTAGAAAAGCAACAACTGCTAAGGGAACACCGATGAGGGTCACCTAGCTCATCTTCCAGGGGCAGGGAAGCCTTCCTGGGGGAAGTGATGTCTAAATGCGGAGCTTAGGGATACACAGAAGTTAGACATGTGAAAGGAGGAAAAGGATGATGAAAGAAGTTCATTCATTCATTCATTCATTAATCCAACAAACAAATACTGAGTATCTAAGATGTTCTAGGAACTATTATAAAAACCGGGGGTACAGTATTGAACATAACAGAAAAGGTCTTTCCAGGGCTGGCTCTTATAAAACCTCATAGCAGAATATAAAATGTTTGCTTATATCCTAAGTGTGATGGGAGGCCATTGAAGATTTTAAACAAGGGACATTTATGATCTGATTTACATATTTAAGATCACTCTAGTTCTTGTAAGAGCATAGAAAGCAATATATGCAAAGGCTCCAGACAAGAGAGGATGTGGTCTATCTGAAGAAGAAAAAGAAGAAGGAAAGAAAACCACCTAGTCCTGTGGAAGGAGGCAGTAGCCAAGGCTAGAGATCCTGGAGAAATTGGCTGGCACCCCATGTTCCAGAGTTTTTGATTCTGTGACAAGGATTTGGACTTCAACACAATGCAATGGGTGCTATCAAAGGATTTACAGAGGGAAGTCAGATTTCTGTTTTAGAAGCACACCAGTGACTGATGGTTTCAGAAACTAGAGTGTGGCTGAAAGCCGGCCTCCCTCAGGGTCAGCATCCTTGTTGTGTAGGTAACGTGTGTGCTGTGGGAGAGCATGAGTGAGCAGAGGAGGAGCTCAGCATGTGGAAAGAGGAGAAAGCTGGATGCACACAGCTGCAGGGAAATATCAGAAACCCCCCAGCAGGACCCCCATGGCAGCCCAGGCCCTGGGTGTTCTGGGATCCCACACCTCTCTCAGTGGGATTTCTCTAAGAAACCACGGGTCAGAGCTGGGAGAGATGAGAGTGATTATTATCTCATCCAGGCCTATCATTTGACAGATGAAATTGGTCTCCTTATTCCCATCAGCCATATGGCTCTGAGGTTAGTTTCTCTAGGGCTCAACCACAAAGACTGGCTAGTTTTGTGTGTGTGTTTTTTTTAGTCTGGAGATATTTACTAAATTGACTGTCTCTGTCGCCACCACAAATAATCTGCTTTTGTCCCACAGTTTGTGAAAAGCCATGGGTTGTATATTTGATTTCCCACGGCATGACTTCCTCCTGCAGCAAGTCAGTCACCAAGATCCTTGAAGACTGGGTCTCCCAAAGGCCTCGCCATTGTTTAGTGGGGGGGACAGTCTGTCTGCATGGGTCATTCCCTTTTCCAATAAGTTAGGTGGCACAGGTCATGTCTACGAGGCACAATTTTCTTCTGTGGATCTAATTCAATTCGCTGTTGCTGATATTTGTTTAGGGGTGAAATCTGTGGAGCATTGGATTCACACGTTCACACTGAGGCTAGAGATCAGTTTGACACTTCTTATATCAAACTAGTGGCCCGGTGCACGAATTCATGCACATTGAAAGAAAATTAATTAGAAGAAATATTTTAATATCACTATTTGCCCTTTCCCTATAATAGAAGCGTCAACCAAATTCACAATTGACAATGACAGATCGAAACACACACATGTGATTGGTGCCAGTGAGAGCTTTATATGTATCATGCATGTGCAAGTCAACTTAGCCTTTTATATATATAGAATAAACTTGCTTAATTAGACCTGCTTCTGATTTAGCTAACCTTTTCCAGCCCAGTGAAGCACCCCAACTTCTCTTTCAGGTAATTGTCAGCAACACAGGAGTAAATATCAACATGATTATTATTGTAGATCATGCAGGGACAACAAAGGATAAAATATTTAACTGCAACAGTGTTTGACTATATTCTGCACAGTGAGAAAACCTGAAGTCATTTTCAGGGTGCACCTTTGTTACTTCTTTTCAGTCAGGTCAAGTTTCTAAGCTTTCTAAATCTTCGTTTTCTGGCTAATGAAAAAAAATAAGATTCCACTGAGTCTCCTATCTACCTACTCCATGGCTTTTGTGAGGATCAAATGAGATGAGGCACAGGAAAATGCTTCACAGACATTTGGCTAAAGTGTAAAATGTTTCCACCTGGCTATAAAGCAAGTCATGATCCTGGGCTGAAGAAACTCCAAGGAGGCTAGTGACTAGGGATAGGAACCTGGGTGTTGCTATGGGACATCATTACCTGGATGGACACTTAGCATATTAGCCTTTTATAGATATAGATACTGTCTCTACAGATACTGTCTCTGTAACACATTACTGGAGCACCTGCTAAATAGCAACCCCTCTGCTTGTCACTGAAGACATGATGACAGAGATATGGCCCTGACTTACGAAGCTTGAGATTTGGTGATTTTTATTAAAATTAGGGAAACATGAAACAAACATTAAAATCCTGAAATACATGAACCTCAACATTTCCTCAAAGGTCCATAATACTTTATAATTGCTATTATACAGTCTAAGAGAACAACTATAGTTTTAGCTCCAAAAGAACTGGAATTTACCTTGATAGAATGAAATTCTTGAGCAGTGGGACCTTTACTCTTAGTTATTTCATTTAGTTACCAGTACAAGTCTTAAATACCCAGGGATTATCTGTTGGCATGATGTATATGGCAGACTTAGCAAAGGGGATTGCAATAAGCAGTTATATTTTCATATAGGAATAAAAATCATATCCCTCATCCATTTTAACCATCACTGTGTTATTATTTTAGCCCCATTTTATTAACAAGGGAAGTGAAATCTAGAGAGAGTCAGAAATTTAACCAGGCTCAGTTAAGCAGTAACTTTCATCATCTTCAGTATTATCATCCTTATCATAATGAATGGGTTAGTCAAAGTTGCATATTATTATAGTAGTAATTCCCTTTTTGACCAAACATTCATCTAATACCTGTTATGTACAAAACTTTGAGTAAGACACAAATAAGACTCTGCCATTGGGGAGCTCCCAGCGGGAGAAAGTGTGAGGTTTGGGAGGGGGCAGGCATCAAGGCCGAGAGTCAGGAGAGCTGGGGGTTCAATACTTCCCAGGGGAAGCCAGATCTCAGAGGATGGGAGGGAGATTGCTGATCAGCCATATCAAGGACCCATGCAAAATGGGAACCTTCAATTTCAGCTTCTCCCAGGACAGAGCTCATTAATCCCAAAGGCTCTGGCTACAGGGAAGGCTTTAAGACACTGCACACCCGCTAATGCAGTGAGATGAACAAGGGCAGCTTATGAACTAACATCCCACAGGGAGTCCAGCTCTGTGCCAACCTAGCAGCCCAGGAAGGAAGGGGTCTATTGAAAGTATTTTTTTTCTAAAATACGAAAAATATCTCAGCTAATTGGCTTAAGCAGGAATTAAAAGGACACATTTCTTTAGAACAAGGGATGTTGGAGGCAGGTAGGTTTGGACTGTGGGACAGATCAGAATAGGGGAGGGCAATGTCTTGAGAAGCTTTGGGAAACAAATCTGGAAACTTCTTCCTTCTCTCTCCCTCTCCCTACAGTCATGCCAGGATGTCTCTTCTGACATGTGAAATACCCTGTCCCGCTATTCATCACCTCATCTTTTCGGAACTATTGCTCAGCAACACAGTGGTTCCAATCAGTGGAGTGGCTAAATCCTTCTTTGTTTTCTTTACTCCCACCCTCTCCTCCACCCTTCTCTTCCTTCCCCCGCTTTTTTGTTTCCCTTTAGGGTTGTTTTCAATAGGAAAGGAGCATTCTCTAAGAAGCACAAAGAGTGTAGTTAATGGGTTAGTCACTTTGGAAACGAACAGCAGCGAGGCTGCCTTGTATTCCTGGTACAGACTTCTGTATGCATGAGGAAATATGGGTTAGAACATTCATTGAAAAATTGTTTGAAATACAAAAAAACAAACAACAAATGAAAGGTCCAGTAACATGTTATGGGTAAATAAACTGATGTCGCTCTACTACAGAATATTACCATTACAAAGAAACAAAACAAAACAGAGCAAAAACCTGACAGCTTCCTATGTCCCAGCATGTTAAGTTGTCCCAAACACATCGGTCTGTGAAGTAAGCAAGTTAAAAATGAGCAGGCAGACAGCTCTGGTGGAGAGGGTTAGGAGGAGGTGTGGAAGGATTGAGAAAAAAAGAAGGAAAAGAGAACTCATGGACATGGACAACAATGTGGTAATTGTGGGAGAAGGAGGAGGAGGAAGATGCAAGAGGGTATAGAGGGGATAAATGGTGATGGGAAAATAAAATAAATTGATACACAACATAATGGTACATGTGTAAAAAAGAAAAACATAGAGGGGATAAATGGTGATGGGAAAAATAAAATAAATTGATGCACAACATAATGGTACATGTGAAAAAAAGAAAAATAGAACAGGTTCTGCTGGTAAATATATGTATAGGTAAATGTATAGAAGTAGGTCCACGAGCTTCCACAGCAAATGTATGATACCGGTTACCGCTAGGTCACTGGTCCTCAATTGGGGGCAATTTTGCAATGTCTCAATTGGGGGCACTGTTGGTTATCAGACTGTTGGGAGGAAGGATGGTGCTACTGGCATTCAGTGGGTAGAATCCAGGGATGCTGCTAACCATCCTATAATGCGACGGACAGCCACTCTCAGCAAAGAATCATCCAGCCCCAAATATCAATAGTACCAAGGGTGAGAAGCCCTAATGCTCAGGCAGACAAAGAAGGCATAAAGATAAGATGGATTAAAAAAGAAGTATGCCCAGCCAGTGTGGCTCAGTGGTTGAGCGTCGACCTATGAACCAGGAGATCACAGTTAGATTCCCAGTCAGGGTGCATGCCTGGGTTGCGGGCTTGATCCCCAGTGTGGGGCATGCAGGAGGCAGCTAATCAATGATTCTCTCTCATTCTTCCGTCTCTCCCTCTTCCGTCCTCTCTGAAATCACAAAAAACACTTTTTAAAAAAAAAGAAGCGTGTCCGTAATGTTTTGGACCTTTCAAATAAAATGTAATTGTACATTACTTAGGTAATTACAAATTAATTAAAACTTAATGTTCACTAGATTTCCCTACAGGGGGCACTGCTTCATCTCTCCCAGGCCTCTGCCACACATCCTATATTTTATGCATATCAAAATATTTATAGTCTTTTGAAGTTTCATGTGCTTCATAATTGCCTTTTTTCCCCTAATTATAATTCTTCAGAAAGTTTTTTTCTTCTTCTTTTTACCTAGTGAAATCCTATTCTCTCTCCTGAATCCATTTTCTGTGGTGCTGTTCTCCCCTCCTCTCTGACATCTCTGCAGAGCTAGGCAGCTGGAGCTGTAATTAGACCTCAGCACCCTGACATGAGAGCTTGTTCTGCAGAGCAAGCCCTAGCCCAGCCAGCCGTGGGAGATATCCTGGCTTCCTGCACACCCCACTGAAACACACTAAAGAGCAGGTCACCTGTCACTCAAACTTTCACATGAACCCTGCAGAGAATCAGGCATGCACATGGCATTAGTAGAGGTGACACACACAGACGTACACTAGAGTGTTAAATATTGTCAATGTGTGGGGTGGCATGGAGGACACTCTGGGACACTCGCAGCACAGCCCCATCTGGAGGGCAGAGGTGGCATTCCTATGACTCCTGCTGATGATTGCTATGTAGACCCCAGACTACCAGATCTTCCAAGATAAACTGGAAATTCAGAATGTTATTTATAGTTTCTCAATTCTTTAAGTTTAATACCTCTATCAAAATTCCATAATCATTTTACAAGTGAAACAATAATGCATTGCTCAATCAGATCTGTCTTAAGAGGTACGGATTTTTAAATTCTGAAATATAACTATTCATAAATGAAATTCCTGACCTGAATAAATGAAAATGACTGTCTAGTATAGAAGACAGCCACCAAGATACATGAGGACACAAGAGTGGCATGTGTCACTCACTCTTTAACATATAGGCCCACCCTATAGAGAAATATGGGCCAATGGAAATCAGACCCTTGTCACCACTAGACAAGTGACACCTTCTCCTACAGGGATGACTAATTTTCCCCTAATTATAATTCTTCAGAAAGTTTTTTTCTTCTTCTTTTTACCTAGTGAAATCCTATTCTCTCTCCTGAATCCATTTTCTGTGGTGCTGTTCTCCCCTCCTCTCTGACATCTCTGCAGAGCTAGGCAGCTGGAGCTGTAATTAGACCTCAGCACCCTGACATGAGAGCTTGTTCTGCAGAGCAAGCCCTAGCCCAGCCAGCCGTGGGAGATATCCTGGCTTCCTGCACACCCCACTGAAACACACTAAAGAGCAGGTCACCTGTCACTCAAACTTTCACATGAACCCTGCAGAGAATCAGGCATGCACATGGCATTAGTAGAGGTGACACACACAGACGTACACTAGAGTGTTAAATATTGTCAATGTGTGGGGTGGCATGGAGGACACTCTGGGACACTCGCAGCACAGCCCCATCTGGAGGGCAGAGGTGGCATTCCTATGACTCCTGCTGATGATTGCTATGTAGACCCCAGACTACCAGATCTTCCAAGATAAACTGGAAATTCAGAATGTTATTTATAATTTCTCAATTCTTTAAGTTTAATACCTCTATCAAAATTCCATAATCATTTTACAAGTGAAACAATAATGCATTGATCAATCAGATCTGTCTTAAGGGGTACTGATTTTTAAACTCTGAAAAATAACTATTCATAAATTAAATTCCTGACCTGAATAAAAGAAAATGACTGTCAAGTATAGAAGACAGCCACCAAGATACATGAGGACCCAAGAGTGTCATGTGTCACTCACTCTTTAACATATAGTCCCGCCCTATAGAGAAATATGGGCCAATGGAAATCAGACCCTTGTCACCACTAGACAAGTGACACCTTCTCCTGCAGGGATGACTAAGTGAAGGGGCTAGAAAGAACCAACAATTTCTCCCTGCTAATACAGTGTCCTATTTTATGAACTGAGGTGGGTAGGAACAAGAGAGTAAAAGAAAGGGTGCTGTCTCATAAAATAATGATATTAATCTAGATTCCCTTTGAATATGACTTTATGGTTCCATGAACTGTTTGTAAATATCCAACTCTTAGGTTTGCCAAATGGCCAACAGACAGACATCACAGAACACAAATACTCCAGGTTCACGCATGTAGTTCTCATTGGTACCAGCTGCCTCATGAACTGCACTCCTGGGAACAGAATCACAATGGGCAATGTCCAGATATATCTTTTTATCTTGTGGCCCTAAAACCCAGCTGAGGCCAGGAGCCAAGTGAGAGTAGGACAGGGGCCTCAATTTCTGACCTACCACAACCATGCCAAGTGTCTTTGGAGCAGATTCCATTCTCCTATGTCTCCTGCAGGATCCGTGGTTTCAGGATGTTGGATGCTGGCCTACGGCATCTCACTCTGTGCATATCACACCGAGACTGACTCATAGCAGAGCCCATTCAGACAACTAGGAAGGAAGTGGCACAGTTTCCTGACAAGGAGAGACTATGAGGCACAGCCCCTCCACATGTAACACTGAAACATGCACCTGTTACCATGGAAACCCCATAATGCAGGGTGAGCAAATGCAGCCTGAATAGATCCTATCCAAAATGCTCTCTGAGGCCCACTACTCTCAGTCCCTTTCATCGCCAGAGCCGGAGTCGAACTGGAGCCAGAATTAGTGATGGGCAAAGAGCTCAAAAGGCTGCTGGTCCCCTTCCAGGGCATCTCCGATTTATATAAAGTCTCTTGGGTTTGGAAGGCTTGAGCGGCCGAGCTGTCCCGTGAGAGTCGCAGCTCTTCTTTCTCTCATCCTGGGCCACAAACTAGCATCTCACTCGTGTGGGGGGAGTGATGTGACAGCTCATCAAAGCAGCCTTTAAAAGGCTTTCAGGGTTTGCAAAAAAGGGTGTTTGGGTAGAGACCAGAACGCAGTTTTGGTCCCAGCCTGTTTCCCCTTCATTCTTGAATACACACAGATTGGCCTAGCTAGACTCTACAGCAACACGGTGGGAACAAGCAAAGCTATTAAACATGCTTTTCCTTCTCCAGAGGGAAGCAGCAACTATGCACTGAATCTAAATCCACAATGGCCACATTTCGATTCTGAAGATTTTACATTGATTCGAGTAAATAAAGGCATTTCCCTCACCTCCTTCCTACAGATGTGTCCAATCAAGTTATATGAAGACTGGAATTTTTAGCAAGAGCCCACCTATCAAGCTGAACTCTGTTTCTAGGCTCCTAGGATAAAGTAAATAAATATTGAAGTGGAGAGGCCATGTGACAGGAAGTACCTCGGGAGATTTTATGGAGCACATGGAGTGATCCATCCCATGGGGACAACTAATGTGTCAGATCAACTGGACTCAGAGAAAACGGAGTTTGTAAAAACGTTATTTGCTTCAAAACCATAATGGCCTCCCACCTCTCCTCCCTTAAATGTTGTGATGCTCCTCACACAACACTTACTCCTCTGGTCCATGTGGATGGGGGCAAGAAGGTGACTATCAGAGAGTCAACAATCATTTCCTTTCTCCTGAGATGTCTTATAAAACCTATTTATATAACAGATGCAAGAAGGAAAAGAGTCTTGGGGAAGGGATTGTTTAAGTTCTGGAGGTGTATTTGTTCAATGAGGCCTCCCAGCTCAAACACCTGGGAAGAAAATGGGGGCATACAGAATAAAGCCAGTGTGTAGACATATGGTTTTCCACAACCTTTGGCCTTGAAGAGTGGCATGGCCCCAAATGAGGGAGGGAACAGAGCAGTTCATCACTTTCATTTCACAGACGAGGAAACTGAGGTTCAGGGATGGAAATGCCTTTGTGAAAATCAATGCAAATATCTCTATCAACTACTTACTGCCTTCCCAAGCACAGGACAGCATCCAGTGAGGGCTGGTCCCTCATCTTTCCAAGAATATTCAAAGAGAGAAGTTATTTGGGCAATTTTATATATTTAAACATTAGAGATGGATGAAATAAAATATCTACTTCTGATATTTAATACCAAGTTACCATGTATAAAGTCATAAAATTATAAACACATTCAATCAATTTTTCTTTCAGCTCTCAATTTTCATGAATCTCCATGTAATGGAAATGAGAATTGAAAAAAACTTTATCATGGATCAGATGGAGAATGTGGTTATGGAGAGGTAGAAACCAAGAATGACTTCTATATGTAGGACTCAGCAATTGGTGATACCAGTTTCTGGATAAAGAGACAGATTGATAGAAAGGGAGGAGGGGGCGAGTTTGGAGGGCAGAGTCAATAGTTTCATTTGGAGAGTTGATTATTCATGAGACATCCAGGTGGACTTCATTTTGGTTCCTGGACAGACTTGTTCACCAGACCTGCCCCAGATTTGGGTCTGAAATAGGATATCTAGTGGCTGACCAGAAGAAAAATGTGGGAAAATGGGGCAGTATAGACACTGTGGTTGACAAATAGAGGTCACCTTTTAAGTCTTATAGGTTTCATTGGAGGGATTTGGACTTAAAGATAACCAGATAAGCAGGTCAGAATTCTGTTACCAGAACAGAATTCTGGCGCTGTGGCTGTGTGACTGGCCAATTCACCTTCCTTCTCTGAATCTCACCCTCCTCAACTATAAATAGGGGTAATTCTACTTTCCTCACTTTCAGGGCTTTTGTGAAGATCTTCATATTAGAAGATATTGCAAACTGTAGAGCAATTCATATCTATAAATCACAACTATGATCATTTTAATATCTACCCAGACATCAAAACCAAAAGAATTCTTAAATGAAAGTGAGCAATGTAAGAGAGATGGGGTACATGCTTTCTTCAGGCCCTAACCCTTTGAAACGCTCCCAAGAACAACCTCAGCCTCTAGTGTCAATGAAACACTTTGCTTCCTTTGTTGTTATACTCTCCCAGCACCCCCAGTTAGCTGCTCACAGCCTGTCCCCTGTGGCCGATGCTAAAATGTACTTCTCCCCCTTTGTGTTCTAGTTTCTACGACTGAATCCATTCCATTTGGCTGAAGAAACAGACCAGACAATATCCGACGTGACCTTCCTCCCCTCAGCCACCGGGGAGCTGAAAGGTGAGTTTCAGTATTTTGCCAACAAACGATTGAGGGTTTAAACAACCACCTGAAAACTGAACATGGTACGGTTTATTCATATATTTAAAAAGAAATTTTTTTAACAGCAAAGCCTGGGAATGCCCAGGAAGCGGATGAGATCATCTGTCTGGTCTGTGAACAGCATGTTCTGCAGGTCTCTCACTCCACATTACGTCATGCTGGAAAGAGAAAGCGTCTGGACGCTCCTTATACAATCGGTTGGGTGCTAAGGGAGGCACTGGCTTGCTGGAGGGTCATGATTCCCCAATTTTGATCACAGGTGAGTATGCACATTCATGAATTCTGCCACAGTTAGAGAATGCCCTTGATGAGCCTGTGCTTTTTGACATAAAAATAACTTTGCATGTTCATTAACTTACTCATCTAACACATGTGGGTTTTGAGTGCTTACCCTATGACAGATTCTATACTGGGTGCTGGGGATACAACAGTGAATGAAACGAATAAAAAACCCTGCCTTTGTGAAGCTGGTATTGCAAGAGATGGCTAATTCCTAAATTGACAGTAAATATATGATACAATGTAAGATACATGCTCCGAAGTAAAAGTTAACCAGGATAGGAGATAGAGAGTGATAGGATAATGAAGGAAAATCCCTCTAAGAAGGCGACATTTGAGTAAAAACCAGAATGAATGGAAGGATGTACCAACAAACATCTCTAAATAAAAGGAAGGGATCTCTAGGCAGAGAGACCGTAGGTGCAAAGGTCCTGAGACTAGAAAGTGGTTTAGTAGAGAGGCAACTTTCCACAGCCATTACCTGGGTCATCCCTGTAGCCCCAGGCTAGACCCAGGAGCAGTTTTCCCCATTACACTGCGTGTTCCAGAGGCTGTCAGTTCACCTTCGCTTTAAACAAGGCAGTTTTTTTAAAAAAAATTCAGCTTTAATTACCCTTTGTTTTTCTTCAGTGTGCACATGTGCTTTCTGTTAAACTTTCTTTCTGTAAAAGGAAAATTAGACCAAGAGTTATGTGATTGAGGTTAATAGCAAAGAAAAGGAAGAGGAAAGAATTCTCCCACTTCCTCTCTGGTTTGCATGAGAATCTTGAATGTGCTACATTTGAGTAAAAAAATTCGAGGACTGACTGTCTGGCTAAGTCTTTGGTCATGTTTAATGCTCCCACCAGTTGAGACTTACTCCATTTCGGTGCCAAGGATATCACGAAACCACCCTTCTTTCTTTGGACCAGAGTGACAGGCAGACAGCTGGGAGGTGCGTTTGCATTCAATGCAGAGGGTTTGCTGAAAACAGACTCGCCTCACTTTTGTCTTTGCTCTTCACAATCATGAGGAGATCTTGTTACTGAGCCATGGAAAGCCACTTTCCAAAGGTGCTTTTACAGAGAGACATTGGGGAAACCTTCAAACTCATCCATTTTGCTAATAATCGGGACCAATTTCATGAAGCTTAATGTACTGGGGTTCTGGTTAGGTCTATAGGGAAAAGGTAGAATATGGCAAAAAAGGAAGGAAAGAAAGGGAGGGAGGAAGGGAGGAAGGGAGGGAAGAAGGGAGGAAGGGAGGAAGGGAGGAAGGGAGGGAGGGAGAAAAAAAGGAAGAAAAAAAGCAAAGGAGAATTAAGAATGAAGGAAATGGGAAAATGAGCTAAGATTAATTATGTACTAGACACATGTAGTCCTCATCATAACCTTATAAGGTAGGTGTCTTTATCCCTATTTAAAGACAACGGGAAGTGTTAGAGATTCTGGAAGATCAGATAGCTAGCAAATGCCTCAGCTGGGATCCAAACCCAGGTTTAGCTTCTCTATACTGTATGCCACTGCCTCAGTTTTTCTCCTTGAAAAGTCACAGATAATCAAAAAGTTCCTGGTTTCTGGGGCCTACAGCTCTATTAAAAATTTTAATCATTAAAAGTTCAAGGGACTGAATTTTTTGCTTGGTACCCCCAAATAGCCAGCAATTTCATATTTAAAGAGGATAATATCCCTTTAAAATGGTCCTTCCAAAAAGTCTGGCCCCAAACTCCTGGCGCCCATCTGAGGTTGCATAATGGGGATCCTATAATAGATATAAATAGCACTGGGTAATCCTCCCGGCTCCTTGCTGAGTGACCGCTGATGCAGACTGAGGTTTGGATGACACTATTATGAGAAGTATGAGAACGAACGGGCACCGTGCTCCTTAAAACAGTGGCTTCTATATGGGGAAGTAGAACTGTTCCCTCTCACGGGTTCCTTTGGTTAATCGTGTCACTTGCCGGGTTGTGACTATCTGTCTACCTGTCTGACTTCCCATTTGCTGTGTTGGTTGCTCCTTCAGAACAGGGACTTATTCACCTCTATGTCCCCCTGTCAGGCCACGATGCTGGCACTCAGTCATGTTTTAGTAAAAGGATGTCAGTTATCTTCTGCTGGAAAACATACTGCTCCAAAACTTTGTGGCTTAAAACAACAACCATTCAGTTAGCCAGGAATTCTGTGGGTCAGCAATCTAAGGCAGGCAGAGCCAGTGGCTCTTCTGATTTCTGCTGGGCTCCCTCATGAGAAGGAGGTTAGCTGTGTTTGCTTAGGCAGCTCTGCTTCTGAGGGTGGCTGGCCCATGTGTCCCTCTTCCTCCTGCACTCAGCCTAGTGTTGTTCCTGTGGCATGGCAGGGATGCAGGGGGGTGAAAGAGACGGAATCATGGAAAGTTTCTTAGAGGCTAGACTCAGAACTGGTGCATTGTAACTTCCGTCACCTTCTCTTCAGTGGTTCTTAATCTTCCTAATGCCGCCACCCTTTAATACAGTTCCTCATGTTGTGGTGACCCCCAACCATAAAATTATTTTCGTTGCTACTTCATAACTGTAATTTTGCTACTGTTATGAATCATAATGTAAATATCTGATATGCAGGATGTATTTTCAGGGGTCGAGACCCACAGGTTGAGAAACGCTGTCTTAGATGAATCAAGATACCAGGGCACCTGGAATAAGAGCATGGGTCAATAGGTCACCTCTTGATTAAACAGCTGCAACATCACATGGCAATGGATGCAACTTGAGTAGAGAATCAGGGCCATTTTTTCAACCTACCACAAAATGTTTACAATGAATGAAATGCATGGTGTATCAAATTATGATATGTGATCTCTTTGCTCCCTAAAATCAATGTCACCTTTATGAATAACTGACTCTCTAACCTGGAAGAAGGAGATAGAGGTGATCAATCAACTGAGAGCATGAGATGGCCCCAAACATGGGACTCAAAAGGGTTGATGTTCCAAATTAGAATATTGAAGCTCATGGTTTTTGTTTTGGTTTGGTTTTTCCCATGGGGGATGGGGAGTCTCCTGACCTAACTTCTGCACACATTTAAGTGAATAGTGCCAATTCTCTGCTTTCTCCTGAGAGGTAGTGTCCTGTGGTTTGGGAAGAGAGCATGTGTTTTAAAGTCAGACAGACTTTGTTTCAAACTCTGTCTCCTGTGTGCTGCAGTCCTGTGACCTGGCATAACTTAGCTCACCTTTCTGGTTGGTTTCTTCCTCTATGAAAATGGGGATTACCTTCCCGTAAATCCAAAGTAGGAAGATGGTTCTTGAACATTGATGTAAAACTCTGTTCTGGGGAATACTCAAATCCAGTGGTGAACATTGGGCATCACTTTTACTTGAAAATTGGAGTATGTTAAGAAATGTAATTGAACAGCATTTGAAACCAGCAACTCATATTAAAACAAACACAAATGTGAATTCAGATCTTGCAGGTGTTTGATTAATAAAATATGGCTTCAAAGAAAGTTCTAATGAACAGGAAGGAATCCTCTTAGCCTTCATATGATTAATAAAATATGGCTTCAAAGAAAGTTCTAATGAGCAGGAATCCTCTTAGCCTTCCAGTGTAAGCCCCATAATCACAGAGATACTAGAGAAGAAAGTTTGAGAATCAAACATGGGTGATCCCTACCTGGAGCCCCGCTTGCAATTAGGGATTCTTCTGGATATTGATGTCTCTAATTCCAGGCCGGCAATGAAAGAAAAAGTCCCTCTCCGGTTTTTCTCCCATTCCTTGCCCTTCATTCCTGAAAAGAAAATGGGCTGATCTGTCTCCCCTATGTTCTACTCAAGGTTCCATCTTCCAGCTGACCCTCCCCCACTCACACCCACACTTACTTTTTTTTTCCTCTTCCAACATTTCAGAAGATTCCATTGTGGTTCTGCAGTTTTTAGGTAAGCTTTGACCACATGAGCTGTTTGTCAGAGAGCCTGAAGGGAGGGGAATCCGCCACCGTCCATGGCAGTTCTTCTTGCCAGCGATCTCCAGCTTTCTGATAGGGATGTGTATTTCTTGCAGGTCACTTTTGTATGTCATTAACATTCAGTCCAAAGCCCCAGACATCAGTGCAGAACCATCTCAATGACTATAATCACCACTGACACGACATGCATCAAGTCCTGTCTTTTTGACACAATGAGGTCACTGGAGCAGTAACACAGTTTTAAATCCACTCCCATAAACACCTGTTCAGAGAAGAGAGGTTCTGAAATCAGCAAGGGGGTCTGTGGGTGTGGTTCCAAGCTCTGAGTCGGGACCCAGGGCTGTACTGATTCATGTTCTAGCCCCCCACCCGACTGACTAGCTTGTGGCCTTCAGCAGTCACTTCATTTTCCTGTGCCTCAGTTTCCTCCCTTGTACAATGCAGATGATAATGCTGTTTACCTTATGAGATTGTTGGTATTGAATGTGTAAACTGTGGAAAATGTTTCCAAGGTTCTGGCATATACATGGGCTTGCTTTTCCTTAATATGTGCAAACTGATTAATAGAGTACAATATGACCTTGGGCAGGTTAACAAACCTTTTTGCTGTTTATGAATCTACAAAATGGTGATAGTAATATTTGCCTTAAGATATTATTGTAAGAAGTCAAGTCAAGGTATGTTAAGTGATTAGCATGACATTCATAGAACAGTAGCTGCACATACTAGCAATGGCAAGTAATCATTATCACCAAGAAGTCAATAATCAAGATAATGATTGCCTGAGGCAAATGAGGAGTTATATTAAGTATTAAATTATATTTGAAATTTAAGTCTGTCTATTAAGGAAAAATGAGGGCATTGAGATTGACAAACTGAATTTGAATTACTAGATGCATCGCTTAGCAAGAGCAAGGCACTGAACATGTTATTCCACTTCTCTTGTTTCCCTTTCCTCATTGAAAAGACTGGAAAAATACCACCTACCTTGCAAGATTGTTGCAGGATTAAATGGGATACTACGTAAAGCATTTGGCACGTTGTTGGAGCTCAATAAATGGTAGCTATTCTAAATCAAAGGTCTAAGACAGAAAAAAAATGACCTGTAATTTTTTATTAATATAAACTGTATTATTTTTAAAAACTTGATTTATCCTTGTGAGCTGGATTCCAGCTAAGTTAATGAAGATGGAGATAAAAGAGGAATGAGGGTCGGGACTAAATACACAGAGTGTGTAGGGAGTTTCGCTGAGGTTAGCTATAAGGAATTTGCGGTTTGATTCAAAAAGACTTCAGTTTTATGAGGTTTGAGGGCCTTTTTCAAAAGGAAAACCAGATGTATTAATGGAAATTTTATGCAAACAGTGCTATCTTCAGCAAATGCTGCTGTGAGTCTATTTGCTAGGTTGGGTAGGGATGGAATGGAGAGGGATCCCTGGGTTTTCTTTAAAGCTTACTTGGTCCTGTCTCACAGACCCTGAGGATGTTCTCCAGTGGGTCATGAGACCAGTACTTTGTAAGCAAAATGCCCCAGAACCACAGGCGGAGGAAGGATTCTACTGGAGACCAGATAGCAAAAGGGCTTCCCGTTTCAGACTTCTGCTTTAAATCTTTGAGGAAAACAGGGTTCCCCCACCCAGAAGTCGTCCCCCGCCCCCCCGCTCCCCGTCTTCAGGCACAAGGCTGCCAGCAGTTACTAGAGATGAGCCCTTTCCCTAAGCCCCACAGCCCTAAGTGCCCTGGAAGTAAAGGAGATTGGTGAGACAATAAATTGTGCTTAGTTAACTGCCTTTGCCATCTAAACTGCAAAGACAATGCATTTTCTAGTGAGATTATCAGAACTAATTGGCAGGCCTTATGAAAAGGCTTGGAAAGATTTAAAATATGTAAGGAAAAATCATCACAAGATCAATGATATAAATGCAAATAGCTTGGGTGCCTACTATGCAGTGTGGTGAGTAAAACTGGAGAAGCCAGGACTATGGAAGTGAGGGGCTAAGGCATTAGCAGAAAAAGTGAGATACAAAGTTCAGGCAGATGGCTTGGAAATATTGAGGCCTGGGTGAGCCAGTGTTGGACATACGCTGGGCTATTTCTCTTACAGGACCCTAGATGCACTTGCTGAGATGGGAGTTGATTTTAAAAGGGCTACATAGAGGTGGACAGCCAGGAGAGAGCCTTCAGGGCCTACGACCAAATTTTTGTATGTTTCAACCACTCTTCTGCCACCACCTCCTAGAGACGTTCACCAAGGCTACTGTGACCTCTTTCTTCATCTTACTTGAAAGAAAACATTTTAGGAAAGGGGCAAAAGTAAGGAAAGAGCCAGAGAGGAGGCAATAGGCATGGTGCTGGAGAAGACTGACCCTGAAATGAGAGGACCTGAGATGAGGACCATAGCTGAGTTTTGAATTCATATTGTTTTGTTGCTAAAGCACATGCTGATAACTCATCATCTCTGAATATCCATTAGACAAAACATGTTAACTCTACTAAACTGAATGGCACGTATAAAAACTCCTTTTCCCTGCCCTGGCTCCATAATGATCAGAATAAGAAATCTGATATATCTCTTTGAGGTCAGAAGTACAATGAACAGAGTTTTAAGTCAAGGAAGGATGCAGTCTAAGCCAGGTTCATCCTGCGGTCCGTCCTGCATATCCGAACAGGTTTGCCCAACCTGAGTGTGACTCATTTGCTGAAAGAGACCTATATCCACCTCTCACTCAACAGTGGGGAAATAAGAGCACAATGCCCTTAACTGGGCAAAGCCTAAGTAATGGGGGGGAGGGCGCCGAGGGGGAGGGAGAAGTGTATTTCCCAATCCCATGTAAGCCAGCAGCCTTAGTCTCACATCTTTAGTCACGTCTCTGTTTCTTTGTCCATCTGCTACAAGGACATTAAAGCGATCTCTAAATTTTAGACCTGTGCATCAATGAGTAACTTTCCTTAATATTCATTCTCCACTTCTAGTAGAGAAACCAAAGATCTCATGTGTATGTGGCCCCATGGCTGTCCAAGTAAAAATTACATTTCTCAATCTTCTGTGTAGCTGGATATGCACAGGTAGCTAATTTCTGATGAATGGAATAAACCCAGAAGTGTCTTATGCAATCTTCTGAGACTCTTCAAGGGAGAGCAGAAGTCTTCCTCCTACGGTCTGAGGAAGACTTATGTTGACCCAAAAGTCATATGTTGAAATCTTAATGCCCAAAGTGATGGTGTTAGGAAGTGGGGTTTTTGGGGGGTACTTAGGTCACGACAGTGGAACCCTCACGAATGAGATTATTCCTCTTATAAAAGAGGGCCGGCCCGCAGAGCCCCCGACCCTTCCACCATGTGAGGGAGGACACAGTGAGAGGATGGCAGTCCGCAACCTGGGAGAGGGCTCTCCCCAGAACCTGACCATGATGGCACCCTGATCTTGGACTTCCAGACTCCAGAACTGTGAGACATTAATGCTTGTTGTTGAGAAAGCAACCAGTCTCTGGCATTTGGTTATAGTAGTTTCGACCAAAACACTTCCACTGGGTCTCTTATTTATCACTGCTCCCATCTTGCTGCCTAGACTATGAGTTTGGAATGTGACTTTAAAGGCCACACATATGGATGGTTGGAAAGACATTAAATTCCTAATAAGAGTCACTGTGTCTGTCCTAGACTACAAAACTCCAGACTTTTATATGAAAAACAAATCTCTGATGTTTTAAAACCAGTATTAATTTGGAGTTTTCCATTACCAGCAATCAAACCTAATCCTAAATAATATGTCGATCATGTCACTCTTTCTTAAAATCTATCCATGGGAAAAATTCCAAACCCCTTAGCAAAACAGTCAAGGTCCTTAAAACCTGTATATTTGTTATCATACTTGAAGCTTCCCATTTATGTTTCAACAAACCAGCAATACCTAATGATCTGTAGTTCCTTAAGTATTCAGTTTTCCCTTTCCATCTCTCTACACACATTACCAACTTCTGCTTTGAATGTCATCTTCGCTTGTTTGAATGAAAAGTGTCACTTTCTCTGGCAAACACTCTCTTACCCCTGGGCAAGTTCCTGGTTCCTTTCTAGTCCTTTCCAATTTCACCAGCAACGTCACATGAACACAGAGGAGAGTTTGTGTGTTTCTCTGACTTCACCACCAGACTGTTTTCCCACAGGGATGGAAGTGTCATGTGCATACTTGAGCCACAGGTGCTGCCAGACACAAAATAGATGCTGAAAATATTCCTTTTAAATGAATAAATGCTAATTAGCCAGCCATCTTCCTTGAGAATGACTCAATACAACTTCACCGATTCCTTTAAACAAATCCTTTGGGATCCATCTTGGTGTGAATCTAGGCTGGGCGACCTACAAGCTGTGACCTTGGGCAGCTGTATTTCTGAATATGGGTTTCCTCTCCTTTAAAATATGAGGAGAAAAGGCAGTTGGACAGGAAGGAACAAATTACACTGATGAAGATAATTAAGTATAACACAGTACACTGAACATCCTACCTGACCTATTATATCCCCTCATCAAATGGCACTCATTATCATTATTCTTTAGGAAAGTTTACTCAGTTTAGAAAAGTCACCCCAAAAGCCACCAGGATTCACAACAAAAGAGACAGGACGACCTTATACAAAGAGGTCAATGGCACAGGCAACCTCACATAATGGAATGAGGACTGGACTGGGCATTTTGACCTTTGATAAAGCCTGAGCTGAGCCACTAGCTAGCCATGAGATCACGAAGAAGTCACCTCCACCCCCACGCCTTAGCGCCTCCATGTGTGCAGAGTTGAAAGTGCCCGGATGATGTCACCAGACCAGTCTGAGCATCTTTCATAACTTGGAGCAGCACTCCCTTTGGCCCAGTTTTACCATTCTTATCCCATGGAACCATGCAAACATTGCCCTTAGATGACTGCTCTGACCAGTCTCCCACTCCCACCCCTTCCTCACCCACTGTTTTATGGGAACCAGGATGAGCTGGTTGCACCTTTAGACTTTGGCCTGATGCTACATGTTTGTGCAAAGCCGGTGATTGATTTCATATGGCCACACGATCCGGCAGCTGGAGACATCTGCTTACACTTAGCATACAGGCAAACTTCCCACAGTCAGCAGTCAGCGTGCTCCTGGCTGAGAAGGGGTTGGCCCTCTAGGCTGCATAAGTGGGGGATTTAGACGCGTGCTCTGGACTCGACGTCAGGAAGGATAACTAGTCATGAAATAATTGGAGTCAGAATCATCCCTCTGGCATCTCTGGATGTATAAATTGCCTAAGGAAAGGGGACAGTTGGACAGGAAGCAACTAATTACACTGATGAAGATAATTAAGGGAGACCCTTAAGGATGCTTTGTTCCCAGAGAGAAGTCCAGGCTTTGGTGATATTGACCCACATAGAGAGGGATGCCTGTCTTACAAATAGCCTCAGCATGTAGCCCATGCTCACCATGGGAAGGGACTGCCCTCTCTGTGTGATACTCCCCCACAGACCTGGATTTTTGCTCCATTGCAGTAGACAACATGCTAGAGGAAGGAGCACTGGTTTTGGAGTTATTTGACCCAGGTCTGTCTCCCGTGTCTTCCATTCACTCTGTGAATCTTCGGGCAGCTTCTCTGAGCAGCAGCTACTTCATCTCCAAAAGGGAGCCACTTGGGACCAAATAAGATGCTCTGTGCACATGTTTTATCAAATGTGAAATATTATCCAGATGACAGGAACTTTTGTTATTATCCAAAGAATAGCTCAAGATTATAAAGATAGAAGTAAATATATTTTGTCCTACCAGCCAGAATACAAATTATTCTACAAATGCCCTGAGAGATGGTTGTCTACTTTTCACATCAAAGTCTCATCTCCATGCCGTAACCGGTTTGGCTCAGTGTATAGAGCGTCGGCCTGCGGACTGAAGGGTCCCGGGTTCAATTCCGGTCAAGGGCATGTACTTTGGTTTCGGGCACATCCCCAGTAGGGGGTGTGCAGGAGGTAGCTGATCGATGTTTCTCTCTCATCGATGTTTCTAACTCTCTATCCCTCTTCCTTCCTCTCTGTAAAAAAATCAATAAAATATATTTTTTAAAAAAAACAAAGTCTCATCTCCAGAGATAGGTGGCCATAGCCTTGCAGAAAAGTCACTTCTGTGCCCTGAGAGCCGTGATGCTCATGAAGTCCTGCCAAAGCCCTCCTCCTTCCCAACCTGTGAGATCTCCTGGTCTGCTTTCTCTCCTCGACAGCAGGGGAACAATGTGCTTCTTCTTTCACAAGAAACACCTGGAAACATGTGGGAACAGCAATAGGAGGAAAAAGGCATAGACTTTGCTGCCAAATAGTCCTTGGTTCGTGTCCTGCTTTTCTGTTCTTCATCTGTGTGACCTTGAGAGTAAACTTGGTCAGTCTCAGTGTTTCCATCTGTAAAGGGAAATAGTAATGCTGGGCAGTGAGGGGATGGTGAGGATTAAATCAGATGATGCATGGAGAGCCTGGCACTGCACTGTAGCTGAGGGTAGATCCCCAATAAACGATAACTCTGCAGCTATTGCTATATTGCTGGTATTGACCCACTTTTGCTGTTATTACTGGTTATTCCTCATATTTAACACAAGTGATTCACTACGTGTTCATAAACAGCTTGGTTTGGGTCACTAGCAAATCAAATCCTTGTGCATCTACTGAGCATCTTCTCTGTCCCAGGCAAAGTGTCAGGCTATGAGAGAAATGTACACATAGTAGGGAAGTACAATTGAGAACTTCTAGCTTTTGATGGTTTTGTTCTTTCCTTCCCTTTTAAAATTATCTGCAAGATTTTTATGGTGAGATTAGTTGCTTGATCTAGAAAAGGTCCGTGAAAGGCTGCTTACACTGTTAGGACCAACAAACAAAGAATTAAGTGACTTCCTCACACTCCATAACCTGTGATAATTTACTGCATGTTTCACTCTACTGAGATAATCATTATTTTTAAAATTCCATAAAATAATAATGTAACTCTAAAACATCAGCAGATACTTTCCATTGAAAATATGGTCATGTCTCCTCATAGCTACTAGCATCAAATCCAAGTTCACTCTAGTGGTCCCAGGTCTCTCACAACCTTGCCCCTGAATACTGCAGCGCTTCACTGCTTACCACTCTTTTCTCCTCTACACCCACCCTTAGCACCTGACCCAGCATGCATCTGGACTCCAGCTGTGCCAACTTCCTGTAGTTCCTTTGGTAAGTCTTGCTCTCCTACTCCTCTGTGCCTATGCACGGGCTCATACCATTTCCGTTTCTTGAAAAATCTCTTCTCACCTTCTCTGTCTACCGAGCTCCAGCACATTCTTCTTCAAGGATTAGCACAGTCATCAGTATTTCCGACACATTATCCCCAAGCACCCTGATCCTATTTGAGATCCTTTCCCCCAGTGCCAAAACGTCTGATCCTACCACCATCTTTTACTTGCTCCATTTTTTTGTAATTCCCCCTTTGCTTATTTGTCACCAAACTGTGAGCTTTTTTGGAAATAGAGGGCAGGCCTCACTTCTCTCTGTGTCATTCCTGAAATTCCGTAATGCCTTGTGGATAGATGGACAGAATCATGGGTGGGTGCCGGAGCAGTTTCCAGAACAATAGGTCAAAAGCACATCATCTTTCTTCTCTAAATAATAATTGCATAAGACCCAATAAATCGCCTTGTTCCCTCTGAAATATCTTGGCCATAACCATAAAGAAGCCCAAAGTGGTTGGAATTGACCTGTACATTGTCAAATTTAATCCTGAATAGTTTAATCCACTTGACAGCCATAAAAAAGAACAATTATGCCTTTTTACTTTTTATTCATGTCTAGACATTCCAAAGACTCAGCATGATAAATGGTCCTTCACCACTCACCATATATTATAACATCTAATCCTAACCATGTTCAGGATTCTGCTCTATATTAAATCTTTTCAAGTGATAGAATTCTGTTGGGGGAAAAAGGATAGAGAATGGAAATGGAGAGAGAGAGAGAGAGAGTGGAGTATGGCTTAATCCTCAATATTTTATAGGGATACCATGCAGTTGCCCAGACCCAGCAGTAACTAAACTCCATGGGTCTTCCCTGTGAGTTCTTATTGGCTGTGGTTGTGCTATCAATCTCCCTCACACTTTGGTGGGAAATCTGCTCTTGAATGAGCTGAAAGAATGTTCTACTAAAAATGACATCATGGTCTCTCCAGGAAACTGATTCCTGGTGAGGAGACACCAAAGGCTGCATTTCTCTACATCTCAAATACACATGCACTTTCCTCTGGCTAGGTCCTTTTGTTTCATGAATGCTGCCTCCATAACTCTCCAAATCTTGCAAAATTTTATTAACCTGAAGCCTCCAAATCACAACCTAGGCTAACCTTTCCTTGCTGTCTCTGGTCTGGGAAAATATTTTACACACACACACACACACACACACACACACACACACACACTAGTCCTGGTGTGTCTCAAGCTACCTCATGAGGACAAGGACGTTTTTCTGTACTTTGAAATTGCTAATTACTAAGCTCTCTGAGCTGCAGAGCACAGAGTTGATGGCTGCCTCCTCACTAGTTAATGCCTCTGCTTAGAGGTCTAAGGCATCTTATCTAAAAGAACCCCCTTCACTCTACATCTCTTTTCCCTGCTTTAGTTCCCATTATTGCACTTACTGAAGGAAGATCCATAAGAATGGGAACTTTGATAATTGTGTTTATTGTCATGGTATCTTGAGCCTAAAATTTCTGGTACATAGTAGCTGATGGATAGGTAGCTAGATTTCTATTTATATATGTTGGATAGTTGATAGATGATAGATAGATAGATAGATAGATAGATAGATAGATAGATAGATAGAAAGAATAGATAAATAGATGATAGTTAGACATCCTGATAGTTAGACATCCCCATATAGTTCTGCTATGCTTTATTTTATTTTATTTTACTTTTATGCTTTAGTTCTTACAAGCTGTGTGGCCTTGGGAAAGAGGTTTAATGCCTTCATGCTTCAGATTCCCGATTTCACCTCTCTTCACAACCCACAGGGCTCCATATTGGGTGCCAGGAGGAGGGGAAGGACTCAGAGAGGAGATCTAAATGTCCCTAGTCATCCTGGCTCCTCCTGACCTCCTCCACTTCACAGATCTTCTTTCAGCTTCTGGAACAAACTGACATCTTGCCCACCTCAGAGGTTGGCCTGGGACAGTCCTAATACCTATTTTTACCTGGCGAATTCACCATACAGAAAGAGAGGCCTTCATTGTATCTGAAGACTTCCAATCCCTCATTATTCTCTCTCACCACTTTGTATCCTTCCTAACAGAATCATTTTGCAGTTAATGTTTTCTCCCACAAAACTTTAAACATCAGGACAGGAGGCATATATGTCTTATCTAACTTTCTTGGATCCCAAGGGCCTAGAACCATGCCAAGAACATAATAGACACTCGATAAATATCTGTTGAATTAACAAATATTTTGAAGATAATCACAACTACCTTATAAAATTGTCTGAAATTTTAAACAACATTATTTAGAGTTGAGAGAGCCATGGAGGTAGCATACATAAAAAAAAAAATGTGTAAGCAATGTGGCTGGAACATAGAACAGTGTGTGCTTAATAAATGCTGTTACAAATTCTGGTTGTTACTATCATCTCTTCATAAATATCTCTGATTTTATTTAACTACTAGAGGCCCACTGCAGGAAGATTCCTGCAAGAATAGGGCTTCCTCGGGCCTATTCCTGCAAGAATAGGGCTTCCTGAGGCCAGAGCGAAGCAGAGAAGGGAGCGAAGCCCGCCTTCTTCACTGCCTCGCTCCCTCCCATCTCCGCTGCCTCGATCCCTCCCTTCTCCGCTGTCTCATTCCCTCCCATCTCCGCTGCCTCGCTTCCTCCCGTCTCCATTGCCTTACTCCCTCCCGTGTCCGCTGCCTCGGCTACGGTCCCTTCTTTGCCACTTTGCTCCCTTCTGCAGCGCTTGGCTTCCTTCTACGCTGTCTTCAGTCTTCGCTCTGCGCATATGTATGCAAATTAACCACCATCTTTGTTGGATTAATTTGCATATCGTTCTGATTGGCTGGTGGGCATAGCGGAGGGATGGTCAATTTGCATGTTTCTCTTTTATTAGTGTAGATTTAGCTCGAAAATTATTTAAACTTGAAATCTAAAATATTACATCAATTTGCATTTCTTTGATTATTAGTGATATCAAGCATCTTTTCATATATCTATTGGCCATCTGTATGTCCTCTTGGGAGAAGTGTCTATTCAGGTCCTTCACCCATTTTTTTAGTTGGATTGTTTATTTTCTTGGTTCTGAGTTGTATAAGTTCTTTATAAATGTTGGATATTAACCACTTATCAGATGTATCTTTGATGAATATGTTCTCCCATTCAATGGATTGTCTTTTCATTTTGTTGGTAGTTTCCTTTGCTACGCAAAAGCTCTTTCATTTGATGTGGTCCTATTTGTTTATTTTTTCTTTTGTTTCCCTTGCTCGAGGAGAGATATCAGAAAAAATACTGATATGAGAAATGTCTTTTTTTTTTTTACTGCCTATGTTTTCTTCTAGAATTTTATATGGCTTTGTGACTTACATCTAAGTCTTCAATCTATTTTTAGTTAATTCTTATGTATGGTTTAAGGTGGTGGTCTAATTTCATTTTTGCATGTATCTGTTCAATTTTCCCAATACCATTTATTAATATACTATCTTTACCCCATTGTATTTTCTTGCCTGCTTTATCAAATATTAATGACCATAAAGTTGTGGGTTTATTTCTGGGCTCTCTATTCTGTTCCATTGATCTAAATGCCTGTTTGTATGCCATTACCATGATGTTTTGATTGCCATGCCTTGTCGTATAGTTTGATATCAGGTAGCATGGTATATCCAACCTTGTTCTTCTTTCTCAAGATGACTGAGGCTATTCAGGGTCTTTTATGGTTCCATATAAATTTTTGGAATATTTATTCTAGTTCTGTGAGCTATGCCATTGATATTTTAATAGGAATTACATTGAATCTATAGATTGGTTTGGGTAGTATGGAAATTTTAGTGAGGTTAATTCTTCCTACCAATGAACACAGTATAGGCCTCCACGTAGTTGTATCTTCTTTGATTTCTTTCTTAGTTTCTTATACTTTTCCATATTCACATCTTAACCTTCTTGGTTAAATTTATTCCTAGGTACCTTATATTTTGTTGTAATTATAAATGGGATTTTTTCTTAGTTTTTCTTTCTGATAGTTAATTATTGGAGTATAAAAATTCCACTAATTTCTGAATATTAATATTGTATCCTGGTACTTTTCTGAATTCATTTATCAATTCTAGTAGTTTTTTGGTGGAATCTTTAGGGGTTTCTAAATACAATATAATATCATCTGCAAATGGAAATGCAAATTGAATCCACAATGATATTATTTCATGCCTGTCAGAATGGCTACCATCAATAAATCAACAGACAAGTGCTGGTGAGGATGTGGAAAAAAGGGAATTCTCGTGCACTGTAGTTTGGAATGCCGATTGGTGCAGCCACTGTGGGAAACAGTATGGAGTTTCCTCAAAAAATTAAAAATGGAACCACCCTATGATCCAGCAATTCTACTTCTGGGAATATATCTGAAGAAATTGAAACACTAATTCAAAATAATATATGCACCCCTATGTTCATTGCAGTGTTATTTACAATAGCCAAGATTTGAAAGCAGCCCAAGTGCCCATCAGTAGATGAGTGCCTAAATAGACACTTTTCGAAAGAGGACATACAGAAGGCCAAGAGACATATGAAAACATGCTCAAAGTCACTAATCATCTGAGAGATGCGAATTAAAACAACAATGAGGTACCATCTCACACCTGTCAGAATGGCTGTCATCAACAAATCAACAAATGACAAGTGCTGGTGAGGATGTGGAGAAAAAGGAATCCTTGTGTACTGCTGGTGGGAATGCAGACTGGTGCAGCCACTGTGGAAAACAGTATGGAGTTTCCTCAAAAAGTTAAAAATGGAACTCCCATTGGACCCAGTAATCCCACTTCTAGGAATATATCCCAAGAAATCAGAAACACCAATCAGAAAGGACATATGTACCCCTATGTTCATAGCAGCACAATTTACAACAGCTAAGATTTGGAAACAGCCTAAGTGCCCATCAGCAGGTAAGTGGATTGAAAAACTGTGGTAATATCTACACGATGGAATACTACACTGCTATAAAAAAGAAGGAACTTTTACCATTTACAACAGCATGGATGGACCTAGAGAGCATTATGCTAAGTGAAATAAGCCAGTTAGAGAAAGGTAAATATCACATGATCTCACTCATTTGTGGAATATAATGAACAACATAAACTGATGAACAAAAATAGATCCAGAGAGAGAGAAATACTGAACAGACTGTCAAACCTCAGAAGGAAGGCAAGGGAGACTGGGGAAGGGGTAAGAGATCAACCCAGGGACTTGTATGCATGTATATTAGCATAACCAATGGACACGAACACTGGGGCAGTGGGGGCTTGTCCTGGGGGGTGGGAGTGGCCAGGGAGGGGCCGATGGGGGTAAAAGGAGACATGTAATATTTTAAACCAAAAAAACCCAACAAAACAACAAAAAAAAACTGTGGTACATTTATACAATGAAATAATACTCAGCCATAAAAAAAGAAGGAAATCTTATCTTTTGTGACAGCATGGATGGACCTGGAGAGTATTACACTAAGTGAAATAAGCCAGTCAGAGAAAGACGGGTACCATATGATTTAACTTATATGTGGAATCTAATGAACAAAATAAACTAACAAACAAAATAGACACAAACTCATAGGTCCAGAGAACAGATGGACAGCTGTCAGAGGAGAGGGGTGTTGGAGGGCTGGATGAAAAGGGTGAAGGGATTCAAAAAAAAAATAATACAATATTACTTTATAACAATACTCTCAAAAGTTTTTCCACTTTAAAGTTTAATGGCTATTGAAAAAAGCCATTTTTTCATAATGTAGTCTGTATAATTGACTTGTCAAGTAAGACCCATACTTTACGATTTGGCCTGAATTTAATGACTTAAAACTTGCCTCTGACCTATGTTGAAATAAGTTTGCATCAGGCAAAATGTTATGGTCTGATCTAGCTTTTCTACTTCAAATTGGTAAACAAACAAACAAACAAACAAAAACAGTACGAGGAACAGACCCATTTTCATACTCTCCTTCTAAACCCTTAACTGGTGAAGCTGCCATTGAAACAATGAAGAAGAACCAAAGCAGAAGCACCTGTGACATGGTGTCCCTGAGCCTCTGATTTGGGTTCTGGGATGCATGTGCTCATTGGAACACCCACATTTGATCATCTCCTGCTCCTGCATGCTCCTGCTCCCTGGCTGCTGGTGTGCAAGCCCTGCCTCTGCTCCTGGTGGCCCACACTGTCCTGGCCCAGCCCCTCTGCTGTGCTGACTCACTGGGTCTGACACCTGGCAGCACAAATCCATGTGCTGACCCCAGCAAGGAACAAGGAGATAGTGCTGCTCCAAGGAAAGACCTGTGCCTTTGGGAGTCAGGAGAAGAGGAAGGACACAGAAAGATCTTAATGTCCCTCTCATCATATCATTTGCCATCTGACAGCATCAGCCTTTCCACTCTTAGACCAACCTGCAGAGTTTTATAAGCATGTTATAAAACGGATTCATATCTGAAACCTGAATCAAGTCCTTTATCACCAGATCTCAGCCTCCCTGGAATGTAATTGGTTTCCAGACTTAAAGGGAGGTAGAGGGGTGGGGGAAATCCATTTGACAGTTTAAAACCAATAAAAGAAGAGAAAGACATCAAATGTGCTTTCTTTGCAAAACGTGACTTTATGCAATCGACTAGTCCCCTACCTACTAATGACTCACTAAAATTCCTTGCATCATGTCTCAGTCCAAATCCTGTGTGCCTAAATCTCTTCTCTGATGGAATGAGAGGAGCAGAACCTTCCAGGACTGCGGTCTTGTGTTCCAAGACCTATAAAATACCTTAGGAAAATACAATTCATTACTAGCTCTGGTGGTCAGTGTTTAAATAGGATGAAGAACAGAACAGAGAAAGCGGGGCGTTTTTATATCTAGAAATAGCCTCCAAACTATTTCATCAAAATGCTTTAACACGTTTGCTTTCCATCTGGTCTCAATGTTTTGTCACCCAATACTCATAAAAAAATTCTACTTCACTCAGCAGAGAATCACAACAACCCATGCATTCCTGTACATCAGTATATACTTTTCTCTCTTCAGTCCTGGACAAATGCAAGATGTACGAGTCTCAGAAGTATTTTTAATAGAACTTGAAATACATCATATAGTCAAAAGGGAGATGGGGCTGGGGAGTTGGCCACAGAGTTCAAGAGACTGGAATGTGTGCTGCTCATTTGAAAAGCACATTTTAGCATCTCTGTGGGGGCTGGTGCATTGTCTGGGGTGCATTTGCTCTGACTGTCATATTGGGTCTGTGCTCTTTCCTCTGGGAAGCTGCAAATTTGATCTGTGAGCTGGGATAGCCCCCAGGGTGCAGAGGCAGCTGCTTCTTTAGTCTCCTTTGTCCCAGCAGCTGCTCCTTGACCCGCCTGACACTACTATCTTCTCAGCTTCTCTGTTTCCTTAAGATCCTTGATGGTGACTGTTTGCCAGGCCCCCAAGCCATCCCTAATACTGGCCTCCCAGCCTTTCTTCAGGCCCTGACATGCTCCAGTTTCGCAGGGGTCCAGCTGGGATGCAAATCCTACCTGAAGAGGCCAGGGGGTCGGTTCTGTGTGGGCTGCATAGGGCAGCAGAGGAAACCAAGGCATGAGGACACCCAGGTTCTAACCCTGCTCGGCTATCTGCTGAGGTGCATTCTGTCCTTTCTCAGGGCTCCTACTTCCCGAACTGTCAATTTAGGGATGATGATCCTTGGACAGGCCTATTCTCTTCGTAGTTACAAGGGACCAATGAATGGTGCAGGGCTTTATACAGGGGAGGGCAAAAGTAAGTTTACAGTTGTGAGTATGCAAAACACAGTTTATTCTTGTAATATTATTATTTGGTAATTATTGTATTCTTTTCCATACAAACAACTGTAAACCTATTCTTCCCACTCCTGTAAGCGGTGAACTTTTTAATAACCAAAAGGTATTACATTCATAGTAACACTGAACACTGGGGAAGGCTCTTTTATAAGATTTTACTATGTGATCTTACTCTATACATTTAGACATGGAAGCTATATGGGATGTTTGAAAACTTGAACTAAACAAACAAACATACAAAATAGATATTATCCAATTTTCTCCCCCAAAAAGAAATGACAATATTCCTTTGGGGCTGCAATATAGTTTGGAGGCATAGGGATCATTTTAACATCAAATCTCACTGTGAGAAAGTTATTCCCTGCTCAGTTTCCTTTTAATTCATTTGTTTACTTCAAGGAGAAAGTCTCAGTTTGGTGTCATCTTGCCTTTAACTTCCCTTAAACTCTGTCCATCTCCCTTATTAACAAAGAAGCAAGATGCCTTAGGCTTAGAGCTTCTGCAGGCAACATTATCTAGATAGGAAATAGATTGACAAGGAAATTAAATATTGAGTTATCTTTATTTTTGGCCAGTGATGTTTATTATCCATGTATAGCATGAAACTAACTTTTCTTTTTAAGACAAATGTATTTAAATTAAAAGAATAAACCATTTTTTAAAATGCATTAATATGTAATAGATGTTTGCCACAACATTGATGGACATTCAGGAATTATGCTCAGTGAAGTTAAAAAGACAGAGAAAGACAAATACTATTTGGTATCATTTATATGGAAAGCCTAATAAAAAAAGAAATCGAAATCAAAATCATAAAGCAGAGAGTAGAAAACTAGTTTCAGAGGCTGAGGGATATGGGAAGTAGAAAGTGGTTGGTGAAAGGGTACAAACATTCAGCCATAAGAAGAATAAAGTCTGAGGATCCCATGTAAAACTTGGTGACTGTAGTTAATAACACTGTATTGTGTAATTGAAATTTGCTTTTAAAAAAAAAGTAGAACTTAAATGTTCTCACACAAAAAATAAAAGATAAATATGTGAGGTGATGGTTATGTTAATTAACCGGATGGTGGGAATCCTCTTACATGTACCCATATATGAAATCACCATGAGGCACACTTTTCAATGTCTTCCAGTTGTATTACCCAATTATACCTCAGTAAAGCTGGAAAATGTGTTATGGAATTGATGGTAAGCAGATATGGCAATAATCGTGACTTTGTACTAGTTATCTATTGCTCTATAATAGAGCAATGCAAAACTTAGTGGCTTAAGCTATGATAAACGTTTCATCTCTCACAGTTTGGTAGGTCAGGTTTGGGGTGGTTCTGGCTCAGGGTCACTCATGACGTTTCTGTTCCTCAGCACATGGGCCTCTCCACAGTGCTGCTGGAGTGTACCGAGCGCAAGCGACCTGAGAGATCCAGGTATAAATGCAATGCTCTTCTAGACACATCTGTCACTTCCATAACATCTCATTAGTCCTCTGTTCCTCAGCACATGGGCCTCTCCACAGTGCTGCTTGAGTGTACCGAGTGCAAGCGACCTGAGAGATCCAGGTATAAATGGCAATGCTCTTATAGACACATCTGTCACTTCCATAACATCTAATTAATCATATAAATCAGCTCTACTCCCATGTAAAACTTGGTGACTGTAGTTAATAACACTGTATTGTGTAATTGAAATTTGCTTTTAAAAAAAAAGTAGAACTTAAATGTTCTCACACAAAAAATAAAAGATAAATATGTGAGGTGATGGTTATGTTAATTAACCGGATGGTGGGAATCCTCTCACATGTACCCATATATGAAATCACCATGAGGTACACTTTTCAATGTCTTCCAGTTGTATTACCCAATTATACCTCAGTAAAGCTGGAAAATGTGTTATGGAATTGATGGTAAGCAGATATGGCAATAATCGTGACTTTGTACTAGTTATCTATTGCTCTATAATAGAGCAATGCAAAACTTAGTGGCTTAAGCTATGATAAACGTTTCATCTCTCACAGTTTGGTAGGTCAGGTTTGGGGTGGTTCTGGCTCAGGGTCACTCATGACGTTTCTGTTCCTCAGCACATGGGCCTCTCCACAGTGCTGCTGGAGTGTACCGAGCGCAAGCGACCTGAGAGATCCAGGTATAAATGCAATGCTCTTCTAGACACATCTGTCACTTCCATAACATCTCATTAGTCCTATAAATCAGCTCTACTCAGTAGGGGAGGGAATCATGTAAGGGGGCAAATGCAAGGAAATAAGACTGGCTACTGCACTGTGATACACCAATGAATGAAACGCTGCGCAGACCTGAAGATTTAATTCAACAGAGAGGACAACTGAGCATCAGAGAAGGGAGGTGATGGAACCAAGTCCAGACAAGCATTTGGAGCAGAACCAAGGTTAGGATTAAGAGTGCCTGGTCCCCAGCACAGTGTAATTCCCACCATATTGCAAATGCTGACAATGCCCTTGGCCTTTCCATCTTTAGGAGAAATCCAGCCCCCTCTCTGTCTGGGCAACAGCCTCTGACAGGAAGCTAATGCTGCAGCCAATTACCAGGCTTTCAGAATCCCCATCTGGGTCTGGGTCCAGGCATCTGAGCTGATTTTGAAGACAGTAAATCTGGAGTCAAATATCATCTACCCCCACACTGCCAGGGTTGCACACTGACTGTCCACAGGCTGTGTTCAGCCCACAGACATGTCTGCTTGGCCTAAACAGGACATTGCTGGTTTGTTTTATTTATTTTTAATGAGTTGCTAATTGGATGTGAAATCTGGGTATTTCATAAAAATCTAGATATGAGGTTTCCCTTGAAATAATCAGCATTGCTGGCAGTGCCTGGTCTATTTTTCTGCATGGTAACCATGTGCGGGAGTTATGTTTTGGCTACATGTGATCTCTTATTGTCCATGGTGCCTGCCACTTCTCGGCTTGATTAAATTCCCTTCTTATACTCCATGAGCCATTGAACTGACTGCTCTTGATGTAACCCAGCTCTCCCACTTACAGATGGGTAAACTGAGGCCTTGACAATTGGCAGGCTTACATTCCATCCCAGGCTTACATGAATTTCCCAAGGCCACATGGCTGGTGAGTGGTAGGGCAAAGACTATGGTGGGTTTTGCTATCTAAGCTCACAGTCTTCCCTAATACTCCTCTGCTATTTTGACAAGTAGGCTTCAAAATAACCAGAGGATATTCTGAATGGCTCCACTGATGTGGATTGAGTACAGGGAAAACAGAGGGGCAAGAGTACATCGATGGACAAATAGCCTGAGGTGAAGCCTGTAGTGAGAGGAAGCGTGGTCTCATGCCGCGCAGCAGAACGGGATATTTCAGGAAGGAGGAACTATATATAGCTCAATTCCAACCCATTACCAAAGTATGAAAAAATATTTAATTGAAAGGTTTATACCTGTATCTCTATTCTAAAGGAAGCATAGCAAATAAAGGATAGTAGGTAGAGAAAATATAAGTGCAAAACCACTCAAGTCCTGGGAAAAGATTGGCAGCAATCCCCCAACATCGCAGATTTCAGCCCATCCAGCTACCAGGCTCCTCGTCTTAAATCTTTCAATTCACCATTTCTCATTACTAACAATAATTTATTTAAAATCTTTCAAGGAAGTGTCTTGCTTCCCCATTTCCTGACCTTTATGAAGTCACCATCTTGGCCTCCACATGAAAGGCAAGTGTTTTAACGAAATTGCATATAAAAATGGAGGCAGGGAGCGAGAGAGATCTTGGCACACCAGAGGCGCCCCGTGAAGGATGATCTTGAAAGCCAGGTCCCACAGCTGCTCTGGTGATCAATATGTAGAACCCAGATTCCCAGCACCAACCGCTTTAGCCAAGGTCACAGGCTTGTGTCCAGACGCACTGAGCCACATCTGCTTTGGAGTGGGGAGGAGTGGCTTCGCTTCCCCCAGGCCCCTGAGCTCAGATCAGCTTTCACTTACAAATCTGCAGGGATCAGCCAGTTCAAAGGGGGATTATACTCTAATAACCACCAGAGAGGCACAAGCCATAGCAGACCTGGCAGGTCTGTGTCCCGCTCCCCAGCACATGAAGTGGTGGTGAGGTGAAGCCTTTGTCACAAAGCACTGGATATCCTCACTCACCTCCTATGGGCCCTCCCACTTCCACACTGGAATTCCCCTTCATCCCCCTCCATCACTTCAAGAAGCTCTGATTTCCTCTATGGAATTCACGGCTGAGCCCTGGGACTTGTCAGCTTGCGGGTGATACAGATAGAATGAATCTTTCCTCCATGTCACATTGAGCCAGGGCTCCCTCTGGACAGCAAGAAAGAAATGAGATGAATGAGAGAATTGCACTTCCTTTCATTTCCTTATTTTCCTAATATTTGCTAGGTGTCCATGATGTGTGAGGTGGAGTGGGTAAGGAATGAATGAGCAAAACAGAAGCCCTACTCACAAGGAGCTTCAATCTAGGAGGAAAGATGAATGGAAATGTGGTTACAAGGAAATGAGATAAGTGTTATCATAGAGCTGGTGGGGGGAGGTGATTAAAAACACATGGCATGAGGAATAGGGGAGGAGATGACAGTAGGTGGGGATGAGAAAGATCAGGAGAATTGAGTACAAAGAAGACAGAGGGGCAAGAGTACATCAGATGGAGAACTAGCCCAAGGTAAAGCCTGGTGGTGATAGGGAGCAAGGTGTATTCAGAGTTAAAAGCCGCTCCATGTAAATAAGGGGCAGAGGCCAGATAAGTAAAAGTCTGAATATGTCGGGTAATGTGTTTTCCCTCTTTCTAAGTTCAATGGGGACACAATGAAACAAACCAGTGGACATGCAAAGAATTGGAGTTTAGGGATTCCGTCAGTCCTGCCAGATAGGAAACAAAGAGAGCAATCCAGGCAAGATGGCATTCCACTCCATCCTATCTAATAAAGAGGGGATATGCTAATTGATCATCATACCCTCACAAGATGGCATTCCTCTCCATGTACAATAATGATAACAGTTGTAAAGAGAACATTCAAAACACATAGCTGGCCTCAAACCTACCATAAACATCATTGTGGATGAGAAATAGAATGAAAACAAGGTAAGGAATGGGCTGAAGCTACAGACCTCGGGACTCCAGTCCAAAGCGGGCAGAGGCATTCAGGATTTCTGCTCTAATGGGAAGAACCGGGAATAATGTTCCACATGAGACAAGGCTGGACTCGAGTCTGGCTTCCTGCTGAGAACCAAGAGGGAGATTGAGATCCCCTGCTAATAAGAAGAGACTAAGGATTCAGTGCTGCTGTGACCACTGTCCCGGGCTACAGCTACCCGGCAAAGGAGGCCAGTGTGTGCAGATCCATCCTTGCAGCCAGAATCCAGCTGAAACAAGCCATGAGCTCCCTGACGTAACTGGATCAAAATCTCCCCACTCTGTCCCTGGAGCAGGAATCTCAAACAGTTGACATAAAACACAGACCTGGATAGCAGACCCAGAGTCCATTGGAAGAAACTATCACAAATCTAGAAAAGGAAGAAATATATCAGGACAAAACAAAACTCATTCTAGGTCAGATAAACCTACAAAACAAAATTATGAAACATAAGAAGCAGCTAATTCTGAAAAAGCCCAAATCGAAACCAAAAACAAGTAAACATTAAAATAATATCAAAACCACAGAAAAATCAAGATCAAAATAATAATCAGGACATAAATCAAAGACAATGGAAAATTTTCTAATCTAATAAAAGACTTTTAGTGAGCAAGGTTGTAATTATCAAGGAGATAATGAAGAACAAGAAATTGTGAAGCAAACATAGCTAAAATAGCAGCAGGAATAATGAATAGAAAAACCATCAATAGAATATTAGTAAATTAAAAATATGAATTAAAATTATTTTCAAAAACTCGATATAAGATAAATCCACATCAGGCCACAAGAGTAAGAAAAAGAGAGGAAGAGAGGAAAAAAATTATAATTATAAAAGACATTATCTTATTGCATTAAAAACATGCAATAATTATTATTTTTTCATAATTAAGAAATATTGAATGTTTAATTTGTGGTAGGCACTGTTCTAAATAATATGTATATTAAATACAGAGAGAATATAATGTACATATGGAGAATACAATATATTCTCCACTATATATATATACACTATATGTACACACAGAGGGAGAATATAGTATATAGAGAGAATACATATTTTATACATATATATTTATATAAATATCAGTATTAAATATATATATATTCCAAGTCACACAACTTTTAAGTGACAGAGTCTAAGTTCAAACCCCCTTGACCCCAGAGCCTGCATTTTTTAACTGTCACGCTGCATGGCCTCTCTGATGGAACATGAGACACACTCCCTTTACAATCTAGAGGAAGCAGGGAGGCCTGGTGTCACCACAACTATTCAACATTGTCCAAGAGCCCTGTCCAATGCAATGAGAAAAACAAACATGTGATTTTTAGAAAGAGATAAAATGGCCTTCACTTGCAGATAAGATGATTAGAAAATCTGAGAAAATTAGAAAAGAGAATTCTGAGAATCACAAGATCAATTCACAAATTTATTTCTGTTCCCAGAAAATAGCTCTACCAATGGAAAAAAAAATAGGGTGTTTAATAGAAATTAAAGATACTTTATAATAGCAAGAAAAACTTTAGAACTTTTGCAAATAATTTTAACCAAAAATGTAAATGAACTTTTAGAAGAAAACTTAAAGAAATTTTTAAAGAACATAAAAGAAAGCCTGAATAAATCTTTGTGGAAGAGAACATTCAGTATGAAATATAAAGAGGTCCCTGTCCTCCCACCAAAATAGTCCATATATGTGTTATAATTTCAATGAAAATTTCAGTAAGATTTTCTTTGAAATTCACCAGGCAAGGCTTATTATACTCTTCATATAGAAGAATAGAGAAATTTTTTTAAACTTTAGAAAAAATAATTAAGATCACCAAAACCAGATATCATGCCCTATTCTAACAGGATCATATTCAAGACAATGTGTCACTGATATGAGGAGACTAGTCAATTTAATAGAATCAAGCACATTGAAACAGACACATGAAAACTTGGCAATATCAGATACTCCGTTCTAAATAAACAGGGTAAGGATAGACGACATAATAAGTGGTACAAGGACACTTCGCTTTCCATATGGTAACAAAACAAAACTAGAGCAAAATACATTTCAGGCAGATTGAAGATCACAATTTAAGAAGTAAAACTTTTCTAAGAAAATGATTGAGAAATAACTCTGACCTCAGATTTGAGGATTTGTTGAACCAGACATAAAAGCTCAAACCATAAAAAATTTGATAAATCTGAGTACAGTAAAACCAAAAATCTTCTGCATGAGAAAGACACCACAGAAAAGTAAAGAATATGTCACAGACTTGGATAATTTATTTGTGAGTTTTTGTCTGTTTCAACTGACAAAGTATCAATATGCAGACTACTCAGGGTAAAAATTTCTCCAAATAAATAAAATAAATACTGATATGCAAGACAAAAAATAGTGAGAACACCAACAGGCAAGTTATGAAAGGGAAAATCCCAGCAGCCAATAAGTGCATAAAAGATCATTATTCTCCCTAATGTATGCACATTAAACAGACCTGTATTCGAATTCTGGATTCGCATTTATAATCTGTCTGGCTCTGAGCAAGTTATGTAAGCTTTCTGAACCTCAATTTTCTTATCTGGAAAATGGGTATAATAGTACCTCATCATTTGTTATAAGATGCACATTAAATACAATACAAAGCCATATAACATATCACAATTGCTCAACAAATGTTAGTAGATACGATTATCATTGCCTCTGTTCCAGGTCGAAAGGACCCAAGTCCAGAGAAAGATCCAGCCTAACCTCCCTTGGCAGCTCTCTGTCCTATATATTCTCACTGGCCCTAAGCCTTCTGAAATTTTGGTTGCATCTCAAAGAGCCAAGAGTTGAGCTAAGTCAACTACTATCTGATTCCACTCTCAAGGTCAGCCCAGGCCAGAAACCAGGACACATCGCTCACCTCTGCAGACCCTTTCTGATACTCCACACAGAAGCAGTCGCTCCACAGTTATTTTTAGTAGGCCCGATGCCAGAAGTCTTGGATATATCTTTTAACACCATATGTCCAAGTCCTTAGTAAATCCTTTCAAGTTTATAGCAGCTTGCTGGGCTCATCCTTTTCATTTTCTAAATTAAATGTTTAAGATGCATTTGGGTGGCCAGCTGTCAGCCTCCTCTCTGCATTAATTACTTGCAGACATTGAGGCTATGTGTGGAAGGGGGTGTGTGGAAAAGTCTGGCCACTTGTTCAAGTGTGTGAGCTCCATACAAAATATCAATGTATGCTCCCTGATACCTTAGACAATAGAATGACATTCAGAGCTGCCTAGAAAGGTGAAAGTCCATCACACAAGTGGAGGATGACTTCAAAGGGAGCACACACTGTCCATATGCCAGGTGCTCTGCCAGGACCTTTCTGTGTATCATCTTATTACTCCTCCCTCCTCCCTCCAGTGCAGAGTGGCTATTATTATCCCTGTTTGACAGATGAGAGACCCTGGGGACCAGCAGGTTGAATGGCATTGCCCAAGGTCACACAGCTGATGAGTAGCCTAATAGACAAGCCCTGTGGTTCTGATTCTAGAGCCAACATTTCTTTCTCCACTGGAGCTTCTAGGACAGGGGTGGGGAATGTTTCATCTGCCAAGGCCATTTGGATATTTATAACATCACTCACGGGCCATACAAAATTATCAACTTAAAAGTTAGCCTTCTCTATTTGGTCAAACATTTAACTAACTCACCCCCTAATGCCTTGGCAGGGCGAACCCAAATGATTTCGTGGGCCGGATGTTCCCCATCCCGGTTCTAGAAGATAGGGAGACCTGAGATGAGCACTTTCATGGGACTGAACAGTTGCCAGCATTCTTCCAGCTGGTATGCAGTCCCCACAAAAACCCTAGAAGGAGGACATTATGGCTGTCATTATCCCATGTTATAGATGAAGAAAGAGAGGCTTGCCCGAGATGACCTGGCTGGTAGGGGCAGAGCTGGAATTCTAAGGCAGGCTCCAGGCTCTTAGCACCTCTACCATCCTGCATGTTGTGAAAGTGCAGCACATGGCAAAGTTATCTCCAAACGCATGGCTTCCAGAGTCTTTCTGACCTTTTCCATTCCACTGAGCATGGCATCCTTGGCTCAGCAGTGATACTCTAAATTATTAGAGAAGAAAAGGCCCAAGACTGTTAGTCTCGATAGAACCCGAGATCCAGAGACTGGAGCAGCTCAGCTAAGGTCCAAGGACCGTGGTGGTAATGCTCAGACAGCCTCCAGGCCCCCTGGCCTCCAGTCTGAGACTTTCTCTGGTGTCCTCTTCACTCTTCTGCCAAGTCAGTTTGTTGCTTGAGGCTCTATAGTCATGGGGAGGAGGATCAAAAGACAGAATTACTGCTCTGGCATCAAAACTGTAATGGAAACCATTTCACAGGCTGGGGCAGCAAGAGCTCCCTCCTCATCACATTTTAGCTCTGGGCAGAGTCCATGACTCATCCAGGGCATTCGGGTGTGTCTCTTCCACAAAGCCAGGGTATCCTGGGCAGGGTCCCAGAAGAAAGACGGAAGGACTCGGGACATCCCCTGCTCCAGGAACAGAGAAAGTACTCTCTATCACGAAGTACTGAAAGGCCCCTCAAGCATTCCTCTGGGAAGCATGGACATGAAATTTCTTGGCATTTCTCAATCCGGTCATTTCAATCATGAGAAAATAATAGCTCTGGAGATGGAGTGTTTGAAGTTGTAGGGAAGAGTGAGTTTCTAAGCCAGACCAATTTGCACTCAAATCCTGTTTCCATCTCTTACAAAAGAAATGAGTAAGTTAACTTGGGCAGCCCTTGGTTTCCTCATTTATGGAATGGATGCAATAAATGCCTCTCTTGCCCAGTCACATTGGAGGTTCACTGCAATGTAGTATGGAAAGTTTCTAACAGAGGAAAGGCATGCAGTACATGCTTAATAAAGGTTGAATTTGTCTCCTCTCAAACCAAAGACAATGAAAGTTATTTGGAGGGTATAATAGGTTAAATATATGGCAGAAGGGAGTTTGCATGTGAGATTAAGCTAAGATCTTGATATGAAGGTCTTTTCACAAGGGCTCTTACTATGAAAGGGGCAGGAGTGTCAGAGTCAGGAGAAAGAAATTGAAAGATGCTCCACTATTGGGTTTGATGATAAAGGACAGGCCATGAGCCAAAGAATGCAGGTGATCACCAGATTTAGGAAATACAAGTGGACTTTCCTCTAGAGCAGCGGTTCTCAACCTGTGTGTCGCGACCCCTTTGGCTGTCGAACGACCCTTTCACAGGGGTCGCCTAAGACCATCCTGCATATCAGATATTTACATTACGATTCATAACAGTAGCAACATTACAGTTATGAAGTAGCAACGAAAATGATTTTATGGTTGGGTCACAACATGAGGAACTGTATTTAAAGGGCCAGAAGGTTGAGAACCACTGCTCTAGAGTCTTCGAAGAACTTGTCTGTTGACACTTGAATTTTAGCCCTCTGAGACTGACTTTGGACTCCTGACCTCCAGAATTATAAGATAACAAATTGCAGGTTTTTTTAAGCCACTGCATTTCACTGCTCTAGAGTCTTCGAAGAACTTGTCTGTTGACACTTGAATTTTAGCCCTCTGAGACTGACTTTGGACTCCTGACCTCCAGAATTATAACAAATTGCAGGTTTTTTTAAGCCACTGCATTCGTGCTACTTTGTCACATCACCAATAGGAAACTAATAAAGAGTTCTCTCATAAGCGAAACATTGACCCCAACATTGAGGGCTTACCTGGAGCACAGGACATGTAGGTATGACCCAGGGTCTCTGGGTCCAGCTTCCTGGGAATATATATGAAGTCATAAGTTCATCAATGGGTAAATGTTAATGATACTTAACTACTCCCCCATACCACCATCAATTCCCAATAACTTAGTTTTGTTTCATTTTATTTTATTTTCTCCTGTTACTTCAAACATTCTCAGGAACAAGCTCACCCAGTCTCTATTTAAAATTCTCTATGAACAAACAGTTTTAGGAAAAAAACTTACTAGTGCCACCAATTCGGGTGCCTTTGGAGAGAGCCCTGCTTCTCTCTGTGGCCCGCCTCTTGTCACTGTCTTGTTCCACAAGCCCTGCTAAATGCTTTCACTGAGCTCGGGAAGTAGCAGGAAGAGAAATCTTTCTGAACAAATTGCCAAATTTGGTGCCTATAAAGTTGAATTGCTTCTTCCCAGATTCTTATAGTTTTTTCATAAAGTTAATTCCTTCAGCTTCAGATATCATCCACATGTTCTCTCAGGGGGCCAGGCTAAGTAGAAATAAATCATGATATCTCCTCTCTCACCTTTGCCTCACCTCTCTGTCCCAATCCTTTCCCTCCCCCATATCAGAATGTCTACTTCTCCCTCCAGTTAACAACTGAAGCACCATCCATGTATAAGAACTTATACAAGTAGATGTTCGGAATGAATAGGTATCACTACCTCCACTTGCCATATGGAGTCCCAGTCTGGCCTCTGCAAAACACCCTATTAAGTGAGAATAGACATGCTTTCATTTGAACACATCCCCTCATAAGGACCCTCTGGGTGCCATGTGTACTAGCCAAGATTAATGTGAAGAGTTTAGGTTTCAGGATGTTTCAAGAGGGTCTGCTTTGAATTTTAAAAAAGTGTTCATTACAGATGTCCTCACATGTTCTTTGTCTACTGTGTTCTGATTTCTGATTGTAAAAGAACCACGTTGGCCCAGGATGAACTTAGTGCCTTTTGTAAAAGATGATCCTAGAGAAGTAAGCACATGTTAGATGCTGCATTTCAGAATATCAATCTTTCTTTTGCGCTTGGAAAAGTTCTTTAAGTGAAACAATCCCCACAGTAGCACCATTGAAGCCTCTCTTCCTGCCATTGAGAATAAACACCTCATTATCAGAATCTCATATTTCTGTGAACTCTGGTATCAAGGCACTAGAGGAGTCTCAAACAATTATACCCTCGGCTTCATCCAGGATCAAAACCAAAGGAGAACTAAGACAGAAGAAAAGTTGAAGGAAGGCCAAAACATCTTTGAAAATTATGCATTGGCTTCTACCAATGAACAGAGAGACCAAGAGCATTGTACCACTGGAGTTCCACATGGAGCATTGGCCTCATTGTAGCAGATTATGTTCCTGTTAAAATACCCACTGCCTCCCTCTCAGAGTATAATCTTCCCTGTGTCCATGAGACTTGCCGTGATCAACCGATGTGAGTTGAAAAGACATGAGCCATTTCTCCCAAATGCTTTGAAAGTCAATGTGTGCCTCCACCATGTTTTCTTTCCTTCTGCCACAGAATGTCATGTTCCACATTGGGCTTCTCCATCAATCTTGGTCCCAAAATGAAGAGAGAATAGAGTAGAATTGTTCGCCACCCCACAATGGACATAGTTTGAATAAGAAATAAATACTTGTTGTTGGGAGTCAATAAGATTGTGTAATCAACTGCTATCCCAGCCTAACTTATCTTACACTTTGAGATAAATGGAGGCCCTCCCCACCACACACCTACAATAGCCAGCAACTTCCCTGTCTACCTGGGTCTCTATTCTCTCATCTGTCTACCCATTTACTGAATGTTTACTGGGCTCTAAGCCTTGTGAGAGGCATTAGAGTTGTGATAATGAGACATTCCCTGTGGGGGAGCGAGAAATAACTGTAATAGACAGTGGTGACTGTTAGAGGAATGTGCAAAGTGTCAATAGGTCCCCTAAAAGGGATGATTCACACCAGCTGAGGGGATCAGGAAAAGCCCCAGGCAATCTCTGCAGGAGCCTTCATGTCAGAGGCCTCCCATAAAGTGTGACCTATCTTATTATTGTCCCTATTCTCTGGAACATAGACCCTTTCAAGGCAACCAAGACATTGGGTGAATTGCCCAGCACATCAAGATATATGCCAAATATCAAGAAACACTGCAGGAATTCATTGGAAGGCAGGGGCCTTTTCCACTTGGATCTGCACAGGAGGTCTTTGGGAAGGAAGCTAGATTTCAGCTGAGCAGTGAAAAGTGGGTGGAATTCTTCCTAGTGAACGTTGGAGGCAGGTCACTTCAATAGAAGGAAAAGAACGTGCAAAGAACCCAAGGCGGAAGAATCAGCTCTGTCCAGTAGACGGTGTGTGGAGCAGGGAGGCATAGTTAATGAGGGGAGCAGAGAAAAACTGGACTAGGAGAGGGGCCTCAGAGCCAGACCTCAAACACAAGACTAAGGCATATAGCCCTTATGCGTCAGGAGCCATTGAAATTTTCTGAACAAGGAAATTGCATGCCATTTGGAATAATGGGGAAATGACCCTGGCATTGTAGAGGGTGAAATGGAAGGGCCACCCGGAGATGGGACAGGTAATTAGAAGGCTGCTAAGTGTCCCAAGCAAGAAGTGAGAGTCCTGCCTAGAGTGGGGGGAGTCAGAAGGAGAGGATAGAACAAAAGTGAGAGGTTCATTAAGGAGAGATCCATAATTAGTGGTGTGGGGATGCTGAGAGCAGCTTGGGCATCATGGAAGATGGCCCCAAGGACGTGCTAGAGTTGAGTCTTAGATAATGAACAAAACTCAGCTGAATTGAAGGGAGGGAGGAATACAGTAAGAGGTGAGAGACTTGCTGGATTAAGTAGAGGTTTTCCATAGAGCTATGACTGAAGATGAGGCCAGCAAGTTGAAAACAACAGTTCTGTAAAACAGATACGGCCTCTTGCCTTCCTTCTTTAATCCTCTTAAGAACCCTATACGTTCTACACTATAACCCCATTTTACAGATGAGGGATGAAGACTTGAAGAGATAGTATGCAGACTGGCTACCTAATTTGTGGGGCCTAGGACAAAATGAAAATGTGGGGCTTCTTCCTCAATAATTATAAGAATTTCAAGGCAGTGACAACAGAGCAGTGAGCCAAACAGAAGCCCTGTGTGCACTGAACCCTGTATGACTGTGCAGGTTACATGCCCGGGAAGCCAGGCCTAGTGCTATGACTGCCCCAGGCTCATACAGCAAGAAAGGATCATGGCAGAAGTCAGATGGCTCTCACAGCAACTAGGGAAGCGGTTGCCATGGAGGCTTTAGCAGCTGGGGTCCCTGAGTCATTACAATGAGTAGAGCCCCCCCCCCCCCATGCAGCTAAAAGTGAAATATCGTGTTATTTAAAATTGAGGGATTGTTTACTGCTGAAGCATAATGTGGCCCACACTGAGGCTCAGAACACCCTCACAGCCCTTAAGTTGGAGAGCTAGGTCTTGAGCCGAGACCTCCAAGACTCCATGGTCTTTCCTCTACCTGTATATTTTCCAACTGCAGGTCACAACCATTTGCAGGGATGGGGGACAGCTGGCCCATGGGCCATATAAGGCCTGAGAAATCATTTTGTCTGGCTCTGCCATGGCATTAGGGGTGAGTTAATTAAATGTTTGACAAAATATAGTAGGCTAATTTTTAAGTTGGTAATTTTGTATGGCCCGTGAATGATGTTATAAATATCCAAGTGGCCCTTGGCAGAAAAAAGGTTCCCCACCCCTAGTTTAGAAAATCATGAAACCAATGTAGAGGGTCACAAGCAGATTTTTCCAAAAAATGACACGCAAAATATAATAGAAACTACCCTTGGGTATTACACAGTGTAGTGCTATTTTTCATGAAACTTTTTCCAGTACCTACATACGTTCAAAGTCACAATATAAAAAGTACTTCTTGCTGTGGAGCGTTGTCAAAAAATTTCAACAGCCGCTGCTCTATATCATGCTTTCAGCACAGGAAAGGAAAAGGAGTCTACCCTAATGGCTTAGAGACTCACAATTTCTTTTAAAATTGACAAAATGAGAGGAAACTTGGATTCTTACTGCCATCCTAGCTAATGCTGCTTGGGGCTTTACAGTTTCCCAGATAGGAAGCACTTCAGATTTTATCCAGCGCAAAATTCAAACTTTTTAACGTGCCCCTTTAACCCTATGAATCCCCCACCTCCTCTGTCCTAATTCTTATTCTGCCTTAAGAGAACCATGAAGTCATCCTTGCAGATACAAGCACAAAACGTCATTGTCTTTGCATACAAGCCAACAAATGCTGGGCACAGATGTGCCCACTGGGGCAACAACTAAAAAGCAGGCAAGAAGCCACTATGTCACCAGCTCTGGGCCTGAGGCCAGGCCCCTTCCTTTCTTTGAACCCATGACAGGGCTGAGCCCCTCGGAAGGGAGTCACAGAGCATCTGCCCAGAGAGGGAGCCCTACTTACTCAGGGAAAATCCACAGGCGATTCCTGTGCTTTGCTGTGCCTAACGCTGCCCAGCCCTCTTCTCACCATTTCGACAAAAAGAACATATGACAGAACCCAAAATAGCTTACTTTCAATTACTTGCTGAAAATCCCCAGATGTGAGCTGCAGTGGCTGTGTCAGGCACACATTTGGGTTTCGAGTGTGGTTCTCTCTAAATTCTCTCTCTAAACCCAGCACATTGAGGCAGCAAGGACGTCGTGGATCCTTTAAATGAAGGTTGGTTGTCTGCTCCACCCTTCTTCCATAGGTCCTGACTTCTGGGAGTTGGAGGTTTGAGGGACTCTGTCCATGATTTTTCTCTGGGCAGGAATCATCTTCCCCTGATGGAGGATGGTTGCATCAAGCTTGTTGAGTTTCTATCTGTACAATGAGCTTTGAGTCTAGCCATCTCTTATATTTTCACACCACCTTTATTTTGGGCCAGGATGTTTCTGTAACCTCATCTTAGTCTCCAGACTTTACTCTTGCTGCTCTTCACTTATTTTGCCATTGTCTATGATAGTCAGAGCATTGTCTTAAATGCAAAACTCATCAGTCACTTTCTCCCTTAAAATCCTTCAGTGTTTTTAATGGCTCCCCCAGGATAAAGACCAAGCCTCACAAAACTCAGGGGTTCTGATCCGCCCCACTCCCAGCACTCATCTCAGGCTCCTCTCCCCTTTGCCCTCTGAGGCTTACACCGCCATCCTGTCCTTCCTTACATCTCTGGAATGCATCAGGCTCTTCCCTGCCTGGGACCTTTGCATCTGCTGTGATGGCTGAGCAGAACGTCCATCCTTCCACATACTCCATATTGTTCAAACCTACTTCCCTCTGCTCCCAGCTGAATTAACACTTTCTCAGGAGACTTTCCAGAACTCCCAGAAAACCAAGTCACTCCATATTCTCTTCCATTATCTTATGCTTTTTGTTACTGCCCTTAGTATCTATATATATAAAAGCCTAAGTGACCATTATGACCGGTCGAACAACAGGTCGACTGATCGCTGTGATGTGCACTGACCACCAGGGGGCAGATGCTCAATGCAGGAGCTTCCCCCTGGTGGTCAGCGTACTCCCACAGCCAACCTCCTGCAGCTGGCCAACCTCCCGCAGTCCCTCGCCCTGGCCGGCCGATTGGCCCGATCCACCCAATTGGGACTGGGCAAGATGGCCCCAATCGGCCCTAATCACTGGCCAGGCCAAGGGATCCCACCTGTGCACAAATTTGTGCACCGGGCCTCTAGTAATATATAAAAGAATATGATTTTGAATGTATCTCCGCCACTAGACTAAGCTTCATGAGGTGAATATTTTGTACTCTCTGTACCCATGTCTTAGCATCCTGCCTACTACCTAGGACCCAGTAAATAAGTATTTGTTGAGTAAATACTAAAGCCCCTTGAAAAGACTTCTTTGAGATCTAAATGCATGCAAAAGATTTCTTTGGCTCAGGAACTACTGTTTTTCTACAAGCAAGCATTTAAATCTATCTTCTCTTTTTTCTTTGGATGCTGGAGCCATAAATAGGGTCAAATATGACAATTCTGTGGATACAGGGGGTTTGCATATTAGTTTTTTTTCTCACTTTGTCTTTGAGTCCTTACCTTTTTATTACTATAATTTTATTAAAGTGTAGTTGACATACAATGGCAGGGGTTTTTTTTGATGTGGTTTTTTTTTTCTTTTGCATTCAAGATTATTTTGTATTAGTTTCAAGGGTACAGCATACCAGCTAGATAATCATATACTTTACAAATTCCCCCCGTATTTCAGGTACCTACCTGGCACCATATGTAGTTATTACATTTCTCAGGGTGGGTGCTTGTCTCTTATCCCATGGGAAAGAATAGCATATGAACTACTCTGGAATACCACTGCAAACCTTCATGGTGGAATTCAAGACAGTAAGGCATGCTGAATTCTCCCAGGAAAGAGGTGGAGATAAATATCTATCTCTAGATGTCTGGAGACCTTTCAGATTGGAGGAATGAAAAGGGTACAGAGCGGGTGCCATGGAGTCAGAGGCCTGGGACATACATCCTCGCTGTAGGACAAGGGCGGGTCGCTCCTCAAACCCAGACTCCTCATTTATGAATGAGAGGAAATCTGTTGTGCTTAACACACGAGGCTGTGGAAACCCTGTATGGCAGCACTTGTAGGATGAAAAGCAAACACACACAGGCACGCATGCACACACGCATGCACGCACACACAAGAATATATAGCTGTGATCAAGGGGGGAGAGCTTTGATGAGATCACATTTGATTTCAGGACTGGCTCATGGACAAATTTTCAAGTGAGCAAAGTTTTCCATTGTTGCATTCCTTCTTCCCAGCCTCTCCTCCTGGGTCTTACTCATTCTTTCCAGCCTCTCCTCCTGGGTCTTACTCATAGAGCTGCTCAATGCTATCATACTCAGAGACCCCCACTGAGGCACGTCACTGAAGCACCTCACTGAGGCAGATATCTTCCTTCTACTTCCTGTTGTCCTCCATTAAAAACAGTCAGTCCCGTGAAAGGTTTTTCTTACATCACCAAAGTCCTGTAGCTGATAAATTCATCTGGTAAACTAATTAAAACTAAAGATGACTGACAATGTAGAAAGAAAGATAATTGAACAATTCATCTATTGTATAATGATGATGGCTATAAGGGGGAGGCCTAAGAGGGGTATGTCAGAGGCTTCCCGAAGGAAAAGGATTTATGCTGAGCCCAAAAGGTCAGTAGGAGTTAATTGAAGTGGAGGAGGAGAAGGAGAAAGGATCTGTGAGCAAAAGTAAACAGTATATCCTGAAAACTGAAGAATGGGTTTTAACTGCCTGCTGGTTCTGAGCCATACCGAGGTCTGTATCTCTGATAGCCCCAGAGATACTGCAGCATGAGAACAGTCCCTCGGGAGGCCACAGGGAGCTTCCCGAGGCAAGGAGCCATCTGTCTGCCCAGGGAGACATCGCAAAAGAAACCTGAGAAGTCCTCTGACTGAGATCTGTGCCCTTGTAAGGGGACCTCAAAGAGTTCCCTTCCCCTTCTAGCATGTGAGGATGGGGAGAAGCCGTCCGTCCATGAGCCAGGAAGCAGGTCTTCAGTAGATACAGAGTCTTTGGGCTCGTTGATTTTTGGACTCCCAGGCTCCAGAGCTGTAAGAAATAATAAGGTTATTGTTTGAACCACTCAGTCTAGGGATTTTTGTTATACTAGCCAGAACTCTCAGAGACACCTGTGTCTGTGACCGTGCGGGCCCCTGGGGTCCAGCGCACTCATGCAGTACTTACCACTCCCTTCCATCCTCCTGTCTTACATCCTCAGATAAACAACCTCTGGATACAGAACATGGTCAGTTCTCAATAAGTACCTGTTTCTAATAATAATGGTAGAGGGTTCATTCCTTGGTGTGTACCAGGCAGTTGGCTAAAGCGTTTCACATACATTATCTCATTTAACCCTCACATTAGCTTTATAAGAGTAGATCAGCTATCATGCCCATTTAATACAAAGGAAAAATGAGGCTCAGAGAGATCAAGTAATGTGCCAGATGTCACACACTGGTGTGGGGGAGCTGCACTCTAAGCCTGATTCTCTCCCCCGTCAGAGTCTGAGCTCTAACCACGCCCTTGAGCTGCCTCACATATGGTCTCCAGCTCTCCCCACGCTGGGGAACACCAAGATCATGCAAAGTTATACGACGTATTCAAGGTTGCACCACAGTGCCATGTTGAGAAATGTTTTCTGGTAAAGGGCCTTCTCACCACAGTTAGGCAACAGGACCCAACACCTCCACTCCTTTTTATAACCGGAAATGATGTATTTTGAATCCACGGAAAGTCTCAACAATGCCTGATACCACCTGTTTCTGTTGCCAGTGACTTGGCTTTTCCATTAAGACCCACAGGGAGGGAGAGCCACAAAAGCCCAACATGTCCCAGCACCCAGCACAGCAAACCCATCCCCAGGAAGGTTTCAAGGTGTCAGAAAACGCATTTGGCCTCTGCAGTTGGCTTGAGAATAAAGTAATGTGTGGTCTGGTTCCTGTCTCACCACATTCTGTCAAAGTACATAATTTACAGGTCATGCCCATGAGGGGCATCTGGACTGTGTCACCGCCCCCAGGATCTATGCCAGTCTGGACCAGCTGCCGGAGTTAAGGAATTTTGGAATTAAAGTGCGACTCAGCTGTACAGATTGATGGAATGATGATGGATAACACAATAATACCATCACTAAGTTTGCTGAAGCCATAATCCAGGTGGGGAATGTTGGCAACCTAACTTAAGGCAATTTCAGTTTCAGAAGGTTCATGGGCCAAATTGGACAATTGGAGATTGTTCAGAATATTCCAAAGCCTTCAGCAGAGCTTCCAATGCCAGGATTAATTCTGGTGTACCTCCCAGAAGGACATACCTTTGTGGACCCAACTTTATTTTTTTTCAGACACAGCAACTGCAACAATAAAAAGTCCTTACACTTACATAAATATTTTCATTGACAGTGTGCTCTCACTTATACCCAGATAAGTCTGCTCTTCAGTAGATGGTCAGTAAAGGAAGGCTCTCACGAGATTGCACGGATGGTCCTTTGGGGTAAGTGGGAGAGCAGCACACTCAAACACAACTAGGAATCAGGCAGACAGCAAGGGAACATGAAACACCTTTAAGGAGAAAAAAATCTAAAACGGTCTGTTCCCCAAAGCTCCAAATAGTCAGGTCAAGCAGAGTCCTAACCTGACTCTTTGTGTGGATGTTTATTCTCACTGGCAACAAATGAAGGTCTGGTCATTGTCCCTGCCCTGGGCTCACTCCACCAGTGGCCTCTGCAGAGGCCAAACCCTACACCTGCCCGTGGTCCATCCTCACAACTGGTATGTGCTGACTCAGCGCTGGCTGACAACAAGAATTTCCCAGGAGTCTGGGCCACAGCCTCTCTATCCTGGGAGAACCCCCTTCATCAGCATGAGGAAAGACACAGATGGTGAAGTCTGTCTTTGGACCTCCTGATAAGCCACATCCAAGCAGGATCTTCTTGGCTTTGGATCCAGGTTACTTCCCTCCGTGTCTCCCTTCCTGAATCGGATGGAGATAAAGTCACCCTCCTGCATCCTCCAGCTCATCTCTAGCAACTCAGCTCAGCCCACAGCTCTCCTACACTAAGTAAGGTTGATGACTGGCCACTAGGAAGAGGAGATAGACCAGATGGAACAGAGAGCACAGTTAGACCTTGCCCTGGCCCCTTGCGGTAGACAATATTACTGTTGACCCATCCAGTGCCAATCACAGGAGGATCATACACCCTCACCCTGCTAACTTCGGCAGAGTCATATGCTTTTTTTGGCGAAGGAAGCACTAAGCAGATGAAACTTTTAAAAGTCAATGTATGGTTTCTGAGTCCTCTGTTCCCTCTGCCAGGGCTTCAGATAGAGGCTACTTGGCTTGGGTCCCAGTCTGAGGCTGAGGTGGAGCAAAGCCACAGCTAAGCCACAGTGGCCACATAGCATGATAGAGAAATAAACCCTGTGGTTGGACAGTGAGATGTAGGGGTCATTTGTTACCTAAGCATAAGCTAAATTATCCTGACTACCTCTGACTCCCTTTTTGCCCTCCTTCTCTGGCCCACTAGGTGGGTCATGTGCTACCACTCTAGGTTCCCTAAAATAGCCCTCTTCGTCATGTTTCTATATCTTAACATGTACCATAGAATGTTGGAATGTGAATATCTAAGGATCCATCCACCAGCCTTCATGCTCTAGGTTTCTTGATCTATGCCTATACAGTTCCTAAGCATATGGTCCTCACTTAATAAATGTCTATTGAAATAAACTGAAGTTACTTATTCCTGCAATTAATGTTTTGTGTTAGCCCTTCTTTGGGCATAACACAACACTTGGCTAAAACTAAAGAGAAAAAGTAAAAACCAATGATGTCTTCATAAAGCTCTGGGAGAGCAGGGATGACGTGAAAGACACTGTCGGTTGGCTAACATGCCTGGTGGATTTCTCCCTTATTTCCTCTGTAGAAGTTGGAAAAGCACTCAAGAATGGTCATGTAATTTGGTTCTGGACAATGAAATATGAGTGCAAATTTGCTGATATTCTAGGAAAACGTTTGCTTTTCTGAGTATAGATAGTATCACCCATCGGGTCTAAAGGTGAATGAGATGCCTAGAACTGGGACTGCCAACTCGAGAGGGTTATGGAGGGAAATGCAGATACCAGCCTTGCACGGTTAAGGCGGGGCTTCATAAGTAGGTGAAAAAGTAAACTCAGAGTTGTTTTTCCCATTATTAGGTTTTCTGTTACTGGCAACTAAATATATCCTAAGCGAGTCAAGAAATTAGTTGTTTATTTTTGGAACACCAAACTTTGCCTTCATTATCTAACTCCTAATGACACTTCAAGACTCAGCTTAGTCACTGGTCCTGCCTAAAGCCTAGTTTGTATATGAAAGCACAAACCCTGAACCCATTAGCCTGGGTCAGTGAAACAAGCCCATTTCTATGTGGATAAACTTGCCACATGAATTTTCCATGAAGAGCTAGTTTTATTATCCCTATGCTTCTTCCTAGTGACAAATTCTGCCCAGATCTTAATGTCTACTAGGTGTCCCCAACTAACCCATTCTCTCTGGATTGCACATTTTAAGCTTCCCCCATATCAGAACGTGAGTATGCCTTCTGTAGACTGCCAGGGGCCTGGCAGTAACCCAGGGCCAACCTGGGACACCAGGCCAGCAGTAACTCTCCAGGATCTATCACATACTCCAGGTTGCTGGGTATATTCAGACCCAAAGACGACTGTGAGGATGGATCTTAGTTGTTATACACTGCTGCCGAATTCCCGAATATTTCCGGCAAGAATTACCTCTCTCAAGTTCTTCCCCTTGACATCACACTTGGACTGAATACACCCCCTGCTTCTGCAAAGGCTGTCAGTGACGATGCCCTCTACCCTAGCAAACCCTCTCCCAGCTGGGTCATCCCATGTCTCGTTGTGTAAAATGGTCTTGGGAACGGAGGACCTACGCTCCACTCCTTTGCACAGTAGACATAGAACAAAGGAAGGAATGGCACATGTAGAAGAGGATGGGATTGTACAGACATCTTCCAGAACCTTGTGCCTGGAGATCCTGGTATAACCCAGAACTGAGGGGCAACCTATGGATTCAGATAATAAGGGCTCAAATGTTGGCTGCTCACTTACTAGCTGTGCAGCCTTGGACAAGCTAAATAACCTCACTGTGCCTCAATTTCTCATCTACCTTATAGGTGAGGATCAGTTCAGCCACTTTTGTAAAATCCTTAGCACTTTAGCACATGGTAGTTGCTCAATAAATTTTAACTAGCACTATCAAGCTATAAAGGTAGAGGTAAATTTGTTGGTATCTAGCATCAAAGCTGGGAGTGGCTGTGAACTTGGAAACATGACAAACGCATACAAGTAGACAACCAAGACAAGGAATCAGAGAAGAGGGAAGCATAATGTCAAATATATTAGACTGGTCAAAATGCAATTATGAAAACCAGATTTGTTAACTCATAGGAAGTGTTTCTGGAAGGGAATCAAGTAGCTCAATTCGGAGAAATCGACTGCAGATTAGAAACAAAAATGACTAAAAGGAAAAGAAGGTGAGACCAGCGTCATAGTTGAGAGCACTTCCTCATTGCACCACTGGTTTTCCGACATGAGCTGGGTTTAGGATGAAGAATTTGGTCCCCTCCACAGAGATGCTAACCAGCTGGGATTCATTTTCAATTCCTGTCAAGGAAGTTGCATGCGAGAAGCTGGGGCAGGAATGCAAGGAAGTGACACTGAGAGAGACCACATTCACCAGAGGGGCATGGAAAAGAGGTTGACACAGAGGCATCCATGATTCCAAGGCTGAAAAGTCAATTAGGGACTCTTCACGTTGGTGAGATGAACTGATGTGAATATGCATTTCTTCTGTTGCAACTTGGATCTGATTACGGGGCATCCTGCTGCTGTTGGTGGGATGTGTGGGTCTGAGCCCAGGGCTAGGGGCCTGCTAACCCCAGCTCACTTGCTAAGTGACCTTGAGTAAATACCTTCCCCTCTCTGGGCTTCACTTGCCCCAAGTGTGAAATGACTGGGGCCACTCCAGAGCTCCTCCCAGCTTTACATGGGCACAGCATGTGGTCAAAAGAAAAATAAATAAACGATTGTTGTCCAGGGACTCTCAGAAATACCTCTCCACATGGAGTAACGGATGAATACTCCTCTAACACCAACTATTTTAGTGAGACTTTCACTTAGTACTTACCGACTTACTGACCAAAATAAAGAAAACATGGCAAATGCATACAAGTAGACAACCAAAAAAAGGAGTCAGAGAATAGTACTATTATAACTGTGCTTTATTATATTAATTCTAATAATTAATAATTTATGAGACTATTGGTCGAATTTCTAAGGACAGTTATATTACTCTTAAAAATAAAGTGAAATAATTTTTAATGCGTTAACCTACAATGAAATAGCATAGTAAACAGATGGACTAGGAGGAGAATTCTTATATTTCTTGTCTTTGAAATTACAGCAATGTTCAATGAAATATTACCCGGGACCTTACACGTGTGCTGCTGATTTAAACAGTTTGCAATCTACATTAAAGAAACATAAAGGGGTTTATTATCTTCTGGTGCACTGTATGCTGGCAAAAGTCATTGTACCAGGAAGATCAGGACCACCTTGGCTCTGTTTTAGTTGGGTGACCTTGTGTATGTCACATCCCCTTTCTGACCCTCTCTGCTCATGTGTAAACATCACAGGTGCCAACTGAAAGGTCTGTGCACTCTCACCCTTCTCTGCTCAGCCTGGAGTACTTTCTTTGCTTGCATGCTCTGCGTTCATTTGCTGCTTGTTGGTTGAGAGCCCTTAACATCAAGCAATCAGTCTCATTAGTGAAGCAGAAAAAAATCACGGGCGCTTAGAGAAGTAGAATGCTAGTGAAATGCTGGCTGTCAACTTGGCCTTCTTTTTACTTGATTTGATTAAAGAAGAAAAGAGTTACTTGGCCTTCTTTTTACTTGATTTGATTAAAGAAGAAGAGAAGAGTCCCTCTCACCCCCAGGTCTAGAGAAGAGCTCTTTATGCTAAACAGGCAGCTGGAAGGAGTTTAAACATTCCTCCAGCTTTAGAGTTTCTCACAGGGTGAAAAACCAAATCAAAATTCCCCATCATCAAAAACTCAAGAGGAATCATTTGCATCATGCAATTACTAGGCAAGTGTGGCTTCTCTGCCTTCTTAAGGAAATATCTACTAGACAGATTTGGAAACAGGTAAAGGGGAACAGTATGCGGGTCTACATTTATCTAATGAAGCTGATATTTAGATTCTCTTGTTTGTATATCACCCTAATTTCATTTATGCAGTTGGTTCTGAATTGGGCGAGAGGGATAAGGTGTCATTTATTGGGACTCCTGAAGCCACAAAAGTAATCAGTTATTTACTTATGTTTCTTCATGGTCACATTTCTTGTCCACATAATGCTGGAAGGGCCTTTGGCATGGTCTAACTCGCTTGCTTTACACTTGGAGCAACTAAAGCCAGAGAGGGGAAGGCACTTAATGAGGTTCATTTAGCAAGTTCACCGGAGGTAGAAGGCTTCCAGCCCTGGAAGAGAAATAAGGAGGTACATCAAGGGTCACTTTAAAACCCATTAATCAGAGGAGAGTGTGGATTGGCTGAGACTTAGTATTCCATGTCCACAGAGAGGAACCACCTATTAAGTCTAAGCAGAGCATAGAGGTTTTGATGCTATGAGAGCCAGAGTCCAGGTATGAATGGGAGCATGGTGGCGAGGGAGGATGGAGCTAGAGAAAGAGGAGTGAGTGCCAAGGACAAGCACTGGGGAAGCAAAAAAAAAAAATCAAGAAACAGAGAAGGAATGGTCAGAACTGTCCAAATAGAATAATTTTGCAAACAGATACCAAGAGAGACATGAGAGAGTTTCTATAAGGACCAATTAACATTACTCATTTCAGTGCTGAGGTCTAGTAAGATAAGAACCAGAAAGATGGCCACTGGGCTTAGTAATATGAACACTGGATTGACCTCAGTGGGAACAGACTCGGGGAAGGGGGTTGGAGGGAGAAGGCTAATTAAAATGACTTTTCAGGTGACTATGAGTTGAGAAGCAGTGGATACAGACTTAAGGGGATAAGTTTTAACAACGCCTGACACAGTATGTGATCAGAAGCACAGGAATCTAGAAGAAAGAAAGGGATAAAGAAAAAAATAAAGAAATGTGTATCCCAGGATGAGAAGAAACTAGCATGCAGGGCACAGCAGAAGGATGAGGAGGCTAAGGTTTCTGTGGAACTCTTTTAGGTAAATTGATAGTTATGTATTATTCAAAGACACGTATCCATGAATTAAATTACAAGCCCAACGAGACAATAAAGAGAGAGGTCTCTCCTCCCTCTAGACAGATTCTTTGCATCTTTGGCACATTTTCCAGTCAGTCTAAATATTTATGGAGACAGCTTTACTTGGAGTTGCACCATTCTTTCTAGGGATGTTAGCAACACGACAAAGAGTAGAGTGAAATAATGATGAATGTAGGATGCTTGGGGGTGGGGAGTGGGAGAGCTGGGGCCAGGGATACTGAGCACAACATTTTCCAGAGGGATGTTTTGATGGAATCTGACCCTATGGACAGGAATACATTAGTCATACTCCATAGCAACCTTTCAAGATAAGCAATCAGAATGATTCATTTGCTATTAGCTTTGTCTTTGTCTATGTATTGATGTCGTGGTATTGTCAGTGATGCCTATCAGGAAGGAAAAGATTGGAAAGCCCTTCTCCATGTATTTACCTGGGACCTACCTAGCCTGTGATTCCTCCTTGCCTACATCACTATGTCCTTCTCTCACCACAGTAATCCTCACGAACTCAACTCTACTTGTACTGGCTTTCACTCTTACTCAACTACATCTAATTGGTTCTGACTCAGTGTCACTGGTCGTATTTTTCCCTCTGCCTAGGAAGCATTTATCGCAGATATTTTCAAGGTTCTGCTCCATTAATCCTCTGATGAAAGACATCGCCTAAAAGGGGCCTTCCGTAGCCACTTTTTTTTTTTTTTGTTAATCCTCACCTGAGGATATTTTTCCATTGATTGTTTTATTTAAAGAGAGTGGAAGGGAGGAAAGGAAACAGAGAGAGAGAAAGAAATATTGATGTGATGAAGACACATTGACCACCACCACCAGGGCCAGGGATTTGAGCCTGCAACTGAGGTACATGCCCTTGACCAGAATCAAACCTGGGACCCTTCAGTCTTTAGGCTGATGCTCTAACCACTAAGCAAATGGCTAGGGCTGGCCACTCTTTTTAAAATAAATCCTCCACCCTGTATTGTTCTCTAGACCTTTGCCTTGTTATAGTTTCCTTCAATACTGCCTCTTTGAATATTTTATTTTTTTATAACTTTGTACTTACTTACTTATGTTTGTATGTATTTGTGAATATGTGTGTGTATTTGTTTATCTCTCCAACTACACAGAGAAATATTTTTGCTTTCTTAGTGCTATATCCCTTAATATATAGAAGAGTACCTAGTATAGAAGAAGTATCCAATAAAATTTGGTGAAATCACTAATAAATATAATGTGTTAATCCTCCAGGAACAAAGAAGCCTCTAATCTCTGCTTTTACACCTCTCGGTGTTTATTTCATACGACTATATAATGTATTAAAATAAGCTGCTCTCCTGTCTAGCTCTCCCTCTAGTTGGTGAGTTCCTGAAGCATGAACCTTGACTAAGTTTGCATCTCCATTGTCTCCCACCACATGGTTGCTCACTGAGCTAAAGGGGAGAAGTTTTACACACCACATGCTGGTAACCAGCAGCCAGAAAAAGAGCAGTGGGACTAAAGGTGAACTCTTGGGATTCAGCAATGACTTACCTAGAAGGAGAGATGGTGCTGCCATAATTGCATTTTTTTAAATCAACCAGCAAAATATATGAAGTATTCATTCAGAGCAATATGCCTGGTCAGAAGAGAGCGTTTTGAACTACAAGTCAGACAACCTCTATGCTGACCCAGGTCTTTGTGTGAGTCTGAGCAAGGCCCTTCCCTCTCTCGGCCCATTCCCAGCTGTAGTGAGAAAATTAAAGCATGGGACATCTGAGGCCCTTCAGACCCTGATGTTCTGACATTGCACTGACCCAGGACAGTGGATAATGCAATAGACTAAGAGAAATATGTAGAATGCACAACCCTGCTCTCAAGAAAGGCAACCATGCAAGATCTGGAGTCAGACACACTTGAATTTGAACCCATGCTCTGGAACTTAAAAACTTTGTGAATTTAGGAAAATGCATGAATCAATATAAGCCTGTGTAAAATAGAAATAGGAATTCCCAGCTTCATGCTCAGTAAACAGGAGTTTGCTTTAAACTTCTCTCTCCTATATCCTATGGCTCGCCTTTTAGGTCAAGCTGACTTAGGAACCAGAAGATTCTTTTATAAACACCACCCTAGCGGTCGGGTCACCTCACGTGCCACTGCAGCCCCCGTGGAGCCCAATGAGGGAGTAGATGGCCTCCCTGGCCAGGCTAACATTTTCCAGGATTCCCCTCTGGGGCCGCTAAGCAGACTCCATTTGTGTTACCAGGAAGTTTCTGGAGCCTTTTCTTTCACTAGAATTCCATGATAAACATTCTTGCTGATGACTTACCGCTTGTCACAACACTCTGCAGCTCCCTGTCCAGAAGGAATTCCTACAGAATGAGGTCAGTCACTTACTAACCATGAATTCCTTTTTTTTTTTTTCACCCCTTTTGGTCTTGCTGTTAAGATGCTGAGCAACTGACTCCGGCTACGTCAGTGGGCCACTTCCAACTGCTGTGGGAGCAAAATGTTCCAACAGCCTAAGACAGAGCCCTGAGGATCCAGGGAGATGAAGCACAGGCACCAAATCCAATCACAGAGCCATGGGGGAAAATTCCAAATTAGCAGATCCAATAACCATGCAGTAGAGTTAATGAGAAGTTCTTAGATAAGCTTCTAGAGAATTTGGAAATTGACAAAGTGTAAAGGTGCTTGTCATAGACATTATTTATTAATCAATGTTCCCTTGATGCCAGGAACAATGTTGTTGTTTTCACTACAACATCTAATATTGGAGACTCTTAAAGGAATTGAGCTATGCATACTATAGAGCTCATATAACTCCTTACATGACCGAGTGAGAGCAACTCTCTTTTGCCAGGCATGTGGGAGCACAAGGCAGGGAACCTCACACAGGCCTCCCCTGCCTCATGGTCTCATACTGATGGATTATGCATAAATTCGATAAATCACTTCATCTTTCATATCATATAGTTAATGCTTGATACATGATAGATGGTTAGGGTTTAATAGATTGAACTAAAGACTCCCGGCCAACCTGACTCGGGAACCCTTTCCTATTTCCATCTCCAGTAGATAATAATTTCCCTATGACTTCTTATTAAAATAACAGTTCAGAAAAAGCAGCAGAGGAATTCAATTTTATTCAACTTATCAATTTTATATTCAGTTACTCAACAGACCTTTAAAGAGCCCCGAGGCGAGGCATGGCTCTGAAGTCTTATTACATGAATTTCAACTCCAGCCTCTTAAACAAATTACATAACCTCTCTGAGCCTCAATTTTCTAAATCATAAAATGGCAATGATAATGGAATCTATTTCCTGGGCTTGTTGGGAAGACTAAGAGTCAATTCACATAAAATAGTGTCTGACATGGAGTAGGGTCTCAAAAGACATTAGCTGTTATTTCTGGCAGTAGTAATAGTAGTAGTATAGAAATAGTGTTTGTACAATAGTAATGGTAGAACTAGTGGTATAATAGTATAGTAATAGAGTAGTATAATAACATAGTAGTATAGTAATGATAGTGCTGTGGTAATACTAGTAGTAGTCATATAGTAATAATAGTGGCAGTAGTAGTATATTGGTAGCAATATAACAGTATCGTGGTAATAGCAGTAAGAATGATATAGTAATTGTAGAAGTAATATTATGTTAGTATAACACTATAAATATATTATACTACTATTAGGAGAAGAAGTAATAGTATCAGAGTATTGAGAGTATGCTAGCAACGTAGCAGTATTTGCCAGGCACCAGTCATGAAGCCCTTACCCTTAAGGAACTCTTACTCTCCCCCTAAATGGCCAAGATGAAAGGGGGCTTCAGAGACCATCTAGTACATGGGACACGTTATATGTAGAGGTGAGAACACTACATTCAAGAAAAGTATAGTGTCCCACACGAGGTCATTTGAAGAGTTAATGTCAGAATTTGGGCTCAAATTCCAGTCCCCTTATTCTCCCTCCAACACTCTGTCCACTCGACCATAGGACCATTTGTAATTCATTTCCAAATCTCCTCTCGCCATCCACCCACTCAAACCCACCCAGATCCATACTCTTCAACCACATGAGAAAGATAATCCCCCAAACACATCGTCATATTCTCTGCTACCCACCTTTGTGCTTTTTCATGGGCCATTCCTTCAACCTTAAAGACACTTTACCTGTTTGATCTTCTCAGTAACTCCTAGTCATCCTTCAAGACTCATCCACTCTTTCAAACATTTCCTAGATTCTCCCTCCATCCTGGTTTTTAGGCTGTATTAGGACAGCCCTCTTTTTTTATAGAGAATTCCTTACAGTGTTTATCCTAGCATTTATTACAGAATTTGGATCCATTCTTTAGGTGTAGGCATTATTCTAAGTACTTTATAAATATTGATTTAATTCTCCTGAGAACCCCTGTAAGGTTCTTAAAATTGATTTGCCTTATCTGTTTTTCCAGGCCATATGTTTGTTCCAAAAATAATTATTGAGCGCCCACTATGGCTGTGCATTAGGCACAGACTTGTGAACAAGATAACTTTGCCCCTGTCCTCAAGATGCTTATAATCTAGTGGGAGAGACAGGCAAGGAAGCAGCTGATTATAATACAACATATTAAGTTTTATATTAGGAGGGGAGTCTGAGATCACATAGGAGGGGCACAAACCCAACTGGGGAGAGGGTGTCAGAGAAAGCTTCCTCTGAGGGGGGTGTGACATCTAGGTTTGGTCTTAAAGAATTATTTGGATGAAGAGAAGATGGGGAAATGTTCTAGGGTATAGAGAAGTGCATAATCAAAAAACAGGAGGAGATGAACAGGTAGGAAAGGTTAGGGGAGTGAGATGAGGAGAACATTATTGCTGGGAGAAAAGAGCTGTCAAACATGGACTCGAGAGGCAGGGTGGTCAGCAATGCAGCGCTATGCAAGCAACCTTACTCAGTTGGATAGTGTCATTCCCTGAGGAATAGATTCTACTTGATTTGCTTCTTTGTTCTTTATACCCAGCACAATGTCTAACACAGAGTAAATACTTAATGAGTATTTGTCAAAGGATTGCTTAAATGAACAAACAATGAATAAAGAACAGAATGCTTTGGAGAAACTCCTGTCCTCTTTCTTTGTTTCTTCCTTTGGTTCTTTCTTTTTCTTTCTTTCTGTTTTGGGGTTTTATTTCCAGAGGGACAGTTTCATCCCCAAATACTGCAATTGCTACCTAATTGGGGCTCGCTGTGTCCAAAACACAATTTATAGGACTTTTTTCTAAAAAGGGTTTCACCAAAATTTTCAGTTTCATGGAGCTAGACTGGGGCCATGTGTTTGGCATTTTGTAGATGGAAGAAAAAAAGGCAGACTCCAGAGAAGCAACAAGCTGAGCCCAAGTGATAAGAGAAAGGATTAGAGAAGGACTAATACTAAAATAAACTTTTTTGAAAATACATACAAATCCATAAATCATTCTGTAGCCATGCAGTCCTGATTAGAAACCCAAAATAGAAAACATAATTTTTTTCTTCTGTGCTAATATTTCATCATAACTGGCAGCTCAAAACCCCTGGGAGCCTGGAGTTTGCGGATCATTGAGTTGGGAGCTGGGAGGACTGATCTCAGAGCATCACCTTACAGCCAGTTCTCAGGGAAAACCACAGCGCTGAGTGTGGGTTTCCTGAACCCTGGGGAGACCTCTCATTCCAGCACAGGCTTTCCAGGAGGAGACAGGGCTCCCCCAGGGGGTTGGCTGACAAAGGAAACAGTTAAAGGATAAAGTCATAGCAGGCATGGCGCCAAACTCCAAGTAGCCATGGGGGTCATTGGCTTAGGACCAGGCTATCAGGGGTCTGCCAATTGGTCATTTATTCAGCACCCTCTGTTCCTATGGCTGTACTTAGTCAAATGAAACCACAGTCCCCGCTCAACACTCGGTGGTGGCATGGTGGGTAGAAAGAGAAGAGGCTCTATAGATGTATAGATGTAGATTCCAATGCTGGCCCTCCCACTATGCATTACCTAACCAAAGGAAACTTTCAAATTCTTGTCTGGAAATTAAGGAGGAAAGAGAGACAGAGATAGATAGAGACAAAGAAAGAAGGGAGGGATAAAAATATACTCTTTACCTATAAAGCAAAAGCTGACAAAATTTAAAGTTAAATTTTACAAGCTAACAGTCATGATGGGATATTTTAACTCAAGTCTATAAGAAACTTCATAGGCCAAACCGCCAAAAGTAATTAGGATATAGATGTTTTGAAAACATACACACACAGAAAGGGAGGGAAAGAGAGAGAGAAAGAAAAGAAAAAAGAAAAGAAACAGTTATTCTAAGAACTGAGTGAAATCTTTTATTTACAGTATGGTTCCTTGCACAGAATATGATTTTAAGTATTAGCACCCTTCCTTACTCTTACTGTCAATATAAGGCTCTTTTAAAATTGCCTTGTTACTCAGTTTAGAGGCCCCCAAATTTGTGCAATGCATATAATTTAGCCTTATTCCTGGTGACTTAATAAACATTTAACATTTAGCTTATTCCTTGTGATTTTAATAAACACTATTTTGGAAATTTTGAAAGGGCAGAGAGAAGCTGTGGTCACCATGTCCCTCACTGCTTTCAAAAGTCTTTAATATTTTTTAGTTTAAACTTTGAAAAATTAGAATTCTAGTCTTCTAGAAGATAAGTTTGAGGTCAGTCAGGCCTAAATGAAAACTCTGTTCTACCAAGTACCAGTCCTGTGGTCCTGAAAATGTTTTATCTCTGAAACCCACTTTCCTTCGCCATACATGAAAATATCTATGCCTCATAAAGTTTAAATATGAAATGGCACTGCATGCATGAAAGTGTGCAACATAGGAGGTGCTTGATAAATTCATTCATTCATTCAACAAATATGTATCAAGCACCTGTCATGCCAGGAGTATTCTAGGGGCTGATGATAAAGTTGTGAACGAACAATGTCCCTGCCCTCATGGAGCCTTTATTCTAGTAGAGGAGGCAGGCAGTGGTCAGATAGAGAGATTTCTCTCAGCTGAAATGAGCGCTGTGAAGCAAGGAAAGCAGAGGAGTGATCAGCGTGGTGGTGCTAGAAAAGAACCCTGGTTTCTTTTCCCCATGGTTCACACGGTTCCTTTTCTTCGTATCACCAACTCTCCCAGCCCCCACCATGGGCCTCCAGGAAGGATGAATCAGAGGTTAGAGTCTGTGGAACTGCGTCATCTGACATCCTTTAAATGAGCTGTGCACACCAATAGAGGAGCACGTGGTCATCAGCAGGATGGACAGTTGCGGTGTCGCTTTGGAGACCCCTGCAGACTCGCAGTTATGCTGTCTCCAGGCTTGTCCCGGTGACACTGCAGAGTCAGTTCTTGGGGAATGACCCCCCCCCCCCACAAGGAGGCAGTCTCCAATAAAGCCATCTTTGTTGCAGCAGAACATCGGTGACCTTATTCTGTGCTTGGTCCAAGTTGAAGGGAAAGAAGGGAACGGCCAGCTGTGAAAAGATCAATTTGTTTCCAGTCCACTCTTTCTTACAGTCCAGAGGCTGGCTCCCCACATTGGCTAGTTCTGCAGGGACAGATGCCAAGTAGGGCAAAAACTGAAGAAACACCCCCGGTTCCCATGGAGCAGGAGCATTCAGCCTTCTGCCCAGAGCCTGTGGCCTAAGCCATCACCCAGCAGTACTGCTTTGGGGAGACACAGGTTGGGGTAGCCGAGAGGGATGCCTCAAGTCTAATTCAAGACTACATTCAAATTCTCCTGTAATTCACATTTGAAAATAGCCAGCATTGACCTGATGTGGGAGAGCCCACGCACCCATATGCCGTAGCTGGGAGTATAAATTGGTGAAACCTCTTTGGAGCCCATTTGGCAGTATCTATGGGAATTGAAAGCTTTGTTGCAGCCAGCCCACTTCTAGGAACTTATCCTTTAGATAAATTCTCAGAAGTGCACCAAGATGAATGCACCAAGATCTTTATTGCAGCATTGTTTGTACTAGCAAAGGTTTGAAATCAACTGAATATCATGCTGTAGCTTTAAAAAACAAAGAGGCACATGTGTGTAGATTTTCATGGAAAGAGGTCCAAAAGAGAAAGGAGGAAAACAATATGTAATTTTGTACATATGGTAACATCCATCTGTTACATATGAAGTTAACCCCTCTATCAATGTATGTGTCCTGCTGCTGTACCTCTACTAATACCTCTGCCTAGTCCCACTCCAGTCCTAAGATTCAATAGTACTCACATGGCAAAAGGACTCATGTAGGGCCCTACAGATGTGAGGATGCTAGGAATGAATGGGTACCTAGAGCAATGGAAGAGGAAGAGGCCTTGCTAGCCTCTATTAACTCTATTCTGTAAATCTGTTTCCTGGGCCAGGATGAGGTTGAATCAATAGCCAGATGAGTAATGAATTGCTTACGTGGTTTATGATGTTTCCTGAGCTCCATCTGAATGGGAAACTAAGAGCACATTCCTAGTATTTTCAGTTTTTTAATCTCTTCATAATGGATGACCCATTTCCATTTTTTTTTTAGCAAATAACACAGAGAACAAGGGTGAAGGAACCTAAAAGCTCCCTAAAGAACAGTGTATATTTGCACAATCAGATTCGCTTCCTTCCAACTCTAAAAAATCCCAAGTTTTTTTTCAGTAGTAAATGTTATCAAATGTACAACGAGCAGCAAATGTTGAAGAAAAAATATGTAATTCTGCCCATCCTGCCACTGATCAGCTGTGGAATTTTGATCCAGCGTCCTGTGCTCACTGGGCTTTGGCTCTCCCTGTGGTCCATAGGATGTGGACTATGTGGACTGGGTCCAGCACAGGGATGGCAAATACAGGGCATCTGCACCACTTCTCTCCCTTCTTTCCCTGACAGACAAGACTAATCAATCACAGCACTTCCCTACAGATCCCAGATGACTCCTCTGACTCTTTCTTAAAGTAGAACTCTAAGCAGTTACTAACAACAAATCTAAGTTGATATAAAAGCTAATACTTATTGCCTTCTCCAGATGAGATGATCTCTGAAGTTTATTCCAGATTGAACATTCTTTTTCCATAATTCAAGGATTCACCTGAATTCCAGCTCACCCATGAAGTCAACCTAAAAAAAAAAAAGCTAACCCCCCTGCTCCCCCCCCCCCATTTCTGAGTTGTACAGTGTGGTTCAGTGACTTCTGGCTGCTTTGCACTGTTAACTCATTGTTAACTTGTTACCTGTACAACCATTCCACCTCTTTAGGGAGACTTAATTACAGCAATTTTCAAACTGCGGTGCAATGAACAGCCAGAGGTACTCCAGGGTTTCCCAAGGGCTCCAGTTGGCAGACAGTTTTAAAGGAATTTTCAGATTCTCAGCTTCCATCTGCACTCCTTCTCAAGAATCTAAGCATAAGGAGTCTCCTTTTCATGATGCCTTTCTCCCACTTAACAGGAGGGAGCTGTATCTCTCACTCATCATGAGTTCCCTTGGGGTAGAAAAATCTCTGGGGAACAAACAAAGGTGCAATTCAAAATTCTGTTGTAACTGTTGAGAAAGTGAGTGACTAATGATCTAGTAACAGATCATTTTGCAAGTCAGATGACTTCCAGTGCTTTGGTTACAGCAAAACTGAAGGGGAGGGGAACCTAATTAAAATGTCAATTGAGAAATCATTAAAAATGCTCTTGGATGATTATCGCTATATGATTTTTGGCACTTGCAACCTGGTAGGAGTCCTTCTTTTCTCATCCACTTGTTTCTGTGACTGGGTTTCTCAGTGCTTGCAACCAAAAAAATGAAAGCTAAAAATAGAATTTATATAATACCACCTCCTGCTAGCAATAATGAATATTTCTCAGCAGATATGTGCTCTAATTTAAAAAATGTATCTCATTCAGAGAAGCATTTTCAATAAAACCTTATGTTTCATGTCATAAATATTGATCAAAATTAAAATAAATGTATAGTGGATTGATCAGTTGACTACTTCTAACACTTGTTATGATAATTCAATTTAGAAAAAAACTGTTTTATGCTAGAACCTTATACTTACAAAATATTAAAGAAATTTTAATGTGAATTGATATACATGTCTTGTTTCAGAGGAATATGATAACATGACCAGTAAAAGGCTTTCAAGTATAAAATATACCACATTAGGATAAATTCCTATGGAGGAAATGGAATGGAAATACATATTTGATGAGAAAAAGAAACTATGTAAGTTTTCAACTGTTAAGAAAGATCTTATTCATATATTTCTTAATGAGTAAATGGTGGCATTAAATCACTATGGAATTTAGATTTCATTAAATCCACTTAAAAGAGAGATTAGACAGTTTTATTTTTAAATTACTATCTTTTTAATATACTTGAAGTTATTATATCCTTTATAACTATTTAAACATACAATAAAAACATCTGTCATCTTAAAAGGTATATAGTTGTTCGGAGATGACTTTAGAGGATAGAAAAGCAAACTCTTGAAGACTACTGTATTCTACCACCGTGAATTCTCTTCAATAACTACAACAGGACAGATCAAAGGGCAAGTGTTCGAGGGAATCCCATGTGCTGGTGAAATAATCTGTGTAAAGGAGGCGAGGATGACACATTTTCTAAGTATAAATGTTACCTGTCCAGTAGGGGTGAGATTAGACTAGATCTGAGCAGATTAGACTAGATCTGAGCCTCCTTGTCAACCCCACCCCACTATTCCTATCTCTGGACCCAGGTACCCTTTGTAACAAGGTGCCCTAACTTGCTTTAGGAAACTGAAAGATTTTTAAACACTGGATCTTTATTGAGAGCTTTAAAAACATGCTTTAATTTTTTAAAAATATAATTTATTGATTTTTTACAGAGAGGAAGGGAGAGGGATAGAGAGTTAGAAATATCGATGAGAGGGAAACCTCGATCAGCTGCCTCCTGCACACCCCCTACTGGGGATGTGCCCACAACCAAGGTACATGCCCTTGACTGGAATCAAACCTGGGACCCTTCAGTCCGCAGGCCGAGGCTCTATCCACTGAGCCAAACCAGTTAGGGCTTTAGTTTTTAATTACAGTGTATTCTGCTATTGCCTTGGAACCAATGCCTTATCTAGGGAACATAAGCAAAGCAATAAATATGTGTATCACTTCTTGGGATGTTTTTTTCTTCTTAGTCAATTCCAGATGCTCTTTTTGGGGGGACAATTTGCTGAGCCAGGGTAAAGGCAAGAAGGTGGTGGGGGAGCAGTTGTCTATTTACTTTTTCTTCAGTTTTAAGTGGGCTTTACTGATCCATGGACTCATTCAGTAAACCTTACCTTAACATGCCCTCTGTGCCAAGTTATAGATTAGGATCTAGAATTTCCAAGGCCAAGAAGACACAGGTTCTGCTCTTGAAGATCTCATAGTTTACTAAGGGAAAGACAAACTCATGAACAAATAGTTAAGACACTGTGTAGTGAGCGATATATTAGAAAAACTTCTTGGATGTTAGGGATCAGAGAAGATGGGGTGACCAGTTCTACAAGAGGTGGCGCTATCTGAGCTATAAGTGAGAAGCAGGGGTAGTCCCAGCAGAAGGCTAGCACACACCTTGCCGGGGAAGCATGTATGATCATAGCCGTTGAAGGACAGAACATATATTAGTGCTAACGTAAAAGGTAGAATCAGCATTTAGGAGGTGGGGGCAGGAGGTAAAGTGTAAAAACAAGTCTGGGATAGGTCATAACCAGCCTTGAATATCCTGCTGAGGCATTTGGAGCTTGAACTTGATCCTTTGAGCAGGAGAAGAAGCACAACCAGAGAAAAGTTTTGGGATGATAATTCTGGATGGCCATGAGTTAGGAGATGTGAAAAATGTCTAGCCCAGCATGAGATACAGATTCTCAAAAGCAAAGAAACAAACATCAACAACAAAAAACACAGTTGACCTCTCAACTTTTTTCTCTCCCTCGAAAACAGCAGGGCTCTGAATCCATGGCATACAGAGCATCCAGAAAATGTTTTATACTGAGAAGAAGAGGAAATGAACCAAGAACAAGGTAAGAATTATTCATTTATTTTATCAGTATTTATCAGGTGCCTATTCCCTTACATATAGGTCTACACATATTTTTTCTCTACAACGAATTTGTCAAGTAGGAACTATGATCCCCCCCTTACTAACGAGGACACTAAGTCACAACTGGGTTAAGTAACTTGGCCAAAGTCCTATAGCAATAAGAATTAGATTATTTACCAACCCAGCCAGTCTGGCTTATATACGCTTAACCACTGTATCATCTCTCTTTAGGTATCATGAATACTGTTGTTAGGGACTGTGAGAATAAAAACACACCAAACCACTGGGGAGAGCTCCTCTAGAGAGCAACTGGACCTCAGCTTGGGTCCATTTCAAGTGAAGGGGTTCCAGGTGTCTGTGCTCCCAGGCCAACTCTGGAGAAGAATGGAACACGGGCCGTGTCCTGCTGCGGCCAGGCTCACTGAGAGTCCTCTCGCTGCCACTGCCTCTATTCCTGAGCTGGAGCTCCCAGGTCCAGATGCTGGTCCTCCTTTTTCCCCCAATCCCATTTCAGTGAATGCCACCTCCATCCCTGCATCCCCCCCCCATTCAGGATGCAACTTCTCTCTACTTCAATCCCCACCAAACTCTGGCAAGCTTGTCTTTAATATCACTGAAACCTCCCCTCTTTCATCCATTCCCACAGCTCCAGCCCCTGGTCCAAGCCACCATCATTTCCTGCTTAAATGGCCATGACAGCCCCTCACTGATCTCACTCCCGTTGGCCTTTTTCTTAACTCTGCTTCACACTGCAACCAGGATGATATTTCCAAAGCATCTTTCTTTGGCCCTGCCCTGTTGACACCTTGGAACGGCCTCCCTTCAGCTACCTATGGGAGAAGAGTTCAGAATCCTTCACAGGGCTCGTAAGATCCTCAATGAGAATCTGCCAACCTTGCCTCTCTCATCAGCCCCACCCAGCAAGCC
>NW_005370558.1:2205212-2216907 GCF_000412655.1 Myotis brandtii | reverse complement strand
CCTCATTCAACTAACATTCCTAAAATGCCATAAGCTGTTTCTCATCTCTCACTCTGCTAAGGGCACATCCCTCTGCCCCTCTCCTGTTCCCTCCCTTTCCGCCCTTTCCTTCATAATTCTAAATCCTATCCAAAATTCTGTTCAAGTGTGACCATCTCTAGCTAGCCTTTCCCCCACTCCCACCCGTCTAGGTCCTCTACTCGCTCCTTGATGACACTTACCCATTGGACTACAGTCATCACTTTGTCTGTCTTCTCTTCTGGGCTGTTAGCCTCTGAAAGATAAGCCCCCTGGTTCATCCAAATTCCTCACTGCCCAGAACAGTGCTAAACACAAGTGATCAGTAAAATATGTATGAGGTAAATGAATAAATATCCTGGTTATCATCTTCACCTCCTAATGGATGCAATATGTTCTCATAATAGATGCTATGTGTTTGCACACAGGGTGATTACAAAGTTAAATAAACTTGAACATTGTCATTAACTCGTCAGAGCCACCCCAGCCTCCTCTCCCAGGGATGGTAGAGATGGCTTCTTCGTCTCCGTGGGACCACATTCCCTTCCTAAGGGGATCCAACTCATCCAGCTAATTGGAAACAGGAGCTAGCAAACTCCCTCTGCAGTTTTAAAGGCCCGAACAGGCCTCCTGACCATGGATGAGAACACGATAGATTTTTCACACAGCTTTTCCAAAAACAGAAAGGAATCCACTCTAAGCTCTGCAAAAGAAGAGCTCTTGTAACATTTCCTTTTGGGAGGAAAGTTTCCGATACAGTGGGCCCCAGACTACTGAGTGGAAATCATTCCCTCATTCTCTTTTCCTTCTCCCTGACACACACACACACACACACACACACACACACACACACGCACACACATACACATACACACACAAGCAGATGTTTGATGACTTTCTGAAATCAGAGATTGACCCAAAGAAAGGTCGTGTTTCCTAAGATGTTTCCAGGAAAGAGACATTGGACTTGCTAAAAGTCAATAAAGGAGACAAAAAGGGACAAGACACAGGATGGCCCAGATGCCCAAGCCCTTCCCACATTGTGACATGCAGCCATCCGACGTCACTTAACATTCTTTCTCTCATGATGAAGCACAGGACAATCCATGTCCTATGGTCATGCCTGTGGCAGAATCCCGAGGTATTTAATGCTCTGACTTCTTGGTTACATCACTGTGGAGCTTTCCTAGTATTTTATTTCTTATACATAAAATGAGCCTTGGATGAATATTGCATTCCTTGGGTAGGGCAGAAAAGAATTCCAAAGATTTAAATAAAACTGTTTTTGTTTCTGCTGTTTTAAGGGAATGGTTATGTCATGCTCACAGAGCTAGATAAAGACATTTTTAAGCCTGCCGGGAGCTTAACATCTAGGAACTGCCATTCACTCATTTTTAGCATGGAACTAGTAACATCTGCCCCCAGTCCATTTCAGAGGATTCCGTGAAAAAGAATGTGTAAGAGGGTTATCCCAGTGCGTGACACATGGAGGCTCATAATAAATGTCACTCACCTCATTTTGTAATCTCATGAGACAGACACACATGGAAGCAATTATTTACAATCCAAGGCAAAGAGGGTCACCAAGGAATAGAGATGTGACTAAAATATTGAGAGGCATTCTGAACTACATCTTGAGGAATGAGCAGGTGGCGCTTAGGTTGAGCAATAGAAGGTGAACTGGCATGTTCGATAAGATGAGGAGGCTGTTTTCCCAGAAGTCTGTGTAACTCAAGTGTATCGCTTGAGTGTGGAAGGAAACACTTCCTGGCTCAGCTAGTTACTATGGTGTCATTTGTTAACATTATCAAATCTTTTCCATGTGGCTCTGCTTCCTATCCAAAAATAGATTACACACGAAAAGCAGAGATTCCAGTTCCCAGCACATCCTCAGCATGTGTCTCCTCCATGAATACTAAGGGCTAGAATGGGTTAAGTCTGTAGAGTGACTACATGGTACCTCAGTCTCCTCTGGAGACTAGAAAAAGCCATTGGTTCGCTGGGGATGGAGGAAGGAACAACATCATTTTATTGGAAAGACCTTGGGAAAAAGAGAGTGGTCCTCCAGTGGGTGGAGAAGCAGTGCCTTCTTGGCACACATCATTGCTATGACGGACTAGAACCGGTAGTGGAGATTATATGTGCCTACAGCTGCCAGGACACCTGACTAGAGGAAATCACTAGCTTGTTATATGCACACAGGGTTGCTCGGGTACCCAAATCACTGTGGACAAGCAGCACGTTCTCACCAAGGCCAGCCACGAGCAGTTCCATCATGTGCTGTAACACTTCCTATTTCCAAATGAACACTTTCACTTTTAGGTCAGAAAAGCTGAATGAATGCACACTCCTTCATCGAGCACACCGCGATGGTCATGGTCTAGCCCAGCCATCTCTCTCCCTGCTGGATCCTGTGCCACCTCATAGATAAGAGGCACCTAGATCAGTGGGTAAGACCCAGGCCCCAAAGGAAGTGAGACATGGGTCGGAAGCCTGGCTTTGGCACTAAGTAGCTCTTGGCCTTGGGTGAGCCAGCGTTGCTCACCCTCTGTTAGATCAGCTCTCATGTGGAGATGCTAATCTGTACATCCACATGGCTGTTTTAGAATTACATGAGATAACACTTGTTAACCACACGGCACACTCCATGGAATAATATAACCGTTCAGTATTAAGTAACCATTCTTACTCTTTCATATGAAATGTAAACGCCTTCAAGATTTCTATCATTTATATATTTCTTTTCTAAAAATTACTGAGTACTTACCATTTGACATGAAATACACAAACAGAAATATCTAATCCCTGCCCTCAAAGGAAGACACCGATATCCTTTTGGCTTTTTTCTGTTTCTCAGCTTTTTAGGACTGCAGCCGAACCCCTCTCCTCGTCTGTCTTGGGCTGAATTGGGTTCTGGAAGGTGAAAGGCCAGCCCTGAGAGCACCAGGCGACCGCGTGTCCCTCAGAGCCAGAGCTGCTGTCTATGTAATCGGAGCTGACCACAGAGAATGTGACTAAGCGAAACCCCATCTGCTGTGAGGTTTCCCCACATTCCCAGGAGGGATGAGAGCAGGATATGAGGCGGCGGCGGCGGCGAGGTGAGGGTCTGCACGGAAATGGTGAGATCCCCCACGTGTAATGTGTCTCACCGCAGACCTGTGTGGGTTCCCCCCAGCATGACATCATCTGGAGCTCACCCGGGCTCGGTCCGCACACACTGCTCCCTCCATGCCATGCAGCAGGGATCTTGGGCGGTGCGGGTGTGAGCATGTGTGTGCGTGGTGTGCATGAGTGTGTGTGTGTGTGTGTGTGTGTGTGTGTGTGTGCGCTGCTGGAGGCTGTAAACCAGGATTGCTCAGGTCAGCACTATTGACATATTTGTGCTGGATGTTGATTTGTTGGGGGAGGGAGGAAGGCTGTCCTGCGCATTGTGGGATATTCCACAGCATCCCTGGCTCCTACCCGCTAGCTGCCAGTAGCAACCCCTACCACGTTGTGACAGCCAAAAATAATTCGTCATTTCCAAAAGCCCCCTAGGCAAAATCACCCCCAGTTGTGAACCACTGGCATAAACTGAGTGAGACAAATGGCAACCCCTTTTTATTAAAGGCAGGAGAGAGAATTCAGAAGGGAAATAAAATACAGTAAGTCTCCAACTTCTTATCTAGTTTTAGAAATGAAGGAGAAGCTGGGGGGTGGCTTGTTGAATAGTTTGGATGCTATTTGTTCAGTAAAGAGGAAAATGTAGAAATAATAATAATTACCAACTACTCGGCATTTTCTATGTCCTCAGTATGGTACTAAGTGCTTTATCTCACTGACTCCTAACAACAGACCTGGATGTAGATGTTCTAATCCCCGTTTCACAGATGAAGACACTGAGGCTCATGGAGGAGCATGCAGCTCATAAGTAACTGAGCTGGGATTTAAACCCAGGTCAGCACAAGTTAAAGTCCAAACTCAGAGCTGTTGGGTTATCTTAGTTCATTATGTTGGAGTCCATATGAAACATCATACAAATTTCAAAGTCGATGATTTAAACCAATGAGTATTTAATGAGACCACATCCAACATCATCCTAGACAGAATGTGGGTGGATTTGTGTGGAAGAATCAGACTCTCCATGCCCTTACTTAAACAAAACTGACTCGTTTATAAATCGACATGAGATAGTACACAATTAACCCCTGAATTGTGTGTGTTAAAGGCATATCAAGTAAACAGTATGCTAAAGAGAAAGACTATGTTTTAGTGACTTAGTTTTTTTTTTTTATTCTTACCCAAGGAGTGAGGGTATTTTTTTCCCATTGATTTTTAAGAGTGGAGTGGGAGAGAGAGAGAGTGGGAGGGAAGGAGGAGATGGAGAGTACACAGTGAACCCCTAAATTGAGAAAGATCAATGTGAGACATATCAATTGGTTGCCTCCTGCACATGCCCTGACCAGGGCAGGCATCGAATCTGGAACCCAGATACGTGCCCTTGACCAAGAATTGAACCTGAGACCTTTCAATGCCTGGCCCGGCACTCTAACCACTGAGAAACACCGGCCAGGACAAGCTGAATCACCTTGTAATTCCTGTAATTTGGCTCTATTACCTGTGCCCAAGATGTGATACATGTCTGAGTCCAATAAATATTTGTAAAGAAAACATTGATGCCTTAGAGGGCATACATTAACCAGATTAGAACTCAGACCAAAGTGCCACCTGATATCTTTCAGTTCATCAGATCTAGGCTTCAGTATCTCTTACCGCTGCCAGTTCTGCTCACACAACATCAAACAACCAGAAACAAAAGATTGGGCTTGTTATTTTTATTGTTCTAGACAAGTATAGACAGTGCAAAATTCTGTCTTGAATTAAACTGGCCGCTTGCACAAGAAAAAATCATGAGCCAGATTTTTCATATCCAAGCTTGCACTTGAAAAATGATTGGATCCAACCATTCCCAAAACCATTGTCTATAGAGTGCTTACCTGTGCCAGCCATAGCAGTGATAGTAGGATGCAGCTGTGCCCCCCGAACCTGCTAGCACGGCACCACATACATGGAATGAAGAAATGAAGAAATTGTACAGTGAAAGAGTTAGTCATTGAAAGTAGTACCATGCCCTTGTCCTTGCTCCCCCCTCCCCTTTTTTTTAAACAAGGAAAGCAAATGGTACAATGTGCTCTTCAGAAAAACACAGTGAAGAGGATCCTGCACAAGATGCAAAGAGGTCTGGGTTCTAATCCCACCAATGATACCCTGCCTCGTTTGAAGTTAATAATAGTCTCTATCCATAGGTGTGTGATGAAGGTTGTAGTGTGATATTCTAAGTAGGGTATCCAATACACAGTAAATGTCCAATAATCCTTAGCAATCACCATTCATAGGAGACTCTCAGTGGCGGGGGAAAAAAACTCTCCTCTATGAAGGGCCCCTTAGAAAGCAGCCATCCACTCACATACTTACCCATGCTCCCTGCTCATCTCCCCGGCTCTCTGTTGGCCTGAATCTGTACTATGATAGTCAATATCCAAATATGACATCTCCTTGAGTGGGTGTCTTCCTATTCTATCTAGATTCTACACACAGCTTCGATATCAGTAGAATACCCACAGATGGGTATTCAACCGTGGTCCCCAGAACTACGCAACTGGGCTGCCTCACTGACCTTCACAAAGATTCTCCCCCACACCAATCTAGCCAGTCTTTCCATTGCAAGAGTCACCTTCTATTTAGCCCAGGTTTGGTCCAGAGTTTATTTTTGTTACAGTTCAGTGATAGTGCTTGGCATGTACTAAGATGACCTAATATGTAAGTGCCATTTTTGTAGGTCAAGTGTAGTCAGATAATCAGCCATTTCATCTAAATCATAGATTAACTGTGCAAATAAAATTTCGACTTACTAAAGTACTTCTACTTCCTTTAAAAGCAACAATTTCCTGCTGATTTCTGCTCATTAAACCAGGCTCCCAGAAGATCTCTCCTTGGCAGTACTATACTATCTTACAGGAGTTACTGGCAGAACACACTTCAAAGTGAGCGCCCCTCAGCTGGTGTTCTACAATGCAGCTGTCTCACTGATTCATCCCGGCCCCCGCCCCCTCCTGTCCACCGGGATTATCAAGGGTTCCCCATCATTTCCTTATAAAGTATTTCCATGGGGGGGAAATGGTCTATCATGTGCCTCAAACAATGAGTCATGTGTCTCTACTGAGAGCACTCCCCATATACCATTCATCTGCAAGTTGAGTCCAGTCCTGGCCTGGGCAGGTGTTCTGAAGAATTTAGAAAGCTTTTGAACTTCCCCTAAAGAGACCATTCTCTGAGACAGTGTCTGCAGGACTTGCTTAGCGGCTCACGATGAGGCTCCTTTGGTCCCCAGATACCACAGCTCCATCTGATGAGATCACGGAGCAAAAAGGAAATCAAAGGAGAGCTCAAAAGAGAGGCAGGGTTTGTGGATCTTGCACAGAAGCAGGGAGGGAGTGGGAAGCCTGGCGTGTGTCTGCTTACTCTTCTCTGTCACCTTTACATGTCTGTTCTATCTACGTAGAAGAAACTCATCTGTGTGAAGGATTTTCTAAGCCACAAACCCCTCTGATTTTGTGGGTCCTAAAGAAATCTAGACAAGTCGCTTCCTGCGTGTGAAACATTGTTCCAAGAATAAGCAGAGCTGCATTTTAGCCTCAGCTGACCATGATTTTCAGTGTGTAGGCACAGCAGGCAACCACTCGAAGCCTCCTTTTCTTATCTCTCACTTGAGCACAGTGATCAATGAGCTCTTTTCACTTGACAAAGTGCACCCTGGATGAATCCTCAGAGTATAGATGAGCAGCTACACAGATAAGCCTGACACTGATTAGGGTCAGGCTGACTCTGGAATGATAAGGATGTACTGTTTTAGTCAAGTTTTACTCCTCTCTCTGGGCTACATCACTCAACACTGCAAAACTCCCACACCAAGAGGCCACTTCAGAACTGTCAGGCACATGGTGGAGATTGTGGCTCCCTCTAATTTCTCTTTCCCTGTCTTCCAGCCAATGCCTAAAAATCTTATTAAAGAAGCTACAACAAGAAGGTATTTGAAAACCTAATGAGATGGAATTACCATTTCAAGGTCCTGTTAGGCACAACACAAAGATATCATCCCAGTTTTTTTCTTGTATTAGTTTCCTGTAACAAATTGCCACAAGCTCGGTGGTTAAAACAACAGAAATTTATTCTCTTCCAGTTCTAAAGGGCAGAGTCTGAAATGAGTTTTATTGGGCTAAGTTCAAGTTGTCCACTGGGCGCGTTCCTTCTGAAGACTCCAGGGGAGAATTTGTTCCTTGCCTCTTTCAACTTCTAGTAACTGCCAGCATTCCTTGGCTTTTGGCCACATCATTTCAATCTCTGTTCCCTAGTCACAGTGCCTTCTCCTCGTCTGTAGTGAAATATCCCTGTCTCCCTCTTAGAAGATCACTTGTGATTGCACCCAGGATAATCTCCTCATGTCACAGTCTCACAGTGCCTTCTCCTCGTCTGTAGTGAAATATCCCTCTGTCTCCCTCTTAGAAGATCACTTGTGATTGCACCTCGGATAATCTCCTCATGTCATAGTCCTTAACTTATCACATCTGAAAAGTCTCTTTTGCCATATAAGGCATTCATAGGTTCAGGGGAATTAGGACATGGCTATCTTGCCTAAAGGGAGTTGGGGGACGTGAGTCGTTATTTAGCCTACCACAATCCTGTTGACTCTATGAAGTGAGTATCCTCACCTCCATTACACAGAAGGAATTGGAAACATTTCATACATCTATAAATGGCATTGCAGGAATTAAGTCCAAGTCTGTCTAGTTTCAAATCACAGGCTTCTTTTTTTATACCATTGTACCCCACAACACCGATCAGATAACATTCTTTATAAGTGGTTTCTGCAGTGGAAACCAAAGAGCCCAATATTTGACATGTGGAGACTTTCTATCAAGCCATGTGCTGGCTATGTGACTTTAAGCAAGTCTCTTGACCTCTCCTCACATTAGTTTCCTCACCTGGAATATGGGCATAGCTTAACGTGTGAGGACTGAAATAATATTCATGCTTTGTAATGTTACCGGCAATTATGTGTTATAGTTACCACCATGCTTTGGGAAGGCTGTGGGTAGGAAAGGTATAGCAGTAAGCCTGCCAGTGAGGACCAAGCCCAGCCCAACGGTCCTTCCCAAGGAGCACAGTGATCCCCTTGCCTCTGTGATACCAGTGAATCTCTAGGCCCTGCTGGGGGAGTTTCCAGCTCTGTGGCAAGTGATGCCATCCAGCTGACTCTGAATAGGGGAGAAGTTTCCAGCCTCCCCCTGAAGAAACAGAATATGTAAAGACTTGGAAAACAGTGGGAGAACAGGCCCTTAGAGCCTTCTACTGATTGCATGGGCAAAAGTAGTTCCTCTTTTCAAAGGAGGTCAATACAATTTCTCCCAGATAAATCTCTCAACACTAAACAGCCCTGTAGGAAAATACTCATTTCAATGAGCGTGTGTGTGTGCATGCCAGTATGCAGGGGAGAGTTATGAAGGATATTTGAGTAAATGAGTAACCAACACTCGGGTCCATCAACCTGGGAATCTCATGGCCTGTAACAAAAGGAGCTGTGTACTCTTCATGTGTGTATACATGTTATTAGCACTTCTTATTTTAGTGAGAATATTTCTGGAAAACATCTGAAATTCTCTCTTTTCTATCATTTAAAGATGAGCAAATAAATGCCCCAGAGTAGAATAAGTGACCACCATTTTGAGATTACTTAGAATGTGGCCAGCATAAACATTTGACTGTGTTTTCTTAATTCTGAGAATGACTCTGAGAAGTATCAGTTATGATTGTACTCATTTATAAGTGAGGACCTATAACAGGGAATCCAAGTAATTTGCCTTCGGTCCCACTTTTCATAACTAGTTAGTGGTTGAAGTTATATGGAAGCCAAATCCATGCCCGATAGCTTTGCAGTTCCTGCATTAGCACAGACAGACATGGACCTTTCGTTAAACCCTGCTGACTTTCCACTCAAAGAAACTAAACCAAGGCCTTTCTTGCCTCATTAGATATTTATGCACAGATTTCATAATCACTCAGAGTGGCCTGAGTCCAAGAATGCCATCTTTGCCTTCAGGAAACTGTTAAAATAAACACATAAGGAAGCACCCCCACATACACACATAATAGGACGTAGGGTCTGAAGTCCACAACCTGGGTTTGGATCCTCTTGCTGCCGTTTATTCTTCCTGTGTCTTGGACAATTTACTTGGCATCTCTATAGCTCACAACCCGCTGTCTGAAAATGGGAATAATATATAGTATAATAGGGTCTACCCAAGGGGCTCATTATAAAGATCACAGAACTTAATACATGCAAACTACTTCATGTGAGCCGTTGTTCACACAAAAAAATCTAAGGAAAACCAAGGAAGGAAATCAGGAAAAGGACAAATTATACTTCCTCATGAGCATCTAGCTCAGCTGTGGCAAATCAGTCAAAGAAATTCAATCTGCATTGGCTTCAAAGCTGTGTGTTCCCTCTCTGACCCACATTGGGCCCAGGGGGGTTTGACTCATTGTAGTCATCACTGCAGACCAGTAAACATGACCAAAACCACTTCCCTAGCCCTCTGGGGGGAATGCACAACCCCAGACCTTCTCACTTAGCATTGGTCAATGCTGGTCTTTTGAACTCTCCTTCTTCCCCTTGGCCTTCAGGTAAAAAGCAGTCTTCAGAATGTGTTAACAGACAGGACAGCACCCGGTGGCTTCAAGTTCCTTCTCTCCAGCTATCCCTGCAGAGTCCAGAAATACTCTAGGTAGAAGCCTAGAAGCAGGACTCCTGCTGGAATAAGCACACTAGGGCCTTGCCATGTGAGCTTTCAACTGAGATTGGTGTGAGGAGGGATCATTATTCATTATTGTAAAAACCTGCATAGGGCATCAGGTTTACTGAGCACGTTCTTTTCCACTGTCTTGACCTTCACCCCAGCTCTGAGTGGTCCTGGAGATAGGGATTTTTATCTGTCTCACTCTTGAGAAATCTGAGTTTCAGAGAAGGGACATGATTTTCTCAAGGGAATTCACTTTGTACATGGTCAAGCTGGTTAAACCCAAACCACTTGTGCCTATCTTATGCCTTTTTTACTTTCTCCATCATTCAGCCAGTCAGTCAGTCATTTCATGGAAACATTAGTTGATTTCCCAGTGCTTTCGCATGGAAAGCACAGTTCTTCTCCTCAAGGAGCTCTCACAGTCCCATTGAGAAAATGGATGAATAAATCACTGATAACAAAAAATACTCTAATCATCTAATAAATAATTTCAAGTCTTTTGAAATTTCAAAAAACTAATTTCAGGTTTTATTGTTGACCTCTACCATAGATCTATGCCATTCTAAATATCATGATATAGAGAAATGATATTCAAAATAACAAGTGGCATGGAATAGACACCAATCATAAACAGATGCTGACTATAAACAGATTTGTGAATAAACAGATGAAAAGTGTCCATCTTCTAATCAGAGAGAAGGTACCCTTCTCTCTGAATATAAAATAAGGTTGTGGAAACTCTCTTAGAACTACTCTGAAGTAAATCTTGAAAAATAATATAGGAATTTGCCATGTGGATAAAGTGGGAGAAGGGTTATTTTAGGGACAGGGTAATGTGCAAAGGCTCAGAGGCTTCTGAATTATTTCTTTGACTTTTTTACTTAAAATGTTTAAGTTGCTAAGATCCTTACAGATTGCTCATTAGTAACTAGGACACTGAAAACCAGGGAAGGGAGGGATTGGGTTTCAGAGAGAAGGTACCCTTCTCTCTGAATATAAAATAAGGTTGTGGAAACTCTCTTAGAACTACTCTGAAGTAAATCTTGAAAAATAATATAGGAATTTGCCATGTGGATAAAGTGGGAGAAGGGTTATTTTAGGGACAGGGTAATGTGCAAAGGCTCAGAGGCTTCTGAATTATTTCTTTGACTTTTTTACTTAAAATGTTTAAGTTGCTCATTAGTTACAGATTGCTCATTAGTTACTAGGATGCTGAAAACCAGGGAAGGGAGGGATTGGGTCAAAGTCACACAGTACATTGACCCTACACGAAACCAAAGCTCTTTCCACTCTGCCATGCTGACCAGAAAATCTAATTATGGGTTGATTACACAGCTGATTTGCTCTATTCCATTAGACAGGGAATCTCTCCTTATCTTGCCACTCATTCAATGACCACTGTCCTCTTTGAAATTTTTTTACCAAGGAAAAGTGCAAAAGATGGATAAAAAGAGCACTGAACAAAGACTGGGGAACCTTGACTCTAAAAAAGGCATCTGATTGAATGACTAGCCTATTGTGTGGGACTAGAGCTCCTTCGTTGCTTTGGAAGAGATTTCTGGCCAATTTAAAGTCACATGGGACCTTTGGATGGGAGTTAGCACTAGATAAGTTCCAAGAAGAAGAGGAGGAAGTTGAGAACAGTGAGAGAGTGGATAAGCAGAGGTGGGAAGCAAAGGGTCCCTTGGGAAGTGGATGACAGACTTCTTTTCTTTTTTAATATATTTTATTGATTTTTTACAGAGAGGAAGGGAGAGGGATAGAGAGTTAGAAACATTGATGAGAGAGAAACATCGATCAGCTGCCTCCTGCACACCCCCTACTGGGGATGTGCCCGCAAC
>NW_005370558.1:2135660-2205182 GCF_000412655.1 Myotis brandtii | reverse complement strand
TTGATTAGAGAGAAACATCGATCAGCTGCCTCCTGCACACCCCCTACTGGGGATGTGCCCGCAACCAAGGTACATGCCCTTGACCGGAATCAAACTTGGGACCCTTCAGTCCGCAGGCCGACGCTCTATCCACTGAACCAAACTGGTTAGGGCGGATGACAGACTTCTCAAAGAAATGGACACTCGGCTTCCTCAGATAGTGCCAGGCCTGGCCAATATTCCACTCATTGGCTGATCTATCGGTGGAATGTCTGACAATTAACAGACCTTTAAGGAAATGAGAATGATCTCACCTGAGGCAAACCCCCACGTTCCTTCTGGCCTCCAATCCACAGCCTACACCAACAACCTGTGAATGAGCAACAACAAAATCCGTCTCTGGCTGAGAACTCCGTGCAGAGGTGGTGTTTATAAGCAGTACTAAGAAGGATGCAACCGTAAGAGATCGGAAGCCAAGACGTGTGGCCTCTGGCGAACTGGAGGATGAGTGGTTATTAATCTCATAAATATCCTTTGCTGTAATGTCTCGCATGGCTTGATTGCTCAGTTCTGACTGTGGTGACCATCTGCATGGAAAACAGCCATGCAGGCCTTGGCTAATCACCTCTCTGGGCTCCCCTTTTCTCATCTGTGCAATGGCTGTGTTGGCTACAATAATCTAATTTCCTTCTTACAGTCTATGGGTAAAAAAGAAAGGATTTCATTATAAAGCACAGCATGTCAAATATTCACGTTCCTCCATTCCTTCCTTCATTCAATGAACATTTACTGAGCTTCTGTTATACCCAAGGCTCTGTGCTAGGCACAGAAAATGCAGGCATGGTCACTGTCCTCTAGAAGCCTAGAGTGGAGGAGGAAAAACTAGACATACATGGGCATAATTACACCATGGAGAGGCAATGAATGCTTCCTTATCTGTTAAAAGCACACATAGTTGTTAATATATATTGATTCTATATTATGTGTAAATGCAGCCCATATGCCATATGCCATGGCTTATGTGCTATTCTAGTAATTTATTCCTTAACCCAGGAGGTCCACTTGGTAGATGTTAGAAAGCCAAGAGGCATGGAAGCATTCACTACCGGTTGGAAGACACAGCCTTGTGCTACTACAATGTGCTTGGCTAAAACACAGAATTAAAAACTTCCAAAACAACTAACATTTGAATTAGCCAAAATGGTTCAAAAGTTCAAATGAGCTGTTGTATGACATGACTATTTATGGGCTTTCTTGCCGTCTGGGACGATCAGTTAAGCAGAGAATCCTAGGATACCAGAGCCAGAGCGGCCATAGGGATAACCTTGTCCCACTTTTTTTAGATGGGGAAACTAAGGCCACAACAATAAAAATCACAAGCATAGAGGTGATATCATTCAGTATTGAAAATAGGTGGCTAATTGAAATTTCTGTTATTAGTGGTTAGTAAAAACCAAGCAACTCTGAATTAGCTCTCCAGAACAGAGAAACATATCTTCCACATTCAAATGTGGCAGTGATGTTTATACAAGCAGTGTTATAATCTAATAAGGCATTAAACATCATTTAAACATCAGCCTACAGTGCTCCTGGGCCTTGAAGTGTAATAGGAAGAATGATGGAGCCCAGTGTTATAACCTGAGTGCTTCCCAGGTGTATTCCCTTAGTGGAGTTAATTACTTCTCAGAACCTCAGTCTCTTGTCTGTGAACAGGGTCAGACAGCACTTGGTGCCTATCACAGGGTGATTGCAAGAATGTTACAAAATAACGTCCATAAAGCACTTTGCATGGTACTTAATATAGACCTAACGAAGGAGGTTCCACGATGCCTCATGTCCCTGTCCCTCCACTATCACAAAACGTCCACGCGCTGTGACAAGCTCAAGCATGGGTGCCGTGCCCTGGCTTCTTCCCATCCCCTCAAATGCCTGTGTGTGCCCCGAGGGTACTGGATGCATCCTCACCACCAAACCTCTGATGACTCAGAGCTTGGAAGCCATCCACAGCAGGCTGGAGGGCAGAGGCGCAGCTTATGTGTCAAAGATTCAGTTGTTACTGGAGGGAGCAGGATGTTGCCACCCCAGATGTGTTTCTTTGGCATGGGGAATATTTTAGGCTGATTGTTTTCAAGAAACAAAAGACTCAGGTAGGGCTTTTTGAACTTGCCCCCTTAACTGCCGAAAGGAATTTAAAGGATTGTCCAGGGTGGGCACCATCAGCAGAGATATCTACAAAGAATAGGGGGCAGGGCTTGAAGACCAGAGTCCTCTCTGTCCCATTGTCTCTGGGCGCCGGCAAATATTTGTTTTGTCATCTTCATGTGATTTGCTTTCCTCCCCTTTGCAGCCCCACGTCTGCCCCTTCTCCTTCCTTCAGAGGCACGTAAGCCCCACTGCCTGGCCATCTAGGGACTCTTCATATTCTTATGGAGCCCCCTTACATACAGAATTCAATTTTATTTCCTCCTGTTAATCCATCTCACGCCAATTTAATTCTTAAACAGGGCAGAAAACCTAGAAGGCTATAGAGACATTTTTTCTTCCCCAGACATTACTTTTTTTTTTTTCTTTTTGTTTGTGGCCAACACCTTTCAGCATTGAGAATAAGCCTCAGAGAACTTTCCCCGGGAGATGCAGCTTAGAAGACAGGACCAGGCGCAGGGCGTGCACAGGCTCAGAAAGCTGCCCCCTGTGGGGCACGGGGGCTGGGACAATGCCGCCTCCAGGCAGCTGGCATGGCTGCCTCCCAGAGGAGATGTGGGGCTGATCTGGGCTGTGGCCCTGTCTCCACCTGCTGAGAACTAATCTTGGGCTATCTTTCTGCTGGCCCAGAGAAACCCAAACCTCCCCAGCTTCTGAAGGGCTTTATCTCCTCTTTCCAGGAACACATTTGCTTTCTCGGAGGTGCCACTGAGCAGCTGCTGCGCAGAGCCCAGAGCTCAGGGAGCCCCGTCACAGTCACGTTTCCCGCCCGCGGAGGTGCAGAGCCAGACCCCTGCTCCTGCTCCCTCTCCCTCCCTGGGCTTCTGTCTCACAATCAGAAAATCCGTTTGGGGAGCAAAGCAAAACGCACACATCACTCCCAGCTGCTCTGAGTCAGGGGCAGGAGGGAGGGGGGCAGGAATTCCTACTTTCGCCATAAATTGTATGCAAATGAGCTCTTTTCCTGGCAGAGAGCAGGCAGAGAGCTCTTTCATGAGCTAACCCCGCTCCTCCGCTGGGAGGGCTGTTCCTTTAATTCGCCAACTGAAAAAGTGGGAAAGGATGTCTGGAGGCGAGGCGTCCCATTACAGAGGAAGGAGCTCGCTATATAAGCCCGCCAAAGCTGGCTGCACTGGCCACAGCCGCCTACTGTCCCACGCTCTCCCTCACACACGCCAGCCCCTCCTCGGAACAAAGGCAGCGCGAGGTGGGGGGACTCTGGGGGCAGCCACCTGGGAGCCCGCTGCTGCTCACCTCCAGGCACTCATTCCATGGAGCGGGTTCATTCAAGAATCTAGGTCGTTTCCAGCTCCGGAAAGGTAAGTCTGTTTCGCCCCATCACCAAAGATCATTTTGACATACTGTTTGCCTTCCTGGTACCAAGTGGGTTGCATTTTTCATAATTACAAAACTTGTTTTCTCTGCGCCGCTAGCAACGTGGGTATTTATTCTGATCTGGGTGCACCTGGGCTGTTTTCTGTAAACTTTCGTCTGTTTGTTCTAGTTCTACGAATAGTCACACATGGAAGGAACTTTCGGTAAAAAAAGTTTTTATCTGTGCCGTTCTTCAGAGGGAAAATAAGAACTTTCGCTTCACTCCCTGCCTGGCTGATTCACCTGTGCAGGTTTCTGGGAGGGTTAGGGAAGTTGGTTTGCAAATTGAAGTTTGTTCATAGCAGCATTACACTGGGATGGGATAGGGGGGATTGATAGAAGATTGTGGAGAGAACAATACACATTTACATCTAAACAGCCCTTACCTTACAGCTTTCCCTTTTGTATCACCCCCTCATTCCACAACATCCACCCTGTGGTCAGACAGGGGAAAGGGTGAGGGCTGGGGACAGGAGCCACAAGGTGACTCCTAGGGCCAGGTGACCAGACAGCTACAGGCTCTGAGACCAGAGAGCTGGACACCCCTGTTGTGAAGGGTGGGGACTCCCTGCGGATGCCTCCTGATCCACTGGTCCTTGGGCTGGGCACATGGGCATGTTCGGGGTTCCTTAGAGCCAGCAGTTTGCCATATCTTTCTAGAATCACCTCTCCCTCCTGATTTCTCTAGAGAAAGCCCTAAGAGACAAATTCTCCTCCAGGATCTACTCTACTTCCCCTGGCTGACTGGAAAGAACACAGGGGTTCCTCTCTCTCATTGGTGCTGTAGGGGATTCCTTTCGCATCCCCACCACCGCCACCCCATGTGTGACCTTGTTGAAAGTACATAACCTCTTTGAGCCTCAGTTTCTACTTCTCTAAAATGGGCAGGATAACTTCTGTTGTCATTATGAAGAGAAAAGGAGTGATTGCTCAGTAACTGGAAGTTTGGATAATCATTGGCATTTCCCAAAACTGCCCTCACCTTGGAGGTTAAAAGGGGCACTTGGCCAACGTTGGATTGCTTCTCGTGCGTTCCTCACCCGCCTGTCCCACTCCCTGGCATTTTATCTTGCCAGGTCTGAGGTGTCTCGCTAGGCTGGCAGGTCGGAGTCTTGGCTGTATTTTACAAGCAGGAGGCTGTGTTGGCACAGGTTGGGAGAAAAGGGAGCCGCCTGGGGCTGATAGAAATGCTGGGTTCTGACTCCAGAATGCGCCGGGTTTTGAGTTCGGGCCTTTGCAGATTCTAAAGCTGTCAGCCATAAAGCACGATGCTGCCGGGGGACTCTTTGGAAATGCTTTCTGTCCAGAGGGAGAGCAGGCGAGAGCCCCGCTTGAAGAATGAATACTTCTTTCTCAGGTTTTGTGGACTTCCCACCCCCCACCCCCGCTTTTTATGGAGCTTTCCCATATGTGCTTTAGAAATAAGACCTGCTGCCCACCCCAGCCTGCTTTCCGCCTTGTCCTGCAATATGACAAGCCCAGCTCAGGGCTGGGGAAGGTTTGTCCCGTGCTAAGGAACCCGTGGAAAGTTTGCTGGCATAGGGTGTATCGGAGCCCTTTGCAATAGATGTGAGTGCACTTCGACCCTGTGAGATGTGATGAGGTGACGTGACATGTTTGGGGGAAGAAAAGGGTGCACAAGATGAATATTCTCTGATTTGCCTAAACAGAATATAGATAAAGATTGAGAGGGGTGCTGCTAAACTCAGTTGTTAAAGTGTGTTTTTTAATGCTTTGTTTGAAATACCTAGTTTCCCTATCTCATCTCCCACTATCTCCGCAACCCCCAAGACGTCACTGACCTTTCAGTCCTCAGCTTTGTCATCCATATAAAGAGGATGCCGATCTTAACCTCACAGAGCTCAGATGAGATCATATATGGCAAATTCTTGGCACAGTACCTGGCACATAGTAAGAGCTCAATAAACGGAGGCTTTTCTTGGTTTAATTGTTTACAGGGACTTATCCAAGACTAATTGTTCTCAGACAATGGTTTTCATATTCATTAAATGAAATTGAGGGCAAAACCCCAATATCTGGCAGGGAAATGTGGGGCTGATGGGGTTGAAATGGGGGTGGAGGGTCCAATACTCACCTTGTTGCTCTCAGCCTCTGGGACATTTCCATAGAACCTTGAAGATAGAACACACAGGTAAATGCAATGAAGCCAGGTGGTGTGCATCTAGGCTGCAATTTTTCGCTTTGGTAAGGATCTGTGCCTCTCCGAGTTCCACCTCTAATGGAAGTCCGAGCAATTTCCTAGGTAGTACAGTAGAGAAGAATATGTGTGGGAAGTACAAAATGCTAAAGGAAGGATGATTTTCTTACCTTACTTTTATTGTGAAACTATTACAGATGTTCCCATCCCCCCTCTGCCCACCTCTGCCAACGCCCCGCCCCCCTTCCCTTGGGCATCACCACACTGTTGTCTGTGCCTGTGGGTTATGTATGAATGTTCTTTGACCAATCCCTTCTTCTTTCACCCAGTTCTTCCCTCCCCTCTCCTCTCCGACAGCTGTCATGTTGCATGCATCCATGCCTCTGTTTCTATTTTCTTCTCAGCGTAATAAAGGCCATGTATGACAGACACACAGCCAACATCATACTCAATGGGCAAAAACTAAAAGCATTTCCCTTAAGATCAGAAACAAGACAGGGATGTCTGCTCTCACCACTCTTAGCAACACAGTGCGGAAGTCCTAGCCACAGCGATCAGACAAGAAGGATGATTGCTTTAATTAATGTAATGATAATCTATAGGCCCTTTGCATATATCATCTCACTAAGTAGCCACATGTCACTGAGAAATGGACCTATTAGGCAGAGACATGGCTTCAAAAGCAAAGAGAATGAGACCATTTTCCTGAGTTCTAGGACTCCGAGGGATGGAGCCAGACCCAGGTCCCCATAACCCCCAAATCAGAAGCACATTCCACTGTGTACATGCCAAATGCTGCTGCTTCTTGAGCTACCTTTAGAAGAAATAAACTTTCTTTCTGACTAAATCTGCCCTCCCAGCCAGACTGTGGCAACCCATAAATTCAGTGGTAGCCTGATCATATAACCAGAATGGAATTTGGAAAGGGAATTTAAGCTGACAGAATGAAAAACATGTCCCTCTTAATCCTACCCTTTCTAATGCTCACAGAGAACTCAGAATGCCCATTCTCTCCTGCCCCTAGATTTCTGTAGACACACACCCATGCCCCTTGATTTCTATAGACATACACCCATGCTTCCTTTTTTTTTTTATTCTTACCCTAGGATATGTTTTTAGAGAGAGAGAAGGGGAGAGAGAAAGAGGGGGAAACATTGATGAGAGAGAGAAACATCAGTTGGTTGCTGCCCATATACCCCTACCCGAGGATGGAATCCAAAACCTAGATAGGTGCCCCAACATGGACTCCAACCAACTGAGCCGTTCGGCCGTGGCACACCCATGCTTTCTTATAGGGAAACATATCCATCTGGCTTCAAGCACAATCCCTCCACACTAAATTGTGTCCGTTTGAAAAGCAGAAAGCAGGTAACATTTAGTTGACTCTTAATGCACAATCTCTTTGTGATGGTAAAGTACACACACACTCAAAATGGTTAATGTTGAAGGTTATATATTGCATGTGTGATAGAAGGGTTTGACTGTGGTTTCTCATAATTCCCACTCTAATACTGAAAGTTATGAATGACTAGCTCCATTTTATGGCCAAAAAAAGTCGAGGCTCAAGGAAGTTAAGTGACTCATCCGAGGGTTTTCCATAAGTGAGGAGCGGAGTTGGCTTTGAACCCAAGCCTTCTGGCTAAAGCCCTCCCATTCTTTCCACTGTGCTGCCTCTCCCATGAAGGCAGGCCGGGCTTACCTCTTACAGAACCTTAAGCAGTGTCTCCCAGTGATTGGCCAAGCGGTAGAGAAGCCCCCAACCCATTGCTGTCTATTGATTTTACTGAATGGCCCGGCATATATCATTTTTCATGGCCCTCAGAAAAGGTCAACCTTAGTGGGGCCTTTCTCTGCCTGGAAACAGAAAAGTTCAAATTTCAGCCCCGGAAGAGAGAAGAATGATTCTAGAGGTAGCAACGAGGTCATTACCACTGATTTTTTATTGCAGAAAGATGCTCACACATTTCCATGCAGGACAGGTGGGAGCTCCGCCTGGGAAAGCACCCTCTCGACAGCCAGGTGAACTGAGCACCTGGTTTTAAAAGGGCTAACGGGGAGAGAAAGTCAAATTGGTGTGCTGCTTTGGGGCAGTGAACTCGGGGAGGATCAGGAAGTGGCCGTAGGTTCTGAGCCACAAACTCCCTTGTAGCCTCAGAGAGGAGGGTAAAAACTCAATCACTTCTCACTTTGAGGACATGACAGGGAACCCCCTTGAATCTAATCCCAGGCTAGAATGAACACCTTCAACATGTGGGAAACATTAGATGAAGTCTCCTTTCCCAGGGGGAAAACCCCCTCAAACTCCAGGCAATATTGTCACCCAAGACAAAAACAGCAGTGGCCTCACTTAAGAGAAAAGTCTGTGTCCTACCTGATTGTAACCTGGGACCAGACCTTTCTTCTCTCTCTCTCCCAGTTATGCCCTTATGCCCAGAAATCTTACTCTGTTTCCTTCTCCTTTGTCTCATGCTTCCAGTCTCTCCTGAACTTTAGCAACCACCTAGTTCAGTGCTTAAGTAATCCCTCTGATCCTCCACCATTGGATAAAATGGAAATGCTCTTGTTGAAATAAGACCATGAATGGAAAATCCCTTCCATGTGTATTTTAGTGTATTTGTTAATGGAAATGATAAAAATTATTTCATGCCAACTTAGCTCAGATTTTTTAAAATTCCTGCAATTCACAGATCCTTCATGATGTAGCTGTAGTAACCCAAATAGGTTTGGTTGGCCCTTGAGCCCTCTCCAAACACCCTATGTCAAGAGCCAGAGGTATTTCCTAAGCTCTGAGTAGACAGTTTGCTTTAGAATTAACTGCTGATCAACTCTGACCCTGGAGGAGGTGAACTGGCTGCTACTATCTTCTGCATGCACGTGTCCAAAAAGTTCTCCTAGGAGGGGCCTTGGGAATGATCGTAATAGCCAATATTTACTGAGTACTCTACAGGCATTATGCCATTGAATCATGCACTATTGTTTCCAGCAATTCAGACACTGGAACCTGAGGCTGTAAGTTTAAGTAGCTTCCTTCCCCAACATCACACAGATAGTCATTGCTGGAGCCAGAACTCAGAGCCAGTTTCAAATCCCAAGCAAGTGTTTATAATCAGCCTGGTAAGCATGTCATGCTCAGCCCATAATTCATCTTCTGACACCAGAGAGGGATAGACACAGCAAAGCTGAGGAAGAGTCCAACTCTTGTCTTCCTGGCCCTGGTTTTCTCTTCCGCAGGGTTGCCACTGTTGGGATCTCTAACTTCCTCCTTCAGGTTTCACTTCCTGTAGACACTCAGTATAGTGTATGGTTTCTGATGTAATATGCTTCCTCTCCTGAGCTCTGAGCTGTAGGAGAATGAAGCCTGATGCACACCTCATCCCTCCCACTGTCCTGAGACCTGGAGCATGGACGCACATAGTTAAGTACAGCCTGAGTGAGATGAGTGTGCCTGGCAGGCTGGTGTACACACCTGCTTTCTGGTTCCTGCAGAGTTCTCTGCTTCCCCCAGTGACCCCCAGGTATCACAACTGATGAAGGGCTCCCCCTCCACCCGACTGCATGCCATTGAGGTCAAGTACATCCATGAGACAGGTCTTTATCCCCTGAGTTCTAGGACTCAGAGGGATGGAACCAGACCCATGTCCCCATAACCCCCAAATCAGAAGCACATTCATTGCCCTTCTCCCCAACCTATTCCTCTATTAGCAAATGTAATGAAGCTAAAATCTAGGATTAATTCTGTCGCCCTTTCCACATTTTTTACTACCCTTCCATACACCAAATCTTGTGGACTCTTCCGCCTTGACAAGTAAATCGATGCCTACTCATCATAAATCTACCATTTACATTTTTAAAGGGTAGTTCCGTACCAAGGGCAAATACTTAGCACAACTAAGAGAGTTGCTGGTGGTGGACTTTAGGTAGACAAGGGATCTTTGGAACAATGGGGGCGGGGGCGGTCAACACTCAGCCCCCAGATGGGTTCAGAGAGAAAACCACCTTACGCAGGTACACCTTGAGTTCTTCTGAAGTGGCCTGCCCTCTGAGTACTTATGCCCTGGGCCCTGGGATGGTCACAGAGATGGCTTTGGCATATATGGAACCAAGGAGTCCTCTGTATTCGTTATCTATTGCTGTCTAACAAACAATACAGAGATGTCACAGAACAGTGATCTAACCTCTAGGTGTAAGTTGTTAGAAAATAAACAAAACAAAAAAGTCTCCCTAAAATGCATAGAATAATGAAACCGAAAGGGCTCAGTAATCTCCAAGCCAGGGGCTTGGCCACTGGTTGTAAAGGCTGGGGCTAGGCCGGCCAGACTTGCTTAGTGGTTGAGCATCAACCCATGAACCAAGAGGTTACGGTTTGATTCCCAGTCAGGGCCTGGGTTGTGGGCTCGATCCCCACCCAGTAGGGGGGTGTAGGAGGCGGCTGATCAATGGTTCTCTCTCTTCACTGATATTTCTCTCTCTCCCTCTCTGAAATAATTAAAAACTTACTTTTTTTCAAAAGGCCGGGGCTGCTCTCAACCTTATTTCAACTAAAACACCACCACTTTTATCTGTTTTGCACACTGAGCTTCCTTGTGAAATGTCATTTAATGAAAGAGTTCTGTGACCAAAAAAAAATAAGAGGTTTTGTGAATTGGTGGCCTAGTTTATTCCCTTCATTTAAAGATAGTGAAACTGAGACCCACAGAGGGGAAAAAATCTAAGATTTCATGCCAGTTGGCAACAGGGTCAGGACTGAATTGTAGTTCCTTTGACTCTTGCTCTTGGAAGCCAGAGACAATATAAAAAGTGTCAGAGTTAATACATTGTTTAAAAGGGAAAAATTAACAGTTTTACTCTTTGGCATACATGGAGCAAGGAGTCCTCTGTATTCGTTATCTATTGCGAACAAACAACACACATTTCTTGTGTTATGGTTTCTATAGGTCAGGATTCCATGCTCAGCTTAGATGGGTCTTCTATCTCAGGGTCTCTCACAAGGCTACCATCACAGGGTTGGCCAGGGTTGAGGTCATGTCTAAAGGTTCACTTCTAAGCTCACTCAGGTGGCTGTTGGCTGGACTCAGTTCCTCCAGGGCTGTTGGATTGAGGGCTTCAGGTCCTTGCTGGCTGTTGGCCCAAGGCCACTCTCACTTCCTTCCACCTGGGTGTCTCCAGTATTGACATTTGCTTCATCAAATGTCCCCTGAGTTCTAGGACTCAGAGGGATGGAGCAAAACAGACATCACAATCTTGTGTAGCCTAATAGTGCAAGTGACATCCCATCACCTTAGCCATATTATATTGGTCACAAGCAAGCCACTAGGCCAGTGATGGTGAACCTTTTGAGCTCGGCGTGTCAGCATTTTGAAAAACCCTAACTTAACTCTGGTGCCGTGTCACATATAGAAATTTTTTGATATTTGCAACCATAGTAAAACAAAGACTTATATTTTTGATATTTATTTTATATATTTAAATGCCATCTAACAAAGAAAAATCAACCAAAAAATGAGTTCGCATGTCATCTCTGACACTCGTGTTATAGGTTCGCCATCACTGTACTAGACCATCCCACACTCAAGGAGAGAGAATGACACAAGATGTGATGAGCAGGAGGCAGTATCATTGGGAACCATCTTAGAGTGCCTTCCCAGTGTCACCAATTTCTGATAACTTCTCATCAATGACAAATTTATCCAACCCCCCTGTACTTCTGTTGATGATGAGTAATCAATAATATGGCTGCCACTAAGGAAAACTGTCTAGTTTAAGCTTCTCTTCCAGTTATAAGGTGAAGCCAGGTGTTTTGCATTAAATGTTATAGTTCATTGGGGAACCATGCTTCCTCTTAAACATCACCCCAGGGCACAATCTTCCAAGGCAAGGACTTCAAATGTATTTTATTCAAAGGCATGACATTCAAAGTGACCCAAACTGAAACTGATTCATTGCCCTTCTCCCCAACCTATTCCTCTATTAGCAAATGTAATGAAGCTAAAATCTAGGATTAATTCTGTCGCCCTTTCCACATTTTTTACTGCCCTTCCATACCCCAAATCTTGTGGACTCTTCTGCCCTGACAAGTAAATCACTGCCTGCTCATCACCCCCATCACCCTGGTTCAGGCTGTGGCACCTCACAGATGAAGCACTGCAACAGCTTCCCCATTGGCCCCCATCCACCAGTCTTACTTAGGTTGTAGCAGTCACATTCCTCCTAAGCCTAAAGATTTCCAAATGGTTCTCTTCTGACTATAGGAAAAATTCAAATTCCCAGCCTGGTGGTCAGTGTTTTTCATGATCTGGCTCCTGGTCTCCAAATGCCCTCCCTACCAGCCAACAATTCCATGCCTTGCATGCCCTCCCAAATGCTATTCTCTTTCCTCAAATGACCTTACTTATGTTTTTCACCTACTCACAATCTCCTTTCAAAATTCAGCTTAGAAACCACCTTCTCTAGGGAGATGAGATGACCCTTTCCCCCTTGTTTTTCTCTGTCATTACCATGTCATTCTGGAATTGCCTGTCTGCTCACAGGTCGACTCCTGCTAATGAAGTTCTTGAGATGAGAATCTGTACCCATTTTATCTGTAACTGAGCTCAACTAGAATAAAATTAATTCTCGATAGCAGACAGCAGTCCTTGTTCTTTCCCAGGTTTGGACTTCCCCTTCCTCAGCAGACTTTCATACTTTGCCCTCTAGTTTCTCAACCCTGCAGAGTGATATCATAGCATATGACAGGAGGAAGCCAGCACAGCCTGGGGACACAGACTTCAAGGAATGTCCTTGCTTTCAGAGGTGGCCCTCAGAATCACAGCATGCACTGCCTGGGGTTTTGTAAAACCAGTACCAAGGACAGAGGAGGCCCATCTGGGGATTTGAGGCTGAGTCACAGGAGATAGGAAAATCTGGAGGTTATAACAAGGGTCAGCCTACAACTAGTGGGAGGCAGGAAAGGGCTCAAGGAAGGAATGGAGACAAACAGTTCTCTGTCTTAGGATATGGAGAAATTCACAGCCCAGGGGAAGGATTGGATAATAACTAAGAGTATGGCTTTAGCATCAGAAAGTTCTGGGTTCAAGAGCTTGCTATCTGCTTGTTATGTGATCTTGGTCAAGTTACTTCCCTGAGTCTCATATTTCTCATCTGTATTAAATGAAAAATAGCAGCACCTACTTCAGAAGGTTATTGTGATGGTAAGTGACGCAATGCCAGTGCATTACTTAGCACAGAAACTGGCACTTACTTTTTTTTTGTCTTTGTTTTTGAATGTTTTTTTGTCTTTGTTTTTGTAATGGTTCTTAGTAATAAAGTATTTCCCAATAATGTATTCTGTAGGGTGCACCTTAAAAAGTATTCTATGACCAGAAGAGTTTGAGGAATACTTGAGACTGGGTCCTGTTCTTGGAAATTCATAGTTCATACGTCCACTAATACATAGTTCTAAGGGTTGGAGAAAACAAGATCCTCTTATTTGTGGAGTTTACATTATGGTGGAAGAAGGTAGACAATGAAAATTAATCAAATAAATTCATAGTACAATTTCAGGTAGGTATTTTCTAAGAAGGAATATAAAATACAATAAGGGAATGGGCAATGACTGGTGGTGTGAGGTTGATCTCTTAGACAGAGTGGGACATGGAGGTGACCTTGGAGCAGAGATCTGAATGAAATGAGGAAATGAGCTCTGTGGGCAGTGGCTAGGAGTTAGGATTTACTTGTGTGTGATTAGAAGCCAAAGGGAGATTTTGGGTAGAAGAATGCATGACCTGAGAAATCCTGTAGCAGCTAATCTATTCAGCTTTGTTTCACCCAGTATCCCCAAATGTTTTTTCACCTTTTCCTACAGGCATCTACCTAAAAACATCTTGGAGTATAGTCCAGTCCATTCTAAACTGGAGCACAAGGCTTTGTAGAATTTAAAAGGACTATGAATTTGCTCCCCTCTCGTAGACCTACAGTAATCAGCCAAACAAACCACTTGAGCCAAAACAGGCATGCCCAGAACAAGAAAACTAGCTCTAGGGGTAGAGACAAGCAGGATGTCACCCTAATTAACAACTCTTTTTGGCTAAGATGATCAATGAGCACAGCCAGGCTTCAGCAGACCCTGGAACACCATCTCAGGCCAAAAGAAACTTGCCAACATCTTCCTCGAAGCTAATAAGCATTTGCAAACAGTACACCTTGGCTTAAGCACCCTCCAAAGGGGAAGTGTATAAAACTTAACTCCCGCCAGAGGCTCTGGAAGGAAGACAGAGGTCAAATATTTCAGTGCCTACGTGTGAACAGCCACCAGATTGCTGCTGAAGGTCTAGGAAATAGAAGATGAGGGGGTCTGCTGGGGCTCTGAGCTCTTATTTTATCAAACAGTGCTGATTTCCCCCCTTATACAAACTGCAGAAAGTTGCTTGATGAGTCAACCTGGTAGTAGTTCAAAGTCCAAAAACTGGCTCTGTCTCTCAGGCCAGTTGCTGACCTTCCCAGAGTATCAGTTTGGCTTTTCAATAGTCATAATACCTACCTCACCAGGTTGCCGCGATAAGTGATAAGATAATTGATGGCATCTATAACAAAAACATCTAGCATAAGGCTTGGCACAAAACAGGTATATAGTAGCCTGGCAACAAACTGTTAGTTTCCTTCCTGTCTAGTTCAATCTAAATTTGGTTTTTATAATACTAGTTGCCATTTATTAACTAACTACTATATTCCAGCACGGGTCACCATATATTGAGTAATGGCCTACTTTTGTAAATAAAGTTTAATTGGAACAGCCGTGCTCATTTATTTATGCCATGTCTATGGCTACTCTCTCTACAATGGGAAAACTGAATTTGTGGCAGAGACCATCTGTCTGAAAGCCTAACAGTACTAGCCAGTCACTTGAAAAAAGTTTACTGATACCTGCCAGTCAGCGTGCTAAATTTATATGCATAATTTTCAATCAGCAGAACTAGCAAGGTGGGCATATATATATATATATATATATATAGAGAGAGAGAGAGAGAGAGAGAGAGAGAGAGAGAGAGAGAGAGAGAGAGAGAGAGAGAGAGAGAGAGAGAGAGAGAGATTGAAATAGAAATACTCATCTAGTCAGTCCCTCTCCAAAAATATATGCCAAACTCTATACCTGAAGGTAGCATAGAAAAATCTTAGAAGAGTTATTCATTTGTATGTTTCATGCCATTTTGCCCCTCATTATCTCTCTCAGGCCAAATATCTTGACTTTTCTGTCATATGCTAAATTAAATGATCCTGTCTAGAAGGGGATTCCCCCCTTTTCTTAGTTATTTGCTTGTTTACTTGTTCATCTAAGTTCCTTCTTTAAAAAATAGAAGTTGTAATGTCTAGACCTTCTAAATCCTCAAACTAATTTCTTGGAACCCATGCTTTTTTTTTCAGATAGTAAATAGCGTGAGGTCCAATTTTCCAGAAAGTAGAGATGTTTAAGCTCCCCTGTCTGCTACTTCTCACTTTATCTTTCTCTCACTTACTCACTCTCTCTCCAGGCCATACTCAAGCAGAGTAAGCTGTTTCCCGGGGCTTTGAGGATTTGCCCAAGACACAGATATTATAGTACATTTGGCTTTGTGCCTCCCCTCAAGTTAAAAATGTAAAAAAATACTCATGCACACCCCAAATCCCCAACATCATTCTCCTAAGAGGTCCCATTTGAGGAATCTAACAACTCTACTTTCATCAATGATGTTGAATTTCCCTCTGATACTTATCGCATAAATATTACTTCTTCAACCTGAACAATGAATCTTGCTTTATATGATGTCCCAACTCAATGGCATTTGGTAAGTGTCAGGCGCAGGATAAATGTTAAACTGTTTGCCTCAATCTTAGTTTAACTTGCTAGAGAGCCTCAATCCTTACCATTCATAGGTATATCGTTACTCCTGCACAGGGTGGGACAAAAGTAGTCTTACCATTGTGAGTATGTGAAACGGAGTCTATTCTTGTATTATTATTTATTAATTATTATACTACTTTCCATACAACTGTAAACCCACTTTTGCCCTATCCTTTATAAGGAAATGAAAAGATAAAGAGTCTAAGAGTGATGTTCTTCAAACACTAAACAACCGAGTTTGGGAAACACTATAAATGCTCCCCTTCTTGGAGATTTCCAGGGAACACAAACACTTTAAAACCCTGGGAAACCTCAAAAGCTCTGTAATTTGCTTGGTTTCAAAGAGCATTTGGTTCAAAATAGCAGTTGCCAAAAATGTTTAATTAGAAAAAATTTCCCCTTGCATTAATACCTGTCAGCATGTTAATGTGGCTTGAACAGCTAAATTCAATCAAAGTCGAGGGTTAGAAATATCTCTATATTTCAGGCTCATGGGCAGCTCCTCCTGCTCTCTCTGTACGTCATAAAGGTTTTTCATGGCTAATATTTATTCTGGACCCTGACCACTGGGTCCTTTTGAAGTTAGTCCTAATTTAGTCACAGAAAAACCACCCTTTGACATCATTAAAGGACTACAGCAAAGCTGATGGGCAGGAATGGGGTCTCTGACTCATGAGTGAGTCCACCAGAATTAAATCCCTACTGCCCTTTCCAGATGCATGACCATGAGCTGGGTGAGCCTCAGTTTCCTCATCTGTAAACTGAGAAAAATAAAGGCAGCTACCTCAGAGATCTGGGGGAGGATTCCATGAGATAATCCACATAAGACAGGTAAAGCAGTTCCTGACATAGGTGTTTTCTATCGATGTTAGTTATTACGGTAACATTCAATTGACCCCATTTTGAGAAATAAAGTAGGTGATGAAAGTGTGTCTGGAGTAGTCTTAGTTGTCCCTGGAAGTCCAGTCTTAGAGGCACATTTCCATTTTGGGAGTCAACGTTTATCAAAATGCATCAAACTTTATTGAACGTGATTCAGACAGGCTTTTATAATTGTCAATGACTGCCCCTGGCTCCCTCCAACACAGGGACACAGGCCTCAGTCAAGCAGCATTCCATTCATTTGAATATCAGCACGTTGAGCTGGAAAAGACTGCCAAAGCTATCTAGTTTCGCTATGCCAAATATTTGGCATACATATCAACACTCCCCCCATGCCATACCCATGGCAGACATTGCTAATCCATCACAGTATTTTTCCCCTTGAGTCCAAACATGGCCACAGAATCCTTCTCAAGGCAGTTCTAGGAACCACATCAGCTAACTGAGGTGGATATATGAACGAAAACTGAATTGTCATCCCAAACCAATTCAACCTCTTCACCAATTCATGAACTTCTACAATATCATGGTCTATTTTTAAAGATATAGTCCATGTTATGGAGCTTCCTCATAGGGGAGGACAAGAAAGGAAAGGAGAGAAAAGGAGACTAGGTGTTAACATTTAGTTAGCATTTAGTATTAATATTCAGGCTTTTATTCTATTCACTGTCTCCAACAACCCTGCAAAGAGCTCTATTTTACATGTGAAGAAGCCACAGTTCGGGAAAATTATAGGACTTTGTCTCAGGTTCCCAAGCAGGTAAACAGAATTTGAACTCAGGTCCTCCTGGCTGTGAAAACTATGTTCTCTCTCCCATCACAGTGCCTCCTTAAGGCTTTTCGAGGCTATATCTTTGGCATTGGATGGCTGATTATAGCTGACATAGGCCATTGTGTCAGAGCCGTTTTCAGAAAATCTCGAGTTTAGAGTTACATGTCCACCTAGAACCTGTCCTACCTAGATAAATCTCTTTAATTTTAACCATGGTTGAAGAGCTCAAAACCACTTTCCAATACTGTGAAAGAGTCGACCAGATTTCTTAAAATTCTGGATGAAGGCCAAAACAGAGGAGGACATTTTTCCATTGGGAAATGAATGCAAATGTATTTTTGAAGCTTTTTGGGGGGGGAATTTTTTAAGAATCTATGTTGCTGCCACTTGGTCAGACCATTTTTTATTTTATTTTCTGTCTAGGCAAGAAATAGAAGAGGAAAAGCAAGTGCTCTGCAGAATTTTTATTTCAAAAATTAAAACCAGACCATACCAGGGCAGTTTGTGGTCTGAATATATCAATGGACCTAGTCATATTTCATCTGAGCTTTTCTTAGGTATACTGAGCCACAAATAGGAACCTCAGTATTGTGTCTGGGTGGAAATATTTTATGGATTAAGATTTGGGCTTAATTTGGTTGGTAATGAAACTTCTGTTAGGAGGATGGGAGAGAGGAAGCCACGAAGCACCACCTATGCTTAAGTCAAATAACTAAAGAAAGAACACAGTATTTGGGAGGTGTTGTACTAAGTATTGGCCATTTGACTTGGGTCTAAAATAAAAACCAAGCCCTGGCCGGTGTGGCTCAGTGGTTGGAGCGTCATCCTGTACACCTGTACACCAAAAGGTCACAGGTTCAATTCCAGATTAGGACACATACCCAAGTTGTGGGTTGGGTTGGATCCCTTAAAAATCAATGAAAACATGTCCTCACGGAAGGATTAAAAAAATAAAATAACAACCAAAATTAAGTTGGGCAGAAATATCGCTGAATTAGTAATGGACCATAGGTAATTAGAACCAAAGGGATGCTAGAATTGGAGCCACACACCCTTGCTTATTTTACAAGATAGTGGCTGTGACTTGCCCAAGATCACCCAAGTGATTGCCAGAACGGTGGCTCAGAGCTCAGGAACCCTTGGGATGTTGACTAGAATCCCATGGGAAGGAGCCTTGTCTGTCCTGGCTACTTTCATAACCCCTGTGTTTAGAGGGGTGTCTGGCACATAGCACATAGTTACCGAATAGCCGAAGGAATAAAAATGAACTAATTCCAGGAGTGCGGCTATGATGAATTCCTCGATGTATCTTGCCTTAGAAGAGATCACTGGAGAATTATTGTACGAGGGCCTTCAGGAAAATAAGAGGATGTGTTCATTTATTAATTTCATCAGTATGAGTACATGCTGTATATGAAATCAAGAAATATATTCAGCTTTATTTTATTCTATGTCAGTATGTTGTGCATTTACTATGTTCTAGACACCATGCTTGGTGTTGGGTATTTAGAGATAAATGACTCAGATATAGTTTGTATATTTGTGGAATTTACAGTCTACAAATAGTCTGTGTGCATTCTAACTATAGGAGGGCTAACTGCACACACACTAACTGCTTAGAGTCAACATAAATACAAGATACAATTTGCTTCTTGCTCTAAAAGAGGTAGACATCCATAATAAAGCTACCCCAAATCATTTTCAGAATGGCATATGATAGAAATACCACATCAAGTATTCTTAAAAACTCAGAAGAGGGAAATGTTACCTGTAAAAACTTCTAATAATAATATTTTTAGCTTTATCTTGAAGGACAGATTTGTCCATTCAGAGATGTCAAAAGGGCTTTCTAACAGCCTTCAGGGCATCTGGAATCTTCTCCCAGTGATAACTGAAATGTAACAGTATCTCCAGGTGTCCCTCGGCATGCTTTCTCTCTTCAGCACCCACCAGCTACAGACACCATAAGTCCCTAATTCCAGGGAATTCATAGTATTCTCCTTTTGAGCCAGGTGTTTGGAAGTCCTATGGATAGAGCTGGCCTCTGGTCTCAGACCATAGCTCCTTTCCTTGGCCCTCCAGCACTGACGGCCATGTAACATGGTGGTTCAGTGCATTTATTTTGGACTCAGATGGACCCGCATTCAAATCCCAACTCTGAACGTGCACAAGCCACTTAATTATTCCACGCCTCAGTTTTCTCATCTGCAGAATGAGAAGCTACCGCTTCCTGTCATTGTGTGAGAATCTGAAATTGGAGATTTAAAATGCTCAGCACGGACTCTGGTCATTCCGACCAGCACTGCTGAAACTTGCTTGTGTATGTTCTAGTTTCTGAGATTTCTGGAGTCAGAGAACCGGTCTTTACTGGCCCAGTCTCCCCAGCACCCAGCACATTGTGCAGCACATATTAAGTAAACAGCAAGCAGTTCTTAAAGGAAACTTAACATTTTTACTCTTGCTGGTGGCTTGGAAGCATGCACCGTGTTCTCAATCTACAGTGACCCTTAAGAATATCACAAATATTAAATCCACAATACATCCATTTAAAATCTACCAGTATTTCATTTTTAGGAGGAAACTGTAAGCTTTATGATCATAGGGAACATGCATATCTTCTTCATTTTTGTATCCCTCATACTTAACACAGGGCTTGGCACCTGGTAGGTTATTTGATAAATATGTACTGAAAAGATGGGTAGTTATATAGATGAATGGATGGAGATATAGATGGAGGGATGGATGATGATTGGAAAATTGAAGAAATATTATAGGAGCAAGAAATCTGGAAATCTCTTAACACAGATGTTCTCCAAAATCCCATTGCTCATATTTCTCTCTGGAGACCATTAAATTGATCACAGACTAAGAATTACTAGAAACCTTTCATATGCAGTTAACTTTGAAGTTCTCCCAGTAATCTGGGGAAAGAGAGAAACCTCAATCAAATTTATAAATCAAGAGGCAGTATCTGTGGGTTTAATATCAGCTTTACCACTAATTAGCTGGTGGCCCTTTCTGGGCATTTCAGTTCTGTTTTTCTCCTTCATGTCGCGTACTCCGTCTACTGAGTTGGACATGGCTGCCTGAAGTGATACACTCAGCGATTCTGAAGTGGGCTCCACAGAAGTACGTGGGTAATGATTAGAAAGAAACTGCCTCATATCATTCTGCCATGCACACTAGAGGCATATGTGGGGGGAGGGGCACAGATGGGCCATTCCTGGAGTCAGTGAACTTACAGTTGCGCCTAAGCCCTGCTCAAGTCTCATTTTAATTCTTTAATCTGATGTTTGCCCATGTCTGTGGAAAGTGTTGCAAATCTGAGCCAAATGTTTCCCGTCAGGAGCAATGTCTTGGAAGATTAAAAATCACAACAGCCTGTTCTGGAGAAAGCCTGGCTGAGCAGCGTGGCCAGCCAGCCCAGGAGCAGCACGGCCTCTTGGCCGGCACTAACCTCCCTGAAAAGGGCTCCACCCAGGCTCATGGGTGTGCCTGTCTTGCTACTGAAGTAGAATAGATAGGCTAGGAGGAGGCCAAGACTATGGCCATAGCTTGCTTTCTCTCCCAAGGGTTTTAGAGTATCCCTGGCCTTTAGGGTCTCCCCAAATTCCCTTAGTAATTCCTAGGACATCTGATCTTTATAGTTGACTGAGTCCAGCACAACCTTGAGTCACTGCCTTCTCCAAACAAAAGACACCACCCCTCACACAAAGCAACATATACCAGTTAGGCACTGTCCTAAGCATTTCCATGTATAATCTAATTTTTCTCACTTTCAATTGATAGAACTCTTTTGTGGGGTGGATATTAGTGTTATCACTTTACAAATAAGAAAATTGAGGTTCAGAGAGGCAGTGTTACGTAGCCTCTGGATTGAGCCATATGAAGTTACTCCTATTCAACCATTTTTTACCTACAAAAATGGCAATTCTGTATGGTTCAAACTCACAGCATATGGCAGAACCAGGATCTGATAGTATTTGACTGACTCTAGAGCAGATGTTCTCAAACATTGTGCAGATGTCCTAGGATACTTGTCCATGGTAGCATTTATCATTCTTCCCTATAAATGTTTGTTCGCGTATCTGTTTCCTTTCTGGACTCACTGAGAGCACATACACCTCACAGCCTGGTCTTAGCACTTACTCAACTCATCTCTGTTGAATGCAAGAATGAATGGTTTTTTAAAATAAACTCATCCTCAGCTTTCTGGGAAGATTGCTGGCTCCACTAGCATCCTAACTGGGCATCAGTTAAGCCACCGTGTTACCTAAATGGATGCATGCTTTTGACTCGAACACCTAGGGCTTGGAAGCATTTGGGTTTGGCAATCAGAGTTTTCTCAATTCTTTAAAGATGAAGGTTGTGCTGGACTCAGTCAACTATAAAGATCAGATGTCCTTAGGAAAAAAAATCCACACTGAAGGCTCTTTCCTGGCTCCTCTCTCTTCCTGACACATGCCAATAGGAATTTATGAATGTTGGGAAGAACGGAGGGTGAGGAATTTCTAGAACCTTTAAGAATGCCGTGTAAGCCACTCCGTGCTTAACTGGCTGTGCACACACACAAAATTCTCTTGGTGTGAGCCGTCTCATGCGTTGCCAAAATGATGTGGAAAGAGATTCATTTGAATTGCTAAACTGAGAATCCTCCTTGTTCCCCCAGACCTAGGATATTTCACATTCGTGCCTAAATCAACAAGATAAATATATTCTTTGAGCTACTAAAAATGAAGTGACCAGTTACTAATTCTGAAATATGATGCTAGCTTGTTGGAAGTTTTATCTTTATCTAAAAATGAAATTGTTTATTCTCCAGCTGTGACTAAGGAAAAATCCAAAAGTGGTTGATTCCTTAAACTAGCAATGGTCTTTGTCCTGTGGTGAGGTGCCTAAAAATAACCCTTAGTTTATTCCATACTGCTTCTAAAGATTAGCTACCAAAACAGCTCTACTGGGGGAGAAGGGGATTTGAAAACAAGCCAAGAGGCATCTTAAAGTATAAAATGATTAACCCACAAGCCCCTGGAACATGGTTGCCATGATATTGACTGTGGTTTCCCGGTTAAATGAAGGAACTTAAGAGTAATGTTCTGAATAAAAATTTATAATGCCAAAATCTGGAGAATCATCCTACACTGGCAGCATCTAATACCAAAAAATGAAGCAAGAACTAATTTTTATCTTCAGTAATGAAGTCCTAATACTTTAGCACCATTTACCCACCCTCTAAAACCTTTAACTATAACATTGTTTTTATATAGTTTTTATTATTTTTTGCAGGGAATAAGCACCATAAATGTGACAGGTCTTTGGAGACCAAGGAAGTAAATACAGAAGCCTATGGTTTTTTTCAGCAGACAACACTATGAGCAATTAGGCACGTAGCCTTAGAGAGACCCTGTGTCCTCCTCGCTTGGCTCTCCTGACTCGTGTGCTCTCTCCTTTCCACTCCCCAGATGTATTTTACACCCCAGTGGCATCCCATAATGTTATTTGAGCTTTGCCTTGTCAGGCATTCACAAAGAGGAACTGTTATTACTGTCATCTTCTTCCAACTCCATTGCCTTTTCTCATGTAGTTCCCTCTTTCTAGACTTCTGCAGGCTTCACAGTACACCCCCTACTGCAGTGTTATCCATCTGTGTTTTAGAATCTCACCCATCCTTCAGGTCCATCTCTTTTGAGGTGACTTTCTTGAGTACCTCAAAAGGATGTAGCCTCCCTCCACTCTGAACTTTAATAGGCTTAGGTTGTCAATCCCTTTAGTTACCTATTAAATTATTATTGTAGTCGTGATGTATCTCCCTGATTCTTCCATCCCTCTATATGCACAGTTTCCTCTCTGTTCTATTCTCTAATTAATAAGTGTTATTATTATTGCTTCTATTATCATTAGCTACCATATATTGAGCACCTACTGTGTGTTAGGCACTGTGTTAGTAGCTAAATATACATCTTCTCATTTTATCCCATCCTCCACAAAACTATGAACTAGACATATGTATAACCATGTATGAGATGAAGCAAGTGAGACTCAGGTAGCAGCTACTAAGTGGAAGAGCTGGATTCTAACACAGGTCTAGTTCTCCCAGAGACCAGGCTGTTTCTTCCACATCCAGCTGCACATCAACAAATTTTTTAGACTTCTAAAGGAAATGGACTCAGTTCCTTTAAAAACTCTGGAACAAAGTAGTTCAGGGTCAACAGAAGAAGGAGAATCCTGAGTTTATCTTTTACAAGCTCTATCAGCTCCCAAGAAAAGGGTGAGGCAGGGCAGGACCAGATGATGCGTGTGGCCAAAGTGGTATAAAGAGCAGCTTATGTTGAGTTTGATTTGAGGAGAAGAATCTCCTGTAGAACTTGGAGCTTTAAGGTATACAGAGAGAAAGAGAAGAAAATGTCCTATTCCAAGGATAGGAAGTGGGAGGAGGATGCTGACCTGGGGAAAGGTGGATGTTCCTTCAGATTTGAGGACGATAGCCATAAAGACCATTCTTCACCTGTACCTGGATATGTTTAAACATGTAACATATGGAAATTACAGTGCACATACATATTTGCTTGTGTTTAGGTGAGTTACTCAAAGGAACTCCCTAGTCTCCTGGCACCTCTATTTGAGGTATTCCCCCCGTTTTCTTTAGACAGGAGACTTAACAACAGCATAACTTTCTTAAAGACTCTCTGACCTCTCTGAGCCTCAGTTGTACCAAGGGCTTAATATCACCAAGCAGCCCTCTTAACCGGTACCGCTCAGTGGAACTTGCTGCAATGGTGGAAATGCTCTTTATCTGAAGTGTCTGATATTGTAGACACGAGCCATGTCACTATTAAGCATTTGAAATCTGGGGGGTACAACTGAGGATGGAATTTTTCATTGTATTTAATTCATTGTGATTTTAATAACCACTCGTGGCTAGTGGCTGCCATATTGGACAGTACAGTTCTCGATCAGTTTTCTACCTCTTCTTAAGTCTTTTCTCTCATGGGGAAATTTTTATGGTAGATTTTCTTCCCTCCCCATTATGTTTTAAGTAGTTAATGTGAAAGGAGACACCTAAAGAGTTTCACAGAAACAATTAACAGCAGTTCATTTGGCTCTAAAAATTTCTTTAGATAAAGATAGAAGGCAAGTCTGGTGCACACGTGTATTTTTCTGCATTCGGCATATACTGAGATGGCGTACAAAGCAAGGCAGCTTGCATGGCTCAGACACAGCCATGTTGTCCTGGATATGTGACCTCAACAATCTATGTATTGAGCCCGTCCAAAGGCTGTGTGTGTCTCTTCCTGCTGCCTTCCTTTGCAAACATTGACTCACGAAATCTTTTAATCTCGCCATTAAAGATAGGTATGTAGGTAGGTAGTTGGATAGAGGTAGAGGTAGAGATAGATTTAGAGATGGGGGGAGAGAGAGAGAAAAAAAATCTTCTAGGGTAGAGAGAGAAGACTTTACTTCATTGCAGAACTCTTATCCTTGCTTAAAAAAACAAATCCGCATATGCCAAAGAAGTTTCAAGAGTTGGGAGAAAGAAAATCCTGGAAAAAAATGTTAAGTGAAGCCCATATATTTTTTTTTTTTTTTACTGCAAGGCTTCTTTTATTGAGCTCTTGCTGCTGCCAAGCAGTATACCATTCCCATTACTCACGTTATCTCACACACTTTTCACAACAGCCCTATGAGGACACTCGTATCACACTTTACTGATGACAGGACTCTGGCTTACGGTGGTAGATAATACCTCACTCATGGAAGAGGAGGTGGTTGAACATTGACTAAAACCCAAGACAGTGTGTCTACAAAGCCTGTGCTCTTCACCACTATCCCAGCACCTTGGAGCTTGCTATACTCTCAAAGTAGACTGTTCGACTGGATATTTCCAACTAGAAAAAAGTTTCTCCTGTTGTGCTGAAATGTGACTTTTAGTAACCAACCCTCCTCTGCACCATCTACATACATACACATCAATCAGCACTTGTTCTGTCCTTTGGGGCCACAAAGAACAAACCAGCTCCTGCTCCCACAGGATTTAGGCATGGTAACCCGGTTCCTCTCAATGTTAGTTCTTCCAGCTATAGGATGGACACACAGCTCCACACTTCTACCTCCTACAAGCTATTTTCCAGACTCTCCATTGCCTGATGACTTCATATAAAGATAAGAATCTGCTTGTGCTTTTTAAAGAGTCTCTATGAAATAAGTTGTTCATTCTCAAATTTTAAAAGCCCTCCTGTCAGAATGTGATCCTTCATGTCTAACCTAAATACCACAAGCTGCGATCTACAGTTTTCCTTTGGCCTCTCCTTCAAGGGGACATTAACCAGTTGTCTGCATGTAACATTCTTAAAGGTTATTATTTGTTCTCTGTCTTTTGCCTCTCTGGTGTAAATATGTCCAGTTCTAGTACATTATCATAAGATTTACCCCCTCACCTTTTCGTGATTTCTGCAGCTACTCTTTGATCTAGATTCAAGCTGCTGCTGAGTTTAGGACTAGATTCAATGAGGAGGTCAAGCTTAAGCAAAAGGAGGCTATGGGCATGGACTCGTGCTAGGTTTTGTTCCTAGAAGTACAAGGAAATTGGAGCTATATTTTAATGTGTGCCTACTATGGGCCTGGCACCACGCTGAGCTAATCTAGAACTCACTCAGGAAGAAGTTTGACCCCCATTTTACAAATGAAGTCATAATTTAGAAAGGATAAATAGCTTGTCCCAAGTCTTAGAGCTAGTGAGTGGCATTTGAACCCAGGGGTGTCTAAGTCCAAAGCTGAGGCAGTTTTTACCACATTGAAGATATAACTGGTTTTTCCCAAAGTACAAAAATATCCACTTGCCCTTAGACAGCTGTCAGCCAATGGGAAAGAGCCCTCAAAAATCCCATTTCCTTCTTCTGAACAATGCAGCATTTGGCTCTGCCAGCGCACATCTCCTACACGCACAGTGAAAAATCCTCATTCAACCCTTAGCCTGGTCATTATTACCCTAGACTCATTGCCTTAGAGTCCCAACCAGCAACTCTAATGGCTTTTTAGATGGAAATTTAAGTCATTTAGCAACACACACAAAAGTGTTGGGTAAAAGTCCAAGAGCATTTCAAACTGGCCCATGGCCCTTTCTCATAAAAAAAGCGGGGGGGGGGGGGGGGGAGCTAAGGGGGGGGGGGGGGGGGGGGAGCTAAGAATTGATGGGAAGAGGGTGGGAAGAAAGGAAGGCAAAGAGATTTAAAGCGATTTTAAGAGAGTAGACAATCGATAAATATTTATCCAATAAACAAACGGGCTATGCTGGTTTGAGAGAAGAGAATTGCCAAGTTCTCCTCTTCATAATAATTTTTATTCAGTGGGCTTGCCTACATCACAGATGCACCAATTCTTACTTAGGAAATGAATTTGAATGAAAAAGCATACTTAGAAGAAGGTTTTCTTTCTTTTTTTTCTTTGTTTTATTTTGTTTTCTTTGTTTTTGTTCTAACGAGGGAGTAGAAGCCCTAATTAGATGTTACATGATAATTGGTGAAATATCAAATATGAATATAATCAGGATGTGGGATGGATAGGAAGTTCTTGATTCTATGCACAGCTGGTGCCTTCTAAGTCCCCGAACCCTTGCTCCCCTACAGAAATGCTTCATGGTTCAGCTCTCCCCGCCACAATCCCTCTCCAGGTTTGCAGAGACCTTCTGTCATCATAGAAGAGATGATGACCAGGGATCATGTTGATGCATTTTGTCGTTGGGATAAGATCTTCCTGAAAAATACATTGGAAAACCTATTATAGAATAGGCAACCCAAATATCACATCTAATTGACATAAATAACTAACTTAGGATATGCAAGACTAAGAATAGCATGGGCATAGGAAAATGTCGATTTGTGGAAAAACAAAGCTCTCAATTATTTTCTTGAATTACCCTCAGGTGTAGCTCCTAATGAAAAAAGGACTATAAATGACATCGTGCCATATACAGATTATTCTCATATGTATCCAAGGCATATGTTAATGAATAGTATAACCACCTAAAGTTTCACTTGTGTTATATCTTAGTCATTTCTCACTGCCTTTGACAACTCCCCTTTCCTCTGCCACGTGATTGCCCTACAGGTAAATAGCCGTAACAGGTAAATAGACGAATAAGACAACTTAGCAGGGGAAGAACTACCTCACAGTAGCATGTCACCTCCAACCTCTGTTTGTATCTGATCCTCTTTACTCCTTTAGAGACCACTGTATATCAACACTCAGTGAATACTGAATACCAGGAGAGCTTCAAATATAGGTGACAAAGTAAACATTCACTACAATTGCAGAGTCAGTGGATTCAATGAGAAGAACATACTAATAAGCTTGTTGTTTTTCTTTATTTACTTGTAGAAGAGGATTTCTTCAAGTGGATCAGGAACAACTGATAATTCAACTCTGTGCTTCCAAGACCCCAACTCTACCTGAGAGTAAAACGCCCTAGGATCTTAGAACCCCAGAAACATCCCACCAAACCCACCTCCAACATGGGGGCCGTGACTCGGCTGTTGGTGGGCATCTGCCTAGCTTTGCTCGCCCTCACTGCTAAAGGTGGGGTTCTCAAGAAAGTCATTCGGCACAAGCGACAGACTGGGGTGAATATCACTCTGCCGGAGGAAAACCAACCAGTGGTGTTCAACCACGTCTACAACATCAAGCTGCCTGTTGGGTCCCAGTGCTCCGTGGATCTGGAATCAGCCAGTGGGGAGAAGGATCTGGCCCCACCCTCAGAGCCCAGTGAAAGCTTCCAGGAGCACACCGTGGACGGGGGAAACCAGATTGTCTTCACACACCGCATCAACATCCCCCGCCGGGCCTGTGGGTGTGCCCCTGCTCCTGACATCAAGGAGCTCCTGAGCCGACTGGAGGAGCTGGAGAACCTGGTGTCCTCCCTGTGGGAGCAGTGCAGCATGGGAGCGGGCTGTTGCCTCCAGCCTGCCGAAGGTACGAGTGGGAGAAATGATGAGCATGGCAAGATCCTTCAGTTGTTTCCAAAGTGGGTTCCTGGGGAAACTAGCCTCGCAGGGGATTCATTACAAAGAGATTCGATGGTCAAATAAATGTGGAGACTGTAACCATCTCTATTCTGCTCTCAGTGACAAATGTTTCTCTGAGGAATTTGTAGTAATTTCACTTTAATCACTTATTTCCAAAATTTATTTGACCATGAAATGAACACATTCTGTACTTCAAAACCTATGAACACTTTATGAAACTCCTGACCCAAAGATCAGACCCTGAAAGGTGATGATATAGCCCTATTACCCCATTGCACAAATAGGGAAATTGAGGTCCAGAAGTACGATGGAATTCCTCCAGGTCCTGCAATAAGTGACCAAGTTAGGACTTAAACCACAATATTCCAGCCCTGGCTCAGTTGGTTGGGTATCATTCCATGTGCTAAAAGGTTACCAGTTCGATTCCCAGTCAGAGCACATGCCCGGGTTGCAGACTCGATCCCCCGTAGGGGGCAGGCAGGAGGCAGCTGATCAATGTTTCACTCTCACATCGCTGTTTTTTTCTCTCTCTCTCCATCTCCCTTCCCCTTTCTCTAAAAATCAATGTTTTTAGAAAAGGTTTAAAATAAAAAACGCAGTCTTCCACACCCTGGTTGTTAGTTATTACAAAGGTACAAGGCCACCTATGGCAGTACAAAGCCTGAAAATTGGAACAAATGCTCCAGTTGAATGGCAACAATGATAATGGTCACAACTATGATTTCAGCCCCTTTTATGTACATGGCCCTGTAATTCACTATCTAACTTAACCCTCCCAGCAACCATTTAATATAAGGCTGAAGGTCCATTCTATAGATCTAAGAACTGAGACTCAAAGAACTCAACCAACTGACACACAGGGTGATAAGGGATGGAAGCTTTGAACAGGCCTGTGTGTCTCCAGAATTCACAGTCCTCCAGTAATACCAGCCTGCAGCCTTTTTAAAGAAAGGTTACCACTTTGAAATCATGTCTTCATCTCCATTCCCTAAAGTTGATAGAACTGCAGGAATTTCAACAGCTTGAAATCAGAGATGAAAATCTCTATTTCTGCCACTCAGAAAAAATTACCATGAATTACTTGGACAAATTATTTTAAGAATAGACCTAATCAGTAGACTTAGTGGAAAGTACTAAAGATGTGCTCTAGGATTCTAAGGCAAGAAAAAAAAAGTTTCCTTTATGCATATATTAGTTTATCTTCTATCTCTCAACTCCCTGGGAGTTACACAATAGGGTTAATTCTAAGAAGTGGGTTGAAATACTTATCTAGAGCAGAAAGGCCAGCCAATAGAAATATAACGTGAGAATATATACAACCTTAGAGTTCCCAGTAGTCAAAATAAAGAAATGAAAAGAAGCAGCTAAGGATAATATGAATTATCTATTTTATTTGACCCAATAGAACTAAAGTATCCATGTTTCAGCCTGTAATAAATATAAAAAATATTAATGGACATTTTATATTCTTTTACACCGAGCCTTTGAAATCTGGTTGGATTTGACACTTCCAGCCCATCTCAATTCAGACCAGCCACAGTTCAAGTGCCTAAGAGCCACAGGTGGCCAGTGGCCACCGTACTACACAGCACAAGCGTAGAGTCTCACTTTTCAAACCAACTTTTTAAAAAATGGGGATGAACCATATTAATTCAACTGTATTTAGATGCAGAGAAAGTGGAGTGAGTGTCATTGCTTCTCCCTGGGTTCCACGGAGACCATGCCAGTTACTCCTGTAAGCAGAGCTGAGACATGATACAGACTTGAAAGAGCTGAAGTCATGTCAGCGCTGACCCGTGTCCCTCAGACTCACTCACCACGGCAACCTCCAGGAAAGAGAGGAAAGAGGGACAGAGGCCGATGAGTCCTATGGGGGCAGAGCCAAATTGCAAGTTGTCCTTGCAGAATTAGAAAGCCACTCATTTGCTTTCTCGTTTCAGTTATGGAAAATTAGAAAGTTTTGGTCACGTAAACCCATATGCCAAACTTGAGTCAACCCAAACAAAACTCTGCAAGAGAACATCACGATGAGCGTAATAGTCAGGTCTCCATGTCCTCCTTCAACCCTGACGGGCCCCAGGGAAGTGGTCTATTGGTCCCACTTGACTGATGAAGAAACTGGGCTCCAGAAAGACTCTATAGCCCATCCCAAATGCAGCACAGCTATTGAGTCAAAGAGTCAGAATTGGGTTCGTTAAACAATTATTTCTTGGAAATCTCTTACGTGCCTGACTTGGCTAGACTACGTAGAAGTAACATAGCCCAGCATAACACATTCCACATGGCAGTGATCCATAACCATTGGGGTTGTGGGACTATGTGAAAATTTGGTGAAAACTGTAGATCCTCTCCCTAGGGGTAGAAACACAGACACACATGCCTACAAACCTAAACACACACAGCCTTTGCATATAAGTCTACAAATTTCAGAGTTCAAGCTAAGAATTCCTCCCTCGTGTAATTAGATATGTGTTCCATCTGATTTCACACAGTAAACAACTAGTTTTCAAGCCAGATGGGGCCCGAGGGTGCAGCTGTGCTCTGGCAGAATTCGAATCTGGGTTTCAAGGGTAGGAACTGTGCTCAGCTGAGAGCCTCTGATCTCTCCGTTGCAGGCCGCCTGGACACTAGGCCTTTCTGCAGCGGCCGGGGCAACTTCAGCACCGAAGGGTGTGGCTGCGTTTGCGAGCCTGGCTGGAAAGGCCCCAACTGCTCCGAGCCTGACTATCCAGGCAACTGTCACCTGCAAGGCCAGTGCCTCGACGGGCAGTGCATCTGCGACAAGGGCTTCACCGGGGAGGACTGCAGCCAGCTGGCCTGCCCCAGCGACTGCAATGACCAGGGCAAGTGCGTGAATGGGGTCTGTGTCTGCTTCGAAGGCTACACCGGGGCTGACTGCAGCCAGGAGCTGTGCCCGGTGCCCTGCAGCGAGGAGCATGGCAGGTGCGTGGACGGCCGGTGTGTGTGCCAAGACGGCTTTGCAGGTGAGGACTGCAACGAGCCCCTGTGCCTCAACAATTGCTACAATCGTGGGCGCTGCGTGGAGAACGAGTGCGTGTGCGACGAGGGTTTCACGGGCGAGGACTGCAGCGAGCTCATCTGCCCCAAGGACTGCTACGACCGGGGCCGCTGTGTCAACGGCACCTGCTACTGCGAAGAAGGCTTCACGGGGGAGGACTGTGGGCAGCTCACCTGCCCCAACTCCTGCCACGGCCAGGGCCGGTGCGAGGAGGGCCAGTGCGTGTGTGACGAGGGCTTTGCAGGCGTGGACTGCAGTGAGAAGAGGTGTCCCGCCGACTGTCACAACCATGGCCGCTGCGTCGACGGGCAGTGTGAGTGTGACGACGGCTTCACGGGCGCTGACTGCAGTGAGCTCAGATGCCCCAATGGCTGCAGCGGCCATGGCCACTGCGTCAACGGGCAGTGTGTGTGCGACGACGGCTACACCGGGGAGGACTGCAGCCAGCTGCGGTGCCCCAACGACTGTCACAGCCGGGGCCGCTGCATCAAGGGGAAGTGTGTGTGCGAGCAGGGCTTCCAGGGCTACGACTGCAGTGAGATGAGCTGCCCCAATGACTGCCACCAGCACGGCCGCTGCGTGAACGGCATGTGTGTCTGCAACGACGGCTACACGGGCGAGGACTGCCGGGATCTGCGGTGCCCCAAGGACTGCAGCCATCGGGGCCGCTGCGTGGAGGGGCGGTGCGTGTGTGAGGACGGCTTCACCGGCCGTGACTGTGCAGAGCTGTCCTGTCCTGGGGACTGCCATGGCCAGGGTCGCTGTGTGAACGGGCAGTGCGTGTGTCACGAAGGCTTCATGGGCAAAGACTGCAAGGAGCGGAGGTGTCCCAGCGACTGTAACGGCCGCGGCCGATGCGTGGATGGCCAGTGCGTCTGCCATGAGGGCTTCACGGGCCTGGACTGTGGGCAGCGCTCCTGCCCCAGTGACTGCAGTCACCGGGGGCAGTGCATCGCCGGCCGCTGCATCTGCAATGAGGGCTACACCGGGGAGGACTGCTCAGAGGGTGAGTACCAGAGCTCCCTCTGGGGAGATGAGGCTGTGACTGACTGTACACCTGGTGTGTGTGAATATTAAACACACTAACTCTTTGAAGGGCCTGATTATTCACCTGCTGAGCAGCTACCTATTTAAAGTCTCAGAGGCTCAGAGACGTTATGGAATTGTCCCAAGGACACATAGCTAATAGATCACAAAGCTGATATCTGAGTCTGCCTACCTCATCTGCACTGAGTTTAACACCCATGCCCAGTAGAGGAAATGATAGCCTCCCTTTCATTAAGCATCAACTTTCTTTCCTACTTCCCACTGACATCAAATCAATTATAAACTTGATCCCTCTATTTGGAGGGAGGTAAAAAATCAGCTACACTGACTGAGCAGTAAGACTATATAAAACAAACTGTTTTCCATGCACACTCAACTCAAGACTAAGTGCTGATCACTCACAAGTCATCTTCTCTGCATTGTCTTTGATCCCAAGGATTGTGAGATCCTTAAAGGAGAATTATCCCTACAGTTAACACAAGGCATGGTGTACAGTTGTGTTCAGTAAACATTGGTTGAGTGAAAACACCACAAAAACCAATAATGCTCATGTTTAGTGAGGGTCTTCTTTCTACTTCTCTCACCCATCCATATTACATTGGTCACCATGGAGAATCTCTACCTTGATTAAAACTATTGGTAGATAGATAAGAATAAATAAATGCCTGTGGGTTTAATGTGGTCAAGGCAGAACAGCTGGCTGGTAGGGACATGTGAGTCCCAAATGGGATGAGATGAGCTAAGCTGGGCAAGTCCCTCTACCTCACTCACATCTAGAAAGTGAAACAGTTGGACCAGATGAGCTCAGAATACCTTCTGAGTGCGAAGGATGTGTGACTTGAAGTGCAGAGCAGGGAGCTAAGCTCAGACTGCCCCTTCCCATGCAGATGGCCGGGCTCTGAACAAGGGTCCAAGGAACGGAGAGGTGGAGGAAATGGGTCACAAAGAACCCTCCAGGCTACCCTGCAGCCCTGACACCACAGCCTAAAGGCGGTGACAGCCACCCGAGATTTTAAAGACGGGTGGCAGCAAGGGCTCCCCCGTGAGTTGTGCAGGTTAGAAAATGGAGCTGGACCTCTGTGACTGCTAGTGGAAGGGAGACTCTACAGGGCCCATTACTGACCCCAGCTGTCCTTCCTCTTTCCCACCAGTGTCCCCTCCCAAAGACCTCATTGTGACAGAAGTGACCGAGGAGACTGTGAACCTGACCTGGGAGAATGAGATGCGGGTCACAGAGTACCTTATCGTGTACACGCCCACCCACGAGGACGGCCTGGAGATACAGTTCCGGGTCCCCGGGGACCAGACGTCCGCCACCATCCAGGAGCTGGAGCCTGGCGTGGAGTACTTTATCCGAGTGTTCGCCATCCTGGAGAACAAGAGGAGCATTCCCGTCAGCGCAAGAGTGGCCACTTGTGAGTGAGCAGAACCGCCCTCGGCAGCCTCAACTGCCTCCCCTCGCCCCTTGCCACCTTGCCTTTGCCCCATAGCTCCATAGCTATCCTTACAGAGTTACACCAATTAAGACCTTGGAATCCAGTGAGGACACATATGTAATACCCTTTGTAATACTTATAATATCTTTTTAAAAAGAAAAAAAAAATTAAAAAATTAGAAATTCCTCATTGCCCTGGCCAGTGTGGCTCAGTAGGTTGGGCATCATCCTATGCATCAGAAGGTTGCCAGTTTTGATTCCTGGTCAGAACACATGTCAGGGTTTCAGGCTCAATCCAGGCAGGAGGTGTGCAGGAGGCAGCCGATCAATGTTTTGCTCACATCAATGTTCTCTCTTACCCTCTCCCTTCCTCTCTCTCTCTAAATTTCAATAAGAAATTCTTTAAAAAAAACAAAAAAACAAAAAAAAGAAACTCATCATATACTAACTCACAATAACCTTGTAAGATAGGAGCTATTGTTAACCCATTTTACAGATGAGGAAACGGAGACTCCTAACGTTTAAGCATCTCATCCCAAATCAGTTAATAAGTGGTGGAGATGGGATTTGAACCCTGGCAGTCCAGTTGAAGATTTATGCTCTTAACCACTCTATTCCATACTATATTCCTGTGAAACTCACTATATATATATTTAAAAGTAGAAACACTAGAAGTTCAAGTTATTCCTTTAAGAATCTAACATCAGTATAATTTTCTTCATACTTGAAAAGTAAGTTAGGTTAGAAAGTTGTAATTTTATTTTTTTGCTTAGTCATAACAACATTGGCTGCCATATTAAACTTGTGCTACATGTCAGGAACCATGCCTCGCAGTCTACATGCAATATACCACTCAGTCCCAAAACATTCCCAAAGGGCATGTTCTTCTCCCAAGTGAAGAAACTGAGGCTTGGGGCATTTTGTGCAACTTTCCCATGTACACAACATGTGTAACTGCAGAGCTGAAATTCTAGCCCAAGTCTGTCTGATTCCAAAGCCTGTGCACGTATCAGGTTTAAGCACATGAAATTGCCCAGATTTAACCATATGGTTGGTCCTAACATTAATTTTCATGCTGCCGTGCAGTAGAAGCATCCCAGAAGAACCTTTAAGTATACCCCAGCTCAAATGCCCGCCCCTGGGTTCAGCAGAACAGGGCTTTGTGGCCTCCACCATATATGTCGCCATCCTTACCTCCTCTTCGTGCTCTTCCTGACAGACTTGCCTGCACCTGAAGGCCTCAAATTCAAGTCCATCAAGGAGACATCTGTGGAAGTGGAGTGGGATCCTCTGGACATCGCTTTCGAAACATGGGAGATCATCTTCCGGAATAAGGTAGGGAGCTCAAAGCAGTGGGCGTGCAAGAGTCTAGGAGATGGTCAGAGGCCTCCGCAGACCTTCATATCAACTCTAGTTCTTTGGCTTCTGGTGGGGGACAGGGCTCCAATTGGCCCTTGTATGTTCCCATACACATTTTTAAATGATTTTAGTAAGTCAATAAGCATGGAACTTGGGACTGAGGGCCTAGACCAGTGGTTCTCAACCTTCTGGGCCTTTAAATACAGTTCCTCATGTTGTGACCCAACCATAAAATTATTTTCGTTGCTACTTCATAACTGTAATGTTCTGTTATGAATCGTAATGTAAATATCTGATATGCAGGATGGTCTTAGGCGACCCACAGGTTGAGAACCACTGGCTTAGGGCATAGAGGAGAGAATAAAAGAGGAAGGGATGAATGTGAAATGAATCATCACATAAATGAAGAGGCTGGCACCTCCTCTAGGCCTTACCAAGGGGCTCCTATCTTTCAGAATAAAGAAGATGAGGAAGAGATCACCAAAAGCCTGAGGAGGCCAGAGACCACGTACCGGCAAACTGGCCTAGCCCCTGGACAGGAATATGAGATATCTCTGCACATCGTGAAAAACAATACTCGGGGCCCAGGCCTGAAGAGAGTGACAACCACCCGTGAGTATCACCTTTTTTATCACTGACACAATGACAAAGCTGACTGTAACTCATTGCATTTCTGGTTAATAACATGCCCTCTTATATAGCACCTGTATCAATTAGCTTTTGCTACGTAAAAAAAAGCCCAAAACTAAGTGGCTTAAAACTATAATTCTGCACATTGGTGATTTAGGGTTGGGCTCAACTGGGCCATTTTTCTGTTCTTGACTGGGCTCACTTATGCATCTGTGTGGGCTGGGGGCTGGTTGATCTAGAATGGCCCCAGTCTCGATGCCTTTCTGCTCCACGGGTCTCTCAGCCTCCTAGATACTACCCTGGCCCTGCTCTGATAGTAGCTGACATTACATTGGCTTTAATATTACCTCTGCTGAGCAAATCTCAAGGCCAGTCCAGATATAAGGGGTGGGGACACAGATCCATCTCTTGGGGAGTTCAACATGACATTCCAACGTGGCATGACATTCCAACGTGGCACGGATGCCGGGTAATTGAGACCATTGCCACATGATCTACCACATCATCGCATTTAATATTAGCACCAGCCCTGTGAAAGAGGTAGGGCAGATATTAATGTTATTTTTTAAGAGTAGAAACTGAGGCTTAGAGAAACTAAGTTCATTTAACCAATACCGCATGGTTGATGCTATTGGGTCCACAGTTTGAAGCCAGGGTCTCCTTTTCTTAATTGAACCCCATGGCCACTAGCATTCCTGAGGCTCTGGTTGTGTAGAATGTGGAGCCCATGTCTTCCACAGAAATCTAAATGGAATGTCACTCAGTGGTAATGAGGTCAGAACTTCTTGGGGGTTGAATAGGATTTGGCACTGCCAGATCATTTGGTGGGAGGGGAGAAAAAAAGCTGAATTTGAAGTCATTCTACTAGAAAGCAGAGTTTTAATTAATAAATAAATAACTTTTTCATTGCCATTTGGGAAAACCTCTATCTTTCTCAAAATAACATTGGTGCCAACTGCTTAAGGAATCGACTCTTCTTGGCAGGGTGTTGTTAGAAGGTTAAATCTGTTGACTAATGACAAGAAAGAACATCTTGCACTTAAATATTTGCACACTTTGCCTAGCTCAGAGCCAGTTTATAGATTGTCTCTTTTATAAACCAGTGTTTTCCATCACCCTGACAACACCCCTCAGTGGTAGGTAGAAGGCAGGTACCAACAGGAAAAAATCATTTGATCATAAGAAAGGCACAGAGATCAAGCAAATGCATATTTGCTGTGGAGAAGACACACTGAGAATGCATAAGACAGTTCTTTCATCGGTCCTTTTCTTTGTAATCTAAATGTGGGGATTGGCTGCTTTCTTTCTTTCTTACTGCAGGACAAACATCCTAACATTTGAAGTTCCATAAGCACATAAATATCAATACTGAGAGGCAGATAGTTACCTCTTTATTTTGCTGCTACCTGAACTTCTTTTGCGTTTAAAGAACCTTAAAGTTTTGGCACCAAAACATTTTTTACTCTTTCCCTCTCATCATAGAGGTTGTATTACAATGGTTTTTGGCACATGAGTGTTTCTGAGAGGCCTTTGCATTTAGAGGAGAAATAGCATGGGCTTCGGACCCAAACAATCCTGAGTTTGAATTCCAGCTTCACTATTCAACATGACCTTAGCAGGTTCACTTCTTTAAACCTCTGACCCACCATCTGGAAAATGGGTTTATGGTATCCTACCTATGGAGTTGTCATGAAAGTAAGACACGAATGACAAAGGACTGTGCTTGGCACGTGGTAAGCACCGGGCAAGTGTCCCAAATCCAGCGATAGATCAGTGTCCTTGACTGAATCCGGACTTCTTAATAAAAGGACCGCTAAGGAAGGTAATAGGTGTGGTTTAGGTGCTTGCTGGCCTAAAGAATACAGGACAGGCAGCCTCACTGTTGAATCAGAGCATCATTTTCATTGTGCATGTTATGGGTTCATTATCTGCGAGTTGAGACTAACGTAATGACACCTGGAATTCAACAAAAGAGACTGTAAGTGTCTCACAAAAAGCAATGAATTATTCCTTCTTGCCCCCTTGATAAAACCAAGCTCCTTTTGTTTGATATTGTTTCCTCAACCAATATTGAAAACACAAACTTAACTATTTTCAGAAATGAAGAAAGGAGGAAAGATTGACCGAATGCCTGGAATGTTTTGGTGTTTGCATTAAAAATGTTTGTGTAATTAAAAAAAATAGAGTTAAGACATAAATGACAGAACCTGACTGTATGCTGGGGATTAAGAAACGTCAAAGACCCTCTGTCTGCATGAGTGAATGAGCCTGTCTAAATTGAATAACACACTTTGGATAAACTGTATAGAAATCTGTTACGGAAGAGTGAGAAAGTTGCAATACTAAAATATTCTTTTTAATTGTGGTAAGAATACTTAGCATGAGATTTGCCCTCTTGGTGAGGTTTTAAGTGTATGATAAATTATTGATCACTATAGGTACAATACTGTAAAATCTCTAGAACGTAATCACCTTGACTAATTCAAACTTTAGACCTGTTGGGGAGTGAATATGTGTTTACCTGATTGCATTGGGTCAAAGAAGGCTTCTCGTTAGGAAGCGACCTATAAATGAGATTTTGAGGGGTGAGGAGGAGATTTTTAGATGGAGGAGGGGCAACCGTGGGAAGAAGAAACAAAGAACAGCCAGTGCAGGGCCAGGATGGGAGAAGCATGAATCGCTCTCAGAGCCCTGAGTAGCCTGCAGTCAGAACTCTGAAACCAGAGGCTGGACTGGGCAGGAGGTGAGTACCTGGGCAGGAGGAGGACCAAATGAGGAAGCAAAGATAGGCAGCCATGACTTTCCCTCCTGAATTCTTTTCATCAAACTTAACTTACCATACGTTGGCCAGACAGCCATTGCCTCACTTTTCAGCGCCATAATTCTGATGGAGAAGTTATCAACCTAATGAAAAAATAAAAGACACTAAGTCAGTGTCTTTTTCAAGTGAAACAAGCCCTAAGCTTGTGTCTTCAACTTATGAAACCAGTAATGATAATAACAGAGAACCACCACCTGTGATATAGCTGCCAGGTTCCAGGCTCCCTGCCAGATGCTCTGTAAGCATTGCCTCCTTAGCTTCTTTTTTAAAATATATTTGTATTGATTTCAGAGAGGGAGGGAGAGGGAGAGAGAGATAGACACATCAATGATGAGAGAGAATCATTGATCGGCTGCCTCCTGCATGCCCCCTACTGGGGATCGAGCCTGCAACTCAGGCATGTGCCCTGACCTGGGCATATGAATCGAGCCAGTGACCCCCTGGTTCATAAATTGACACAACCACTGAGCCACGCTGGCCAGACTGTCTCCTTTCAAAAAAAGCAACAAACGCTACAAGGTAGCATCAGCCCTACTTATAGCTTGTCGAACAGGACATTGAAGATCAGAAACATAAAATAGGGTCCAGGAGTCAATATTATACCAATATATGCATAGACAGATGGGATGGCTGCCTCTCTCTGCTCAGCCCTGGCACTGTCCCACTCTCTGAAACAGCTCTGTCGCTTGTCCTCTGCCCATCACAGGCTTGGACGCTCCCAGCCAGATCGAGGTGAAGGACGTCACAGACACCACTGCGCTGGTCACCTGGTTCAAGCCTCTGGCCGAGATCGACGGCATCGAGCTCTCCTATGGGATCAAAGACGCGCCGGGCGACCGCACCACCATCGACCTCACGCACGATGAGAACCAGTACTCCATCGGGAACCTGAAGCCAGACACCGAGTACGAGGTGTCCCTCATCTCCCGCAGGGGCGACATGTCCAGCAACCCTGCCAAAGAGACCTTCACAACAGGTAACGGGCCTTCCCCGGAATCGGCACCAGCAAGGGAAGGATTGCGAGACTTCCATTCACTCTTCCTTGGAGTACCTTCCAGGCTCCTTTGACAGCAGGAAAACAAAAAGGGAATTTCCATTCCTTTAAATTTTATTTTTAAATATTGTACTGTTTAATTTTTCAAAGAAAAGATATTCCCAAATAACCTTCCAAAATAAAAAGTATATACATATTGGTATACATAGAAGGATCTAGTCTGACACTAAGACACAAGTCCTAGTAAAAAAATTTAAAATAAAAATTTTAATAAATACAGTGTACGGAAAACATGAATGACAAAGATGCCTCCTAATGTCTTAGCCTCTGACATTTTTTTAAAGTACCAGAATGTCAATCGGTCATTTAATAAACATTTTTTCAGAGCTCAGTAAGCACTAGATGAGTTATTAGAAATACAGTGATGAGCCCGGCCGGCATGGCTTAGTGGTTGAGTGTTGACCTATGAACCAGGTGGTCTTGATTCGATTCCCGGGCAGGGCACGTGCCTGGGTTGTGGGCTTAACCCCCAGTAGTGGTCAGGCAGACAGCTGGTCAGTGATTCTCTCTCATCATTGATGTTTCTAGCTCTCTCTTTCCCTCTCCCTTCCTCTCTGAAATCAATATATATATACATACACACACACACACACACACACACACACACACACACACATATATATATATGAGGAAATACAGTGATGTGCACAATAGGTCAGTTCTTACACTTACAGAGCTTATGTGTAAGTTTCTGTGTAGTTCTTTTGATGTTTTTTTTTAAGCACAAAATCTGAGGAAAATGTGAATGACTGAGGTATCACACATATTAATAATGGGGAAGGTGCCGAATATGTAGAATTTGTTCAGATCTGTGCGTCAGCTATTGAGATGGGTATGGGGGCAAGTTTGTCACCTTCCTCCAATGGCAGGAACCTTTCATATCTCAGCCTGAATTGTGAGACCGCCACTCTCTTGGTGCCTGATGTTTTCCATATACATGTCCCTTCCTCTCCCAAATAGGCCTGGATGCTCCCAGGAATCTTCGCCGCGTCTCCCAGACAGACAACAGCGTCACCCTGGAATGGAAGAACGGCAAGGCGGCCATCGACAGCTACAGAATTAAGTACGCACCCATCTCCGGAGGTGACCACGCCGAGGTCGAGGTCCCAAAGAGCCAACAAGCCACAACCAAGACCACACTCACAGGTGAGCTCCGCATCCCAGACCCAGCCGCCCTGGGGACGTGGTCCCGCTTTGCAACTCTCCAGAGAGAAACATGTGCAGTTCCCAGCAGTCCCTCTCACGGGATGTCAGTGAGTCAGTCTGCAGAACATTCCAGACACTGAAAAGCAATAGCGTCCGGGGACAGCTCAGGGCCGTTTTTATGATCTTCTGAAAGTCTTTCCAAGTTGAAGCTGAATTTCCACCTGCACGCTCTCTCTTAGGTCTGAGGCCAGGAACTGAATATGGGATAGGTGTGTCTGCTGTGAAGGGAGACATGGAGAGCATTCCAGCCACCATCAACGCGGCCACAGGTGAGGCACCTGGACTCCCTCCCACCCCCCACCCCAGGCGGGCTCTCACAGACACAAGGCTCAGGAGGCAGAAAACCTGCTTTAAAAGAAACAGTAGGCCCTGCTGGTGTTGCTCAGTGGTTGAGCATCAACCTATGAGCCAGGAGGTCACAGTTCAATTCCCAATCAGGGCACATGCCAGGGTTGTGGGCTCGATCCCCATTAGGGGGCGTGCAGAAGGCAGCTGATCAATGATTCTCTCTCATCATTGATGTTTCTATCTCCCTCTCCCTCTTCTTTCCTCTCTGAAATCAATAAAAATAAAACAATTTTTAAAAGAAACAGAGAAAGGAGCCCCTACGGTCATCTAGCCCAGACGTCCCATTAGAAGTCACATGAGCACCACATCCAAGTGATTCCCACACCGCTCTCAGGACAGAAGGGAACAGCAACTTTCTTTTTAGGAAAATTTGGAAACAGACTTTATCAGAAATCTACAAACTTTTAAAGTTTGTAACCAATTCTAGGGTTGTTGTTTTTTTATACCATTGACTGATTAAAACACATCTGGGGGTTTCTCTTAGAACACACCTAATGTGTATACTTTGGTCACATAAATTATAAGTGGCCAGAACACAGGTGAGTCAGACTTTGCTCTCACCCATGCCTCCTGAAGTGCCAACCTCTGAGTGAGGATGGTGAAGGACACCCTGATTTGGAGACACTGATTCTTTCTTCAATTTTTTTTTCTGGGAATGTTGTAATAGAGAAACCATTTTTCTCTCTCCCTCCACCAGCTTCCTCCTGACCTCCCCTCTGAAGGAAAAGGAGGCTGGAGAGCAGAGGGGGCAGAGGTCATACTTCATTGAGCCTCTCATTATGCAAGAGCCAGTACATATTCTGTTTGATCTTTTTCTTTAAGGTAATTGTAGATTCACATGCTGTTGAAATAATACAGAGACACACCCCTAAACCCCTCACCCAGGTTCCCCCAATGGTAACAACTGTTACCATCACTGGGATTTCTCTTCCATTTTTATACCACGACACCTCCCTCCCTCCCTGTCCCTAACCCTTGGCAATCGTCTTGATGATTTTGTCATTTCAAGAACCTATATATATAAAAGCCTAAGCGACAGTTACAACTGAATAACCTAAACAACTGGTCGACCAGTCGCTATGACATGCACTGACCACCAGGGGGCAGACACTCAACACAGGAGCTGCCCCCTGGTGGTCAGTGAGCTCCCACAGCCAGCCAACCTCCTGTGGTCCCTCCCGCCGGCTGGCCTACCTCCAGCGGCCCCTATACCCGCACCCCATTGGCCGGTCCTGATCAGCCCCGATGGGGACTGGGCAAGACGCCCCAATCGGCCCCAATCGCAGGCCAGGCCGAGGGACCCGACCCATGCACCAGGCCTCTAGTGCTGCATAAAAGGCATCAGATAGTATGCAACCTTTAGAGATTGGCTTTGTCATTCAGCATAATTCTCTTGAGATCCATCCAAATTGTTTCTTTTTTTTTTTTTTTTAATATATTTTATTGATTTTTTTACAGAGAGGAAGGGAGAGAGATAGAGAGTTAGAAACATCGATGAGAGAGAACCATCGATCAGCTGCCTCCTGCACATCTCCTACAGGGGATGTGCCCGCAACCCAGGTACATGCCCTTGACCGGAATCGAACCTGGGACCTTTCAGTCCGCAGGCCGATGCTCTATCCACTGAGCCAAACCGGTTTCGGCCAAATTGTTTCTTGTATCAATAATGAGTTCTTTTAAAATGCTTTTAATTGAGTAGCATTTCGTGGTATGGGCATGTCACTATGTTCTTTTCAGTCTTCCAAAAACCCGGCCAGGTAATTTACAGTGGCATTTACAAGGTGGAAACTGAGGCCCAGTTAGGTGAGTCTCCTGAAGCCCCCAGTTGCTTGATGGTGGACCTGGGGCTGCAGCCCAGAGCCAGCTGCCTTTTAGTCCCAGAAGCAGCCTGCCTCCCAGCCTGAGGAGTGTTCATCTCTGTGTTTTCCTCCCAGATATGGATGCCCCCAAGGACCTTCGGGTGTCTGAAACTACAGAGACCACCCTGACCCTGCTCTGGAGGTCACCGTTGGCCAAGTTTGACCATTACCGCCTCAACTACAGCCTTGCCTCGGGCCAGCCGGTGGAAGTGCAGCTGCCCAGAGACACCACCTCCTATGTCCTGAGAGGCCTGGAACCCGGGCAGGAATATGCCATCCTCCTGAGAGCAGAGAAGGGCAGGCACAAGAGCAAGGCCGCGCGGGTAAAGGCATCCACAGGTGAGGTCAGCCCCCGAGCTCCCTACAGACACTGTTAACTGTGAGGTTTGCACACCCAGCAGCCAGGCTGCCTTCACACAAGAACACCTGGTGGGAAGTCCTGCTACTCTCCCCACTCGTGAAGCCTCTAAATGCCACTTTGAAAGAGCAACTTACTAACCTTTCCATCTTGTCAACTGAGTCAGCAGTTTCCTTGCTGGGTGATGAATAGTGGTTTTCAACTATTTCCTCCCAGGAGAACTTAAAACATCAGGATTTGTGTTTGTCTTTGGTTCTTTTCTTTCTTTTAATTTTGTGTTCAAATTGTTTCTTGTCCCCGCCTCCTTTAGCCTAACGATTAATTTACCTTTAGTTTTATTTCTCTTCAAGATGACCAGGATGTTGGTAATAATTCTTTGGTTATTTCTCATTCAGTGTTTCTGTTCCAGGTTTTTGCTTTCCTCTAGGTTACCTGAAACGTTGCACATGGTCCTTGGAGCCTTCTTTCAAAGTACCCTTCTTATTTTCTAGCTCCTCTTAGTCATTAAGAGTGAACTTCATCTTCCCATAGCTGCTGATCCTGACCTCCAGTGTCCCTGCCAGCCCTGTGATTCTGTTCTTTGTACCTGCTGCCACATTTCCTTGGTGGCTAAAATGAAAAAAAACAAAAACAAATCAGTTCTTCCTATATGGAAAATATACACATATTTTGGCCCCCTAATATAAAAGATTATAATGGAAAATGTTAATTCTTCAGGGTTTGACAAGTAATAGTCTTTAGTTTCAATTTAACTAGTAAGTATTGAGAACCTACTGAATACACTGTAGTGTGCTAGTATTTGAGGGGCAAGCGGGTCATGTACTTGTCACTGTCACTCTGGCTCAGGTGCTCCTGCTCACAGACCGTGGGGAAGACTAGATATTCAGAGTGTTAGATGGAACTCAACCAAGGACAGGGAATGATTGGGAGAATCAGGAGCAGCCAGAGTGTCATGACAGAGATGTTACTCCAGCTGAATCTCCATAAACAGAAAAGAAGTTGTAATGATGGGCAAATATGGAAATGCCTTTGAGTCTTTGTCATGTCTGAATACTTTCACCAGCATATAACATAAATCTCAAATAACAGTCACTTGGAACCTGCTTTCCTCTCTCATAAAGTGAATCAGAGGTTAGGTGATTCAGGGATAGCATAGCAGATCCAAATTATCAGTGACTCAGGCTCCTTCTCTCTTTCTGATCCACTCTTCTTGGCTTCTGTTCTCAAAGTCTCCTCCATATCACAACACGGCTGCTGCAGTACAGCCCTCACACCTGTGTTCTAGGCAACATAATGGAAAAAAAGAATCAATAAAGAGAACCTACTAGATGAGTCTTTCTGGAAACCTCCCTAATGCCTTCTACTCACATTCATCGGTTGTTCCTGGCTATAAGTGAAGTCTAGGAAAGACTAAGTAGTCTCTGGCTGAGTGTGTTGCTGCCAAATGAAAGTGTGGTTGTTTGTAAGGAGGAGAGAGAAGGGGCATCTGGTATACCACAGCAGCCTGTTCAGAGTCTGAAGTGAGCCCTGGCAGTCAGTTCCACTGACTGAGCATCTGCTTCCCACCAGCTATGAGCTGATCATCGGGGTGCTCTGGAGGGGAAGCCTAATCACAGATGAAGGCGGGCAGGACAGAATCAGGAAGGAATACATCCATGGTAGAGATTAGAATGTGGCAGCTTGTTATCAAGGGATAACAAAGAATCAGAAAAACAAAAAAAGAGGGAACTACTCCTCCTCTTCCTTTTTCTCCCACTCCCTCAATACTCCTACTCCTCCTCTTCTTCTTCTCCTTCTTTCTCTCTCTCTCTGTCTCTCTCTCTGCTTTTCCCCGAGTTTGACAAATGCTGTACCACAGTTTTATAGCTCCATTCAATCATATTAGCTCTGGCTACAACCACATTATCCCAATCTCCAGGAGGGAAGCACAGGCCTCGCAGCTCAGAGAGAGGCAAGCTTTCAAGTGAACCACAGGCTGGGGTTACTTTGTGTCTGACTGAGAGCCCCATTTTGGCATCCCAAAGGCTCATGATTTCATGTCCCAGGCATTCCTCCTTAACACTGTTTCAAAGAAATCATTTGTATATTTAAGGACATTGTCTTATAAGAAAAATGTGCAAAGTCCCTTTTATTGGTTCTTTGCTCACTGTCTCCATAATATATCTCTCTATAGCTTTCTCCATAGAACTGTTTTATTTTATTAAAATTCCTTCTCCTGAATTCTGTCCTCCCAAGTCTCTTACATTTACTACAGACAATAATATAGTACAAGTGTGCTGTGTGCTAAGTTCTGGGGATGCTAGATCAATTAAGACAGGTCTGTGCTCCGAGGAATTCACTACCTAGTAACAAGAAAGCACGAGCTCTAACTGGTTTGGCTCAGTGGATAGAGCGTCGGCCTGCAGACTCAAGGGTCCCAGGTTCGATTCCAGTCAAGAGCATGTACCTTGGTTGCAGGCACACCCCCAGTAAGGGGTGTGCAGTAGGCAGCTGATTGATGTTTCTCTCTCATCAATGTTTCTAACTCTCTATCCCTTCCTCTCTGTAAAAAAATCAATAAAATATATTTTTTTAAAAAAAGAAAGCACGATACTCCACTTGCTGGAATTAGGGGTGCAGAGCAGGCAGCAGGAGCACAGAATGACTTTGAGCATCAGGAAAGATTTAAAATGGGAGGAAGCTAAAAATAAAATAAAATAAATAAATAAATAAAATGGGAGGAAGCTGTTGGACAGACACCTAGAGACAAACAGGACTATGTTGTGGAATATGTAAAGAAACAGAAGTCCAGGCACTTGGCCTTGGTAAGCACAGGAAAAGAAAAAAGAAATACGAAGTGGGAGCTCTTGAGTAAACGTACCATGTAGCTACAAGTCTTGAAATGTCAAAGGGTTGTAGGTTCAAACCTCAGAAGAAAGGGACTTCCAGTTCTGCATCACTAGATTCTCAAAAGCAGAAGTCCGCAAAGAAACACTCATTGTCTGTGGGTTTCACAGAGCAGATGTGGAATTGGCTGCCCCAAAGCATTTTTTCCCAAGGAAATCCAGAGCTCTAGCCATGGAATTGAGCCAAAGTGCAAGCCTTTTCCTTGATGTGGCACCCAATTAAAAGTATGCACAACCCAGCTGCCCATCACACCTAAAATAAAATCCAAAGACCCTACCACAGGCTACAAGGCCCTGCAGAATCTGACCCATCCCATCTCTCTGACCTCATTCCACCCTTGTCCTCATACTCATTTCACCATGGCCACCTTGGCCTTCTCACTGTTCTTTAAGCAGACCAAGCCTGTTCCTACCTCAGGGCCTGTACACATGCTATTCCTGCTGCCAGGGAACCACTTTTCTCTTAGTTCTTCCCATGGCCTTTTCCTGGTTGCATTCAACTTGTGTGTTATTCAAAAGCCTTTTCTGGCCACTGATATAAAATGGTGCCCCCATCCTAGTTTACCCCTCCATGCTGCTCCAAAGTTCATGACACTTATCTGGCCTGATATTATTCAGCAGTTGGTTTATTTATCCATGGCCTACCTCCTACTGCCAACCAAAATGGAAGCACTCTGCCTCTACCCAGTGCTGCATCCCCAGGGCCTTGGACACAGCCAAGCACAAGACATGTGCTTTATGAGCACTGTGGACCTCAGTTGTTCCAGAGGCAGCATTTCCATTGTATGCTCTGGCCTCTCCCACCTCTGTACTAGCAGCCCAAATTCTCCTTCTTAAGGATTAAGGAGAAGGAAAGGGAAGTCATTCCCCTGGAAGGTCTCAGTTAAGCTTAATCTGGAGAGGGGAGGGAGGGAGGGAGGGAGGGAAGGAGGGTACTATGCCTGTTAGCATTGAAAAAATTGAGTGTGTATCAGGCATATCCTTCCCAGCCCTCCTCTCTGCATTTGACCCTGATAACCTCAGGGGAACCCTGCTTGGAGTGGAGGCCAGGAATTTGCTGCGAGCAATAGGGACATAAAACCTGGAGAATACATAGAAACACAAAGCCACTGAAGCATCTTTCCATGCCAGTGTTGGGGAGGGAGAGGTTTCCCTCTTAGTTCTTCTGGCTGGTGGAATAACTAAAATGACAGAAGACAGATTAACAGGTGACAATCACCAAATTTATGTACGTTCCAAATGGATATTTGGCCCAAGAACAATTTGGCAGTAGAGGCTTATATGCCATCTTAAGCTAAAAAGAAAGGAGGGGTAGTGATTTGGGCCTTGAAAGGGGAGAAAGTTCACATGGAGATGCAGAAGCAAATATTTGGTAAATGAATGTTTGCTGGGCTACCTTGAACAATGGGACACACAAAGGACTTTGACCAAAGGGGCCTTGCTATGTTCCTCCTTGTCTGTCACACCTAGTTCATATTAAACTGTGGTCATTTATGATGATAGCTCCCTTCCTGGAGAAAGTCCTCTATCTAATTTTCTTAAGCAGCTAGAGAGAAGGTCAAAGGTTCTTCTTGAGTCTTTAGTTCCTTAAAAATAACCATTTTAGAATAACAAATTTTCCAAAGAGGCATATTTTAAGGCAGCAAGCTGCCCTGCAGTACCATCTACACGACGTTGGGAATCTAAAGATTTAAAGTTGGCAGAGCCAGGAATTACTCCAGGCCAGCTGGTCAACCCACCATCAGCACAGAAAGGGATTTGGAAATCCTGATTTCCCAGGCCCACTGACATTTTTCAGAGGGTAGATGCCAGTGCACAGCTGTAAGAAAAAGACAACAGCCTTTTCATAAAGAAATGCCAGGAAATTGAGTGTGGAACTACACTGCAGAAACCCTGGGCTTCTGAAGCAGTAAGCCCACAGTGTGTCATTTACCAGTGAAATGTAGAGTCTGCATTTATTATGGGATGCCACTTGGTCCCTACCTCGACTTTTGTCTGCAGAATTTTTATTAATATTATTCTCTCTCTTTATCATTCTTATCCCTCTTCTTGTCATTTATCTACTGATTTTACTCATTAAGTTATACTGTGACTTATCTGACTAGCATTTGTTTAGTGAAGGGTCAGGTGGGGTGCCAAGAGCACCCAGATACAGCCACAGCATTGCTCACTAAGTATAAACCGATGGTCTTTCTTGATTGACCAACCCCCCAGAAAACAAAAAAATGGAAGAATAGACAAAAATTGAGGTGGCAGTACCATTATTATGATTACTATTTACTGAGCAACATAACATTAGATGAAAGTTAATCTCTCAGCTGTATGAGCAGCTGAAGCAGATTGTGCAAGACTGTCAGTGGCATATGAAAACCTGATTCAAGGAAAAAGATGGTTCTCATCAGGAAGAGATTTTCCATTGTAGATCTCCTCTCGTCTCTCCACTAATCTTTATTGCAACAGTTTAATAGATAATCAATAATTACCTCCTCCCTGCCCAGTGAGGTGACTCTCGGATTTCTTACAACCTGGTACCTGGTATTTCTTTCATGGAAAGAAAGATGTTTTATGTCAGAATATGAGAGAGAGAGCTTTAAAAGCTAGCGAGGAAAGACAGTGACTTAATTCACATTAAGGGGGGAATTGTCAGTGTCAGCTAAGTTGCTGAGCAGCAGTTTTGATAGCAGGAGTAGAAACAAAAGAAAATGGGCTAAGAGGAGAGTTTATGAGCCAGAGGATCAGTTTCCTTAACCTTGCCGTTTTGCTTAGCCTGGATTTGTACCATGTCTTTTTTAGCAAGAGGACTGCTGGAGCACTTGACAGGGACATGCTCCCAAGGTCAAGGAGACCATTGTTAAAACTAGACTGCTGCTCCTGGCCTCACAAGGCCCAAGGGATTTAAGGATGGCGGACTCTCCTTTTCTTTTGCCCAAACTGGATACATCACTTTGAGTTCAGGGTCCTCTCTTTCTCATCAAGGCCATCTGGGTGTGGTTAGAACTGCTATGAGGCTTTGGGTATGCACTTCAGGACCCGAATTTGGATTAAGTGAGTCCATAGAATGTAGTTCAAGATCAGGTGTCCTTAATATTTTTTGAAATGGGCCAGATAATTTCAGGCCATACAGTTTCTGTCACAACTGCTCAGCTGTGTCTTTGGAGCTCACAAGCAGCCATGCAGAAATGACGAGCATGGCTATGTCCCGATACAATCTTAATTTCATCTATTTTCTTACATCATGAAGTATTCTTCTTGTTTGACTTGTTTTCCCAACCATTTAAAAATATAAAAAGTACTGTGAGCTTGCTCATTACCAAAATAGGCAGCAGACCTCAGATGGCAGTTTACAGACCCCTGTCCTAGATCAGCAAGATTTGCAGGAGTGTAAGCTTTGCCAATGAGAATTAGAAAGAACATTCTCCATAAGGTGGAAAAGTCTGAATTAAAAATATTCTTGAAAAGATGCATTTTCCCCTCTGAAAGGCTATCTTCCATCCAATTGCAACTAAGATTTTCAAGTTAGAAGCCTGCTTTCAAGGACATGCATAGCTCATTTGAAATTAGCAACCAGTATGAGACATAAATAGAGGGGAAAAACATTCTTTTAAATAAACTTAAAGCAGTTCTTACTTTGTTGTTTATAGGATCCATTTCCAGAGAAAGTCCTTTCTTCCCAGGTCATGCAAGGTCCATGTGAGCTCAGCCATGGGCATGTTATTACCTTGAAGGTATAGTTAGACAAGAGCGATTTTACTGTACCTTGTGTGGTTGGATGAATGATGATGGCACATTCCATAGGGCCTCAGTCTGTCTTTCTATCCAGTAAGGGACAGTTTTGCAAAGACTTGCTGCCTGGCTCAATTCAGCCTCACTCGTACCCTGTTAATTTACCTCTCATCTTCCTGAAGTGGTTTAAGTAAACTGATTAGAGCCCCAGAAACTTGAAAAAATTCCAACACAAAGTGACAATAATATAGAGGAGATGAAGGAAGCAGGAAAAGGAAGGAAATCTAAGAGGAGCCAATTTTCTCAAAATACAGACGGCTGGACAGCTCAGACCAAGAATCCGAGGAATAGCCGAAGGCTGTTCCTTCAGATCTCATCCTCCTGAGACACTTTCCAAAATGGAAACTGAAGCCCAGAGAGGTACTAACCTAGACGGGTAGAGTTTTCTAAGCAACAAGTCAATAGGAAAATGCCATTTCAAAAACACAAGCCCAAATATGCAACAAGGCAAAGTAAGTCTTACATTGGTTTTTCTGTTGGTGTTTTTATGCAACAGCACCATTCGGGGATGCGGTCGTGACGTACAGCACGCAGGCCCTCATGGCCTTTCAGCATCGGCTTGCCATTTCTGGGTCCCCAGAAGGAAAGCATTTGCAGGAATGGCTTAACTGACCCCCTCTCTGTCCTTATTCAGACCACACCCCTGAACTGGAAAACCTCACCGTGACCGAGGTGGGCTGGGATGGCCTCAAACTCAACTGGACCGCAGCTGACCAGGCCTATGAGCACTTTGTCATTCAGGTGCAGGAGGCCAACAAGGTGGAGGCAGCTCAGAACCTCACAGTGCCTGGCAGCCTGCGGGCTGTGGACATCCCGGGCCTCAAGGCCGCCACCCCTTATAGAGTTACCATCTACGGGGTGATCCGGGGCTATAGGACACCAGTGCTCTCCGCTGAGGCCTCCACAGGTACCTCTTACCTTTCTGTCTGTAGCTTCTGTTTTCCCAACAGGAAACTGCCAAGGATAATCAGACGGGCTTGCTTTTGAATGGACTAGTTCTGCCCCAAGGTATAGCACCTTGGTGTCTTAAGAATGGGGAGCCGCCAGGCTGCAGTGTCCAGGGGCAGCTTTCACACTGCACCCATGTGGGCCACACCCTGTGGAGTCCTGCAGAGCCCGGTCTGGGGATCACACATGCAGCCCCCGTGGCAGGGACCTTGAGCTTCACAAACAGGCTCCCTCTTGGTAACGAAAGTTAAGGCATTTTACTTCAAAGTAAAAAACTAATCTCCTTGTCTACTGGAGATTAGAGCAATTTGTTAATGAAGTAAGATAACCAATATTTTCCTACACGCTATTTCACAAATTTAGGAAGCTGCATGATGTACATTTATCTAAAGAAAGTCACATTTTTTTAAAGCAAGATAATGCCTATTCTTGTGTCAAAGCGTCCCTGGATCTCATGTGATTTGAGTATGAAACTGGTTCTTTGTCCTTCTCCAGGGGAAATTCCCAGTTTGGGAGAGGTCACCGTGTCCGAGGTGGGCTGGGACGCCCTCAAGCTCAACTGGACTGCTCCGGAAGGAGCCTATGCGCAGTTTTTTATCCAGGTGCAGGAGGCTGGCACAGGAGAGGCAGCCCAGAACCTCACAGTCCCGGGAGGGCTGAGGTCTGTGGACCTGCCCGGGCTCAAAGCAGCCACTCAGTATAGTGTCACCATCCGCGGGGTCACTGGGGACTCCAGCACAGCCCCTCTCTCTGTTGAAGTCTGGACAGGTATTCTAAACTCATTTACTCATTTGCTTCCTCCCACTGTCTCTGCTCAGGAGGGACACAGCTGCGAACTGGGCTCAGCCCCTACACTTGGGGAAAACCCATGAATCAGCCTGTTCCATCCAAATGGCATATCCCTTATACGGCCAAGTCCTAGTCCTGGCCGGGTAGCCAGGTCCATGGAGAACTCCACCTGCTCTTCCTTTACAAAAGTGAGAGGTGACTTCTCTTTCAAAGCAAGTTTCAGTGACAGTATTTCAGAAGTTGGAAAGCACAATTTGCAAATGGAAAAAATATTGGTCTGAGCTCATCTTAAGCACACACCAAAGGACTCCCCAAAGCCCCATTTGTATGTCAAAATAGAAGTTGAGAACAATTCCTAGAACTATCTTTCATCTCCAAAGGCTGAATAGGAAAACCCTGGCTTTAGTGCCAACTATTGGAGTGAGCTCAACAGCCGCAGTAAATAAATTACTGGAATCAACACTCCCAGGACAGCTCATCCCTCGCCCAAATGCCACCTTACCTGAATTAAGTGTGCAGATGCCCTTTTAGTAACTCAGGAACTCTGTGTCCTTATGCAGAAGAGGTTCCAGATCTGGGAAACCTCACAGTGACCGAGGTTAGCTGGGACGCGCTCAGGCTACACTGGACCACCCCAGATGGGATCTATGAGCAGTTTGTCATTGAGGTCCAGGAGGCTGGCCAAGCCAAAGAAGTGCACAGCCTCACCGTTCCTGGCAGCCTGCGCTCCGTGGAAATCCCCGGCCTCACGGCTGGTACCCCTTACACAGTCACCCTGCACGGCGAGGTCAGGGGCCGCAGCACTCGACCCCTTGCCGCAGAGGTCATCACAGGTATTGGACCCTCCTCTCAGATCAGGGGTGTGATTGAGCCAATCTGTCTTGGGAACAGAGAAAACCCTTGTGGCAAGAGCCGATCCCAGGGCTGTTGAGAGGCAGCGTGAACGCAAGCTGTAACTCAGGGAGGTCTGGTTTGGAATTCCACCTTAACTGGCTGAGTATTCTTGGGGGTGTCATTTCCCATCTCTGAGCCTTCGTTTCTCACCTTCAAATCCCAGACAACACCCCTACCTCAGAACACTGTCCTGAGCAGTAAATGAGATCATGAAAGTGCTTAGCAAAGCGCCCATCCTGTAATAAACATTGAACAGCAAATAGCTACATTTATCAGGTAGCAACATCTTATGATAAAAACAGCACAGACTGTGGGGGTGTCGCACAAGAATAAAATTCAGAACTTTCTAGAGAAATCATATTGTTGGTGGCCTCAGAGTCACTCACGGCCATCCACCTTGGAGTCAGATCTCTACAGAGTGACCTTTGAAATGATCTAAAATTATCAAGTCTCTTCTTTTTTATAAATATATTTTTACTGACTTAAGAGAGGAAGGGAGAGGGAGAGAGAAGAGAGAAACATCAATGATGAGAAAGAATCATTGATCGGCTGCCTCCTGCATGCCCCCTACTAAGGATCAAACCCACAATCAGGGCATGTGCCCTGACTGGGAATCAAACCGTGACCTCCTGGTTTATAGATTGATGTTCAACCACTGAGCCACACCAGTGGGCAAGTCTCCCTCTCCTTAGCAGACACTCAAGGCAGGAACATTTCCAAGAAAGGACAGCCACATTCAACTTCAAGGTTTTTCTTTGATTTGGGGAGGAAAAACAATTCATCTCAATTTGTTCCCTGAAACTATGCTGCTCCATCTGTTATAGAAAACTCCATACTCTTCATGAGGTTTCTTGAAACAGCCTTCAAAGGAGCTGTGGGAAATGGGGCAGATATTTGATAGTAGGATGTTTATATTGAGCCTTAAGCCCATGATATTTTCTACAGGTTCTGTTTTGATAACACTGTCCAAATAAGCTAATTCAAAGAATTGTTTTCCTTGCTCATATAGAACAAATAAAGTTGGTCCTTGCTAGAAACTGCACACAATTCCAAAAGTCAGAAAGGTAATGTTACAATCCACCTGAGCTGGCCAAGCTGTCATTGTCCTGGGTTCCCTGGAGTAGCTTCAAACCAAAGAGCAAAGGGGGCCTTTGAGACATACGTAATCTGGGTGCAAGATGCTACTGTCTGCATCTGTAGTTGGTAAACTTTCGTTTTTAGCAGAATTCCTTGGCACATGAAATCTTAAAAGGAACCCCATTTATGACAGCTAAACAAACAGCTGATCTTGGTGAGCTGGGAAGAGGGCTGCCTAGACCCACGGCCACAACCCAGTTCTTCCAAAAAACACCAAGTCTATGTGGAACAGAATTTGGAAACAGCCCCTCTAAATGGCCGGGTTTGCTCAGACTCTCGTGGTAAAATTCCTGCAGCTATTTTAACTTCTAACTTTGAATCCATGGCCACTCCAGCCTTCAAAAGAGAGGCTGAGAGATTCCATTTAACCCTGAGAAGCAGGGTTTCATTTTTTCCATATTTGAATCTAAACTTTCTAAAATCAGCCACAGTAACTACATTAAATGTCCTTCCTACATTGTAGAGAAGTAAATAGCGGGCCCTGCTCTGCACCATTTACCAAGCAACAACCACTTCTCATTAAAAGTGGGCCCTCCCTTCACACAAAGGGCCTTGCTTCGTGGTGCAGGCATTCTTCATTCAGACAAAGTTCTAGCAGAGGACCAGTGAGAGGGAAAGAGCTGGACCAAGAATCCCATACAGAACCTTTGATCCCCAAAAGCTGGGAAAAGACCAGAGATAAGACATCAGCCTTGTCTAAACCTGAGGCTTTATAAACCCAGTCAGATAGCCTATGGCCAGCAATGAGATGATCTCTCCAAGGTCAGCAATGAAATAAAGTGGGAATTATCTCCCATAGCAATAAGAATTCCCAAGGGGAGAAATTGAAGGTTGGTTTGCCTGTGCAAATCAAAGCCCAATAAGATGCAAATGGGAGTTTGCAGCAAGGAAAGGAAAGGTTTATTTAAGGAAATGGCACCAAGCCTGGTGACACAGGTGAGCTAATGCTCTAAAACCTGGCTCCCCGGTGGCTTCTGGAAGATGGTTATATAGGGGGGAAAGCATTAATCATGGCGACTAAGGGAGTTAAGGGCATGGGCTCTACTTGCCTGGTCAGGGCCAGGGTAGGATGTAGTTGATCACTGCATCTGGTCCTGACGTCAGCCATGGCGTCGCTCTGTCTGATTTTGAAAGGATGTGGTCAGTAGGGTTTGTTCCACCTTTACGGGTCTGGGGCTGAAACATAACTGAAGTCAAGATGTTATCTTTAGTTTGACAAAGCCTCTCTTGATCAACAAACCTGAGGCTTTGTTCTTTAAGGGAGTTTGATGCTGACCAGAACTAGTTGTCCTGAGGGCTCCAGGAGAAAGGAGTGGATGGCAGTGTGTGAAGGTGGAAGGGTCTGGTCGAAAGGAGGCAAGGGAGTCACGGTGCTGTCAGACAGGGCGAAGCTGGCTGGGATTAGGGAAAAGGTCATTTTAAAGAAATGGAGTTCCTGTGCAGTTACAGCATCAAGACAACGATGTATCTGTTAGGCTGCCAATTACCAGGCACTCACTCCGTGTCAGGTAGGACACTCAGAGGTTTATAAACAGCGTCACTTAATCATCACACAGTCCAAGGAAATGGTGCTGTCAGCTCCTTTTAAAGGTGAGGAGAGAGGCTCAGAGATGAGTTGGGTGACATGCCAAGATTACACAGCTAGTAAACATCAGTGATGGAATTCTCACCAAGACCCAGCAGCCTCCAAAGACTACACTTCTAACCATTCCTTCTTCCTGTATCCTGACCCACAATCCCACCTTTTCCTGTGTTCGGGCTGTGCCTGCTCAGAGACCTCCCGTTGGGTTGTGCAGTCGTCCAGATGGCATTGCCAACGTAGGGATGAACAATGCAGATGTTCCCTTTCTGCCCATTTATAACTGCTGTGGCCAGGTTACCACAGTTCAAATGGGAAATACCCAGAGACCAAGGATCACACCACACACACACACACACACACACACACACAATTCTCTCATCCCTTTCTCTCTTCCCTGGGCTGTGGGACATTTGGTTTCCTCATTTTTGGTTTACAGAACTGACACATACCTATCTATCCTTCTTCAGAGGAGCTCCCCAAGCTGGGAGACTTAGCCGTGACCGAGGTGGGCTGGGATGGCCTCAAACTCAACTGGACCGCAGCTGATCAGGCCTATGAGCACTTTGTCATTCAGGTGCAGGAGGCCAACAAGGTGGAGGCAGCTCAGAACCTCACAGTGCCTGGCAGCCTGCGGGCTGTGGACATCCCGGGCCTCAAGGCCGCCACCCCTTATAGAGTTACCATCTACGGGGTGATCCGGGGCTATAGGACACCAGTGCTCTCCGCTGAGGCCTCCACAGGTACCTCCTCTCCATGTCGACGCTCTCTCCCCAGGTTCCCTGCTTTCTCTCCGAGCGATCAGGGAGTCAGCTTCTCTCCATGTCTGAATCCCTTCCCTGGCCCCTTAGCTGCCGGCTGTGCATGGTCAGCGACCTCCCTGGGGCTGTGCCTTGGTCCAGATGCCTTTGCATCCCGAGAATGAGCAATACAGATGTTGCCTTTTCTTACCTTCAGCTTCCAGCCTCCCCCAGACTTTATCTAATTCTACAACACATCTCTCGTCTCTATTGCATTCTCTCGTGCTTGGATATAACTAAAAGCCGACCCCTCCCATGTGTGAGTTATGGTGGAGCACAGATTACTTATTTTAGAGAGCCTTTTTGCTAGTTGGAAATTATCCTTTCCTATCCTGAACCCCGCAAGGGTATAGACACCGTCATTCTTGCATTTCAAAAAATGTTTTAACTTAAATGTTTCTTTAAAATGCACTGAGTATAATAAGAGAACTGAATTACCCTCCTCTGGGGAATTCTCTCAGGTACTGAGTCATTGTTAGAACACAAAATTAGCCAATAGCTAGACCAAAAAGGGAGAAAGAAAATCACACGATTAGGACTGGAGACAGTACCAAAGAAAAAGCCATTCATTAACAGAAGTACACCCAGCAGCATCTGAAGCAAGGAATGTCCAGGCCATGAGTGTCAGGGACCTGGTGCCCTTTTTGCTCTTTTAATCAAGAGTTGCGCCCTGGAGTGTTGGCCTTTGGATGGCACACTCCCAGCCTAGACCCAGGATGGTGCCTCACAGTCGGCTCATCACTCCTCTGAGTGACAAGGCGTCCAGTGTTTCCCACGAGCCTGCTTGTGAGCAGCCTTCCAGCATGTTTGCCATTGTTCACCTTCCTAAGGCCTGCCATTGCCTGGAAGCTCAGTAGAGGCTGTGTTGTTTGGTTTTCCATATGCCCCATTTTTAGATAATTATTGCAACGAAACTTTCATGCAAATCTTTATGTCCTAGTTGGTTCTATCAAAAATATAGCTCCACATTCTAGCCTCAGTCATTTTAGTAACTCTCGCTAAGATACACATACAACACAGGCAACCGCTGCATTAACGGGCCCTGAGACGCCTCAATAGTGCCACCTCGGCTGCTCTGGATGGACCTGTGGCTCATTTCATCTCACATCCACAGACCATCCTCCTCAGAAGGCGGAGCAATCGCCCTCCACTTCTGATCTTTCCTGCAGATCTTGTGGTTTGGATGTTCTTCGTATTTTTATGGTTGTTTTTCTTTTCAGTGACAACAACGTTCTTGCTTCTGATGAGTCAGTAGGGGGGGGGGGGGGGGGGGGGGAGAAGGGTCATAATTCCATCTGCTCTGTGTTTCACCAAATCCGCTGGGACGGGAAGGCCCTCTCCTTCCTTGCCAGGGAGACAGTATTAGCTTTTCAATCCCCACTCCTGCCTGCCCTCCGCATGGGTTATTCCTGTTGCTCAGAAAAGCTTGGGCAGGACCACCTCCAAGACAAAATGTTATTTCTTGCCTTGGCTCTTGTCTCCTCGTTGGCAATGCTATACTAGCCTTCTTGGCCCACATAGAAAGCAGTTAAGAGAGGACAAGCTATTTTAACAGACTGTGAGAACGGCTGGCCCTTGTCAGAAGGATAAAGAAAGTCCTAAGAATGGCACTGACACATTGCCAATTTCCTTCTAGTCACAAAATCAGAAGCCTCCAGGTACCATCTTGGGAGGGTAATGGCGTCAGAATTATTTAGTCTTCATTTGAATAGATGGGAGCTCCCTCAAAGCAAAGGGCGCCTGCAGTAACTTGGCCTCCTGAGTGCAAATCCGGAGCAGGGAAGCTGCCAGCACTCCTATCTTTTGACCGATGGCCAGCATCCCCGAGGTGGGGCTCCTGGGAGCGTCTGGACTTAGGCACAGCAGGTCCAGCCCCAGTCATTCAGCATGTTTTCTCACGCTCCAGATCCGGCAGCCTGGCCATGTGGGGCAGCTCCAGAGCGGGGAACTCTAACTGCTGTACCTTCCTTTTTGTATTTTTCTTTTAACAACCCCCCCTCCCCCCTTTCCTCCCTCATGGGCGCTGATTGGTAACACTGCTGCATTTCACCATAACCCTCAGGTATCAGATATTTCTACCCAACTGCGGTTCTATTAACAATCTCAACTTTAAAACACAGCCAAATGGTTAACTCAAATTTATTTGTTTCTTCTCTCCAACCCCCCCCCCTTTTTTTTTCAGCCGGAGAACCTGAAATTGGAAACTTAAATGTTTCCAACATAACCCCTGAGAGCTTCAATCTGTCCTGGACAGCTACCGATGGCGCCTTCGAGACCTTTACCATTGAAATTATTGATTCCAATAGGTTACTGGAGATGGTGCCATACAAAATTTCTGGTGCTGCACGAACTGCCTACATCTCAGGGCTCCGCCCTAGTAATGATTTTATTGTCTACCTCTCTGGACTTGCTCCCGGCATCCGGACCCAAACCATCAATGTCACAGTCACCACAGGTACACGTGCACGCTCCCATGTCTAACACCCTCTCTCTCCAGGGTCTTCCTTGCAGGGTGCAGCCACTCCTGGCCCATTGACCCGTGAGCCACAGTGCAGTGACTCCTCCATGATGCCAGGCTCAAGGTTATTTAACAAAACTCTCTTCCAACAGCGGCCCAAGTGGTGCATTCGCCTTGCCTGCGTTATCACTGACCAGCACATTTACAGAGTAGAATGTTTTTTGGTCCAGATTGCCATATAGAATCTGGAGAAAAGCATTATCACCTTCAGCAACAAAACAAAGCAAAAAATACCCATAATGAGCATTGTCCCTGAGTTGGCATGACATCCACATCCATCAAAGAGGTCTTAAAAATCATTTTTGTTATCCTAGTGTCTTTCTCTTCCTAGTGCCTTTGACCTCTTAATACCCAAACATCCTGATGATTTCATGAAATTGTGTTGGTGCTATTTTTTTAATTGGGAAAACAATGAGAAAGAGCATGCAGAGGAAACCATGCCATTCAGAACACCCCAATTCCAATGCCACCTCTAAGAGAAAAGACCAGAACATGCTGTCTGGCCCCCAGAGCAGCAAATGGTAGATGGCAAACACAGAAGTAAGATAGTCATGTTTCAACCAGGAGCTTGCTTAGCAGAAGAGAACTGGCTCTCACTTTAAATCCGTAGTGTGCCCATGACACACTCGACAGCAGGTGTCCCGTGGTGTGCCGCAAAAGAGAATAATCTAAATGAACTTGGAAAGGAGAGCCTTTTCCATTCAAAATAGCATCCTCAGCACATTGAGGGACAATGCCGTCTTTTGACAGATAACGTAAGACATCACAAACTGGAAAAAAACGTTATTTGTGGAATAAGCTTAGGATAATTTCTTCTTATGGTTCCCAATCTCATTCTGGGGAATTCAAGAGGGCAAAGTGTAAAACTTCACAGTTTAGTCGTATGTGTTTTGATTTGGACCCTGTGAGAGCGTTTCTGATTGACACACTTTCCTATTTTTTTTTCCTCCTCGATTTGTAGCCAAACCTCCCCTTAGCTAGCTCACTCTCTCACATGTGACCTAGGGCAGTGTGTCCCTCTCGTGGAAAGCTGGGAGTCTGCCTTTGAGGGCTTTCTTATAGAAGTTAGGCATTCTGACCACCTCCGAGGACCGTGGCACATTCTGTGTCCCGCATCTCTGTCATCACCGCCCTCAGAGCTCCTTCCAATTACCCTGCCCACCTTCATGGGCTGATGGGCGGGCAGCGCGCGCAGACCCTGGCAGTCCAACAACCACAGGCACTTCCTGTGACCAATTCTTCACTCTCCTTGAACTTCCTTTGAGGAGCATCCCCCAAAAAATCATTCATTCCCCATTTTTCATCCTCCTAGTTCTAGGTCTTTCTCAAAATGTGATAGAGCCACCCAGATCAGAGCTTTAAATATAAAAAAATACTCTTACCCCCAGTTAAGGAACTTCAGTGTCAACTGCAATTTCCTTAATATGCATTCACATCTGGAGTTGCTCTGTTTGGAAAGAGTTAACCTGACTGGCTTTGGTTGAATATCTAAACCATCTTTTCATCTGATCTTGAATAATCGTTTCCAGTTCCTGCCATTATCATCTGCCTGTGGTCTTTCTAATCAGAGTTTGCCTGTGTCACATTCAAAAAGGTATGTGCATGCCGCCTCTGGTTCCTTGGTCAGAATGCTCAATATTCTCTTTCTCTCCACAAAGATTTTAAAAGTAGCACCACTAACAGGCAGAGAAAAGACCCTAAAGCACAACCCAAGAACCATGTGAGAGGACCCAGTGGGCTCACCTTGTCCTTGAGCCTTCCCTGTGCCTGCATTCCCTACAGACTGTCCTTTTTTGACATTTACTCGATCAAGCATGTTTTGTCATCCACTGAAATCTGTCACAAAGAGTTAGAGTCTCCCTCTCATCCATCATCTTGTCAGAATCTTGGTGCATGTGGTGAATATTCAGAGCAATTCAATTTGGGGAAATGTCTGTCTTTCCTGGAAGCAGGCAGCATGTCAAGGCATTGTTCCGAAGGGTTAGACGTGGTGGGAGAAAAACGTCCCTGGCTTGCATGGAACACTACCTACCATTCTCTCTCTGCGTCTTTTCTTGCATCTCACTTTTCAGCTTGGTTGCACCCTTTGGGAGACAGCTGGCAGTAAGGAGACCTGGCAGCGAGGAGCCAGGCCTTACTCAGCATGTGATTGTGTTGGCACTGCCAGTCTCTGTCTGGTCGCATGAGTAGAGTCCTAGCGTGCATCCTTAATCCGGGAGGTTGCTTCCACAGCCAAATACAGGACAAACAGAGTCCCGCTTGGAGGACTTTATCTTTTGTGGGGCTGATGGAATCTTCCAGTGCTGTGGCTGCAAATTATGCCATCATTAGCTTCTCAAGCTGGCTGCTAAGTAGGAAATCCCATGCCCTTACCTAGGGCTACATTCCATTTCTGAGCCAGATCTTTTTTGTCCTGAGGGACTTTAGGGCATCAAGCTATGCTGCGCAGTTGTCCAGCTAAAGTTTATACAAATGAGTCCCCTCCTTCCTGCAAATATAGTAGCTGCAGCCAAACAACGCCTAAGTCCGTGGGAGGATTGGTCTGCTTCCTCCCAACCCTAAATCCTCATCCTCGTATCTTACCTTCCAAGGCTGCTGCCTCTCTCAAAATACAGGCTGGGTTGAACTTACTCTAGTGGTAGTAGTATTTGATAAATATGCATTTAGGAGACCAGACCATATGCATCCCGGTTGAAAGCAATGGTACAGGCCCCCTGCTTTAAAAATAAGTTGCTTTTATTCCTGATTGTCTAGACTTTAAGGGACAAGAGAAACTTAACCTCAGTGGAACCATCCACCTTTCCAGATTACCCACGAGGGGAATTTCCTAATCAGGAAAAGGCAGCGCCAAACATCAAGTTTCTCTCACATTTGCATACACCAGGAATTTTTTAATGAAAGTCACTTCCACATTTAAAGCATTTGGGGTAAGATGTAGGTTTCCCTATGGCATATACCTTTGGGTTTCTAAGTACTGTTAAGAATTTCTTTTGAATGGATAGTAATCTTCAGTGTGTACAATCCAAATAGATATACAGAAGACTGAGTAAGGAAACTTCCAAGTAGATTTTCTAAGGCACGTTCAATGGCACACCAGCTCCTTGAGATGTTCAAAGAATATCCCTCATAAAGGGTACCCATGAATCAATGTTTGAGATGCTGGGCTAACCAAAATGAAGGTGTTTTTGTTGTTTGTTTATTTTTGAACCAAGTCAGCATTTCAGAGTCTTTAAAATGTGAATCCCTAAGGTGAGGTGTAGTCTTCTGTGTTTGCCACGTATACTTCACCAAGAAGCTATCTTCTTGGAACAGCTTTCAGAGCTAAGGCCCCGTTACAGCCTGTGTCCTTGACACCCTTTGCATTAATCCTGTGTACTGCTCTTGTGGCTTCTTTGCTTTTCTTCATACATGACTAGCAGATGCTCATGTCTACACTTAAAAAGAACGCAAATCTGTGCCTGCCGATGAAGCAATGGAGCCTAATGTACTACCTTTCAGCAACTATTTGGAGGGATGGATACTTTCATGTTCTGCGGCTATATTCTGAGAGGTCTACCGCTTCCTCTAATAATGTCTCTCCCTTTCTCTCTGCCCATGTTCCTTCTTCCTCTTCAGAGCCAGAGCCAGAGTTGGGCATGCTAATTCTTAGCAATATTACTTCCGACAGCTTCCACGTGTCATGGACCGCTCCAGCTGGGCCCTTTGCAAAGATTGTTATCAATGTTAGTGATTCCCATGGGCTGCATGAGCCCCAGCAAATCACATTCTCAGGAGACGCTCGGCATGCTCACGTCACCGGCTTGGTGGAGAACACTGGCTATGACGTTAGCGTGACAGGGACCACCTGGGCAGGGGAACCTACCAGACCCCTCACTGCCTTTGTCGTGACAGGTACTCATTCAAAGGTTCTCACTTGTCTGCTTAGAATTCTGAGATGGGAAGGGGGGTGAGGAGGGAGGTGATAGACATTCTAAAGAGAAGTTGAATCCAAAACATAGTCTTTACTCCATATATAAGTGTCTAAATGGAGAGCAAAGAGGGATCTTATGCAGCCATGCGTAGGAACTTGAGACAATGAAGTCAACAGTATAAAACATCCATGGATGTTTATGCTCAGTTTTATAGGCTGTCTGATCCACAGTTTGGAGATTCTGGCTAAAGAGTGACTTCTACGTTAATGTGGCCTAGGGCAGGAATTTGTCCATAGATCATGCTATGTAAGGCAGGCAGACCATGACCCACCTGCCTCAGAAATATAATAATTTATCGTTTTCTTCTAAAAAAAATACTTCTTTAAAATTGACTACATAACAGATTAATGAAGGCTCAACCTAGGATAGTAGATAAATTCCAAGCTTAATTAAACCTTACCCATTCATTAAACTTGACTTCTAACTTCTCTTTGAGTTACATAAAGAAACACTTTTCTATTTCCTCTCCTGAGATCATCCTAAATCAGTGGCAAAGGCTGCAAATAGTGTCGATTTACCAAATATCTAGTCTAAAAAAGAGGAGAACCAACTTTGCCATCCAGTTTTCACATTAAACCAGGACCTTCCTAGGGTCTAAATTGTGGTAAATAAGAGATGTTAATAAGTTCAAATAAGTATTGAATTGGAGGCAACATCGGCTACAAGAGCGAGGATTTTGAGACCAGGCCTGCGTGGTTCCTAAAGCTCTCCCGCATCTTCTGAGTTATATAACCTCATCTAGTTCTTAACTGCCTGAACCCCAGTTTCCTTATGTATGGGGAGAGGATACCACAGGGCCCACTGGCAGCCTTGTCACAGGAACTAAGTGGCCATGATGAGATTTAACTGCCTGGCACCCATTTCACAGATGCCGGGTCCTCTCTGCTTTCTCCCAACACTACGAGGAAAGTGGTGATCTTAAAATAAGTGGTAAACCTAGATAGAAACAAAGACCCGTGCAATCGGGACTTCCCTATTATTTTAAAGAGAATCCCAGACATATTTTAATGTGAGATCAAAAAGTGGTTATATATTCTGTCCCACTATCTAATGTAAATCCAATCCATCATATGGTCTCCAAACACAGACTATGGCACCTGCTTAGTGGGGCATGGGGGGGCAGGCAGGGAGGCAGGGGTAGCTATGACATGAGAATCCCACTGCCCGGGAGGGGAGGAATGGCCAGCCACAGGTCCCATCAGGCCCTGACTTGTAGCCTCTTGAAGGACCTCCCACAGAACAGAGAGAAGAGAAGGAGGTAGGGAAAGCTGGCTTTGGGAATCCTAGATCCAGTTACAGCATTGTCTCAGCTAATCCTTGAAGAGAAAAGACTGCATTTGAAAAGAAGTATATTTTAATAAGAGATGGGGGGGGGGGCGAATACAGGGACTACAAATAGCAGGCCTTTGATGGACTAATTAGCCTGCACGCCCTCCTTTTCATCAGAATGCGCTGCTTTGACAGCGTGGAGGTGTAAAGAGGCAGCTCTCAAAGCAAGGCGCCGCTTGTCTAAACAAGACTCAGCCACGGAATTTGAGCCCCTTGTCTTACCGACAAGGAAGCCTGTTTGCACAGCCCATGTGATTTCATCTTTGCCTTTGATAGAGTTATGATTCTGGGGAGATCTTTACATGTTAAAAAAAAATGTCTCAAAATAAACACCAAGTGTTTCAACATAAGTTCAGAAAAGTCCAAGCCACAGTAAAATTTCAGTCTCTGCTTAGGGGATGAGGGCATTTATTTACTTGTTCATTCACTCACCAAGCACTTCTTTTTAAAACATTTTTCTTTACATCCCGTGGATTAGACTGTGGGCATTAGTGTAGCGGTCATTTATCTCTTTGAAAGTTTCCATTTAGCTGCAGTGAGAAAGAAGGCTCTAAACTAGATGCAGCTAAAGCAGCCTTGGCCTTGGAATTCCCGGGCCCATGCCCCTCCGGTAAAAAATAAATACACTCGCCGTTATTGTTTTGCTGGAGGGGAGGCTTTGGGCCTTCACTAATCCTGCTTATGCCTTGGGACTTGCCAGCACTTGGGCTGGCTGACTAGATGTTGGCTAAGGGGGTGGAAAGAACATTGAACTTGGAGTGTGATGACCTGGGTTGGATCTTAGCTGAGCCACCTAGTAGATATGTGATCTTGGACAAGTCAATGACCTCTCTGTTTCTTTAGATGTTATGGGGAGGGAAGTATTGACAGAAACTCAGCTGTTAAAAGCTCACTCCTCTTGGGAATCCCAGTGTGTGGAAAGATCCCTTGGCACCTAAAAAGTAATAGTGCCCGGGGTGCAGATGTTTGGTGAATGAATGAACAAATGACGCTAACAGAACGTACTGAAGATGCAGACATGTCCTTATCTCCTACTTTTATCCAGAAAAACAAACATCAAAGGAATTAGCAAGTCTTAGTATTCTTTACTGGCCATAACCATAAAAATCTTACTTCCTCCTTTTTTCTCAAGTTGTGAATATGTGTCACTAATTGGCCTAATCAACTTGATTCATGGTCATTGGAGTCAGACACTCCTGAAAGACCTTGCTCTATCACATACTTAGCTAGGTGAGTTGGCCAAGCCAATCAATCTCTTTGAAGCTCAATTTTCTTACCACTATAATGCAAATAATATCTACCTCATAGGCTTCTTATGAGATTACACAAGATACCATCATCTGGCATCTAAACTCCTGACATGCATTTGCTGAGCATGTAATACATGTACTGGTTGACGGGGTATCTGCAGTGTTTGCGGAGACTTGTTCTGTCCGGCGGAGTCAGTGCTGCTAACCTGAGTTCCTTTCACTCCTCCCTTCTTTCAGAGGCTCTGCCCCTTCTGGAAAACCTAACCATTTCCGACATTAATCCCTACGGGTTCACAGTTTCCTGGATGGCATCGGAGAATGCCTTTGACAGCTTCCTAGTAACGGTGGTGGATTCAGGGAAGCTGCTGGATCCCCAGGAATTCACACTTTCAGGAACCCAAAGAAAGCTGGAGCTCAGAGGCCTCATAACCGGCATTGGCTATGAGGTTGTGGTCTCTGGCTTCACCCAAGGGCACCAAACCAAGCCCTTGAGGGCTGAGATTGTTACAGGTATTTTGATTCAAGTGAGCCGTTTTCTTCCCTTCCTGGTTTACTACCATGTAATCTATGTACCGGATCACCACGGTTTTAACATCCTTGTCCATGTGCTCTACTTAATCCATAGATGTGGCCTATTCTTTTACGTCCCCCACCCCACGTTCTCCCTCGTCGTATGTCTCTAATGAGCACTCCCCTTCTTCCACTCCAGAAATGAGATGTTTCCAAATTTTTCCACTTGGTGTTCCAAATCCTTTAGACCATGACTTATCCCTAGCGCTTCTGTGTTTACTCCACATCACCTTCCCCTGCGCTCATCCTGGCTGGTTCCCAGCTACATTCCAGCCTTCTCAGAGGAAATATACCAATGAGTATATTTTAGAAACTTACAACACTTACCATCTCCAAGGTTCAACTATAATCTTGACAAACTTACCAGGTGGGCTCATCATTGGAAAACCAATTACCAACTTGTTATCTTGGTAATCACTAATATCATAGATATTCTTCAACACAGACTAAATCCATAATTTTCTCAAGACTAGTCATTCCTAGAAAAGTAGAGTATTAACAACATTAACATTCAAAAATCTGTGTTTCCCAAAGTCTTTCTAGAGCTTACTACTTCTGTAGAATTTTTCAAGCCCCACTTGGTGAAACCATGTTTAAGTAAGTTTCGGAAACACTGACTTAAAATAGGATCCTTGACCACAAGGCTTCACAGAACATCCAAATGTGCATGTGTCTCTCCAAGAGGGGCTGATTCAGGCAGTATTTCCCAAGCTTCTTGGTTGGTGGGTACCTTTTAAGGAAGATCAAACAGGAATAGTGTGCTGTGAGTACACTTTGGGAAACTCAGCTGTAGATTTATCTTGACATTGAGTTTTGTCTAGTTCAGGCAATCCCAGATAATACCTTGCATCCAAAGTATCTAGCACAAGAGGTTCCAAGCCTTAGTTCTACCAGCTTAACACGTATCTAATGGTTAAAGCAAGCGAGTCAAGAGTAGGAGCCTTCAGTAAAACCGCTCCAAGAAAAAAGCCAAAAGATCATAACATTTACATCATTTTAAAAGCCATTTTGCTCATGATCAAGGGAAATATAATCAGCGGTATCATCATAGGCAGCTCTACAGATCGTTAAAGCTGGTTTATTTGTCTTTTCAAAAAGAAAAGAAAAAGATCTCACAGAGGAGGATGGGCACTCGGCCACTGGAAGACAGAGAGCAAATGTAAACAAGTTCCTGGCTTTGAACTTGTTTAATAACGCAGGGAAGGGGCCAATGCTGAGTCCAGATGTGGATTTATAGGATTGCTGTTAGACAAAACTCACATACGCAAGCATCCACTCAGTTTGTATTAAATGTGTCAAGACCATCTTTTCCTTCTCCTAGGCCTGCTAGACTTGCTCATGTTGAATGATTTTCCTTTCCATCTCTCAGGACATCACTGCATACTGACATCCCCCTTGGAGAGACGATGACACATACTGATAAATGATGTTTTCTTTCCTCCTACCGCCATTTTCTCCCCTTCTAGAAGCCGAGCCAGAAGTCGACAACCTTCTGGTTTCAGATGCCACCCCAGACGGGTTCCGTCTGTCCTGGACAGCTGATGAGGGGGTCTTCGACAGTTTTGTTCTCAAAATCAGAGACACCAAAAAGCAGTCTGAGCCACTGGAAATAACCCTCCTTGCCCCCGAACGTACCAGGGACATAACGGGTCTCAGAGAGGCCACCGCCTACGAAATTGAGCTCTATGGAATAAGCAGTGGAAGGCGATCCCAGCCAGTCAGTGCTATAGCAACCACAGGTACCGTACAGAAACAGGAGAGGACGGAGCGGAGTCCCCACCTGGGGGCTTCCCCTCACAGGGCTGGGAAATCACAGGGGCTTTGGGTGAGACAAGCTCGCGTTGAGATCCTGGCTCTCTTGATTACAGAAGGGATGACTGTGGGCAGTTTGGCTAAGTCTTTACACAAAAAGAGTCTGATGCCATTAAATTAATAGCGTTGTGAGGATTAAATGAGATAATTCATGAAAAGCTCAAAGCAGAGGGCTGGCACATAGCAAAGGCTCAGCAAATGAGATATATTTACATATTCATTATCATTACTACATCATCATCATTACAATGATTGCATTTTTTTCCATTCCAAAGACTTCTCCTTCTACCTATTATCTCATCATTTTTTACCCAGAGATACACTTCCTGATTCTTTGATCAAATGTTCAAACTATACTCTGCAAGGATAATGGGGAATAGTACCTTCACCTATAAAAATTAATATGTATAAAGTACATGTGTGAATGATCAGTACTGTGAACAGGAGGGAAGGAGGAAGCTGGCAAGGTTAGGAGCTGCTCTTCAGGAAGCTTGCTGGTTTTATTGGATACTTACAGCAGCTCTAAAAGGCACAAGAGGGGGAAATGAAAACCCCTTTCCATACGAGTTGTTTCAAGGAGAATAAAGGAAGATGGTTACTAGCATGACTTTATTATAATGATAATATGAAAACTAAGAAGGCTCTTTAGAAGGAAAAGGAAAGACCTACCGCAGGTGGGTGAATTCCTTCTCAGGACTGAGGGGAATGGAGCATAGAGATGGCTGTTGAAAGAGGAAGCGGAGGGAAAGCATCACAAAACCACAGGAGTGATCTGAGAGACCAGAGAACTGATGTAATCCAGCCTCTTCTGGTTGTGCATCTCGTGAAGAATCTGAGGCCCAGAAAGGTAAAGCGATTAGTCTAAGGTCACACAGCCAAATTGGGGGTAGACCCAAATTCCAACTTATTTTAATACTATTAACCATAAGCAGGCTGGATGACAGATAATCAATGACTATACAGGGGTGGGCAAAGTAGGTTCACAGTTGTGAGTACAGAAACAACAGTTTATTCTTGCAATATTTATTAATTATTATATTATTTACCATACACAGAACTGTGAACCTACTTTTGTCCACCCCGCACATACTTGCCATCTCTGACAGGCATGGGGTATAACACTGGCCCAAACCTTCTCTTTACCAGAGATGGGTATTTTGTGATGTAAAGTTTCAGGGCCTATTGAGCTCCAAGAAGCCCCTATAGAAATCACAATATTTGTACATGTGGAAGAAATGCTGAATCCAGGCAGCCATTCAGCCAAGGGGGAAAGCCCATTCCTTATTAACAAGGACACCCCACCCCCGGGATGTGGATCTGTGTTTCCTTCCTCCCCCCACCCCCAGCCCGTGGTTGCCCATAAAGCAACTGCAGATCAGAGGCAGAGCCTGGTTTTGACCTTGGTTTATAAACAGTTTCTCAAAGTTTACTTCGGATTGCTGATTTTGTTTTGCTGGTCTTTTCTGGAGGCCCTGCAGTTCCAAAGCCAAAAGGAGAATGAATAATCATGATTTCTCTTAAATAACAAAAGAAAAGGCAGACCCTACTTTTTTTGGAAAGCCCTTGCTTTGATTTCTTTCTCTGGGGCCTTGTAGATCACAAAGAGAAGTGTGTGTGTGATTGTGTTCGTTGCTTACTAATAGATCTCAGAGAAATCACATACACCTTATTTACATAACTTAGGTTATGACTTGTGCACTCCTTCTAACTGTCACTCCCTGCATTTACAATGGCGCCTCTTCCCTTGTGTGGTTTGAGCTCTTCCTTCACTGCAGCCTCCCTTTGGGAGGTCCAGGGTTGCCCGGGGCTTCTTTTTCCTCTGGGAAGTTCAATACCAACATGCGTCTGGGCACCAGCTTGGGGGGGGGGGGGGGGGAATAGAG
>NW_005370558.1:2083979-2135435 GCF_000412655.1 Myotis brandtii | reverse complement strand
GGGGGGGGGGGGGGGGGGGGCAGAATAGACAGAAAATAGTTTAAATTCCAGTCACAGAGTAAAATGACTTTGTCATTCTTTTCTGGAGGACCTGTCCCCTTTGGGAGTCCCAGACATGCACCCCCAAGGCCAATGGGGGTAGTCAATGCCCCTTTTCCCAACTCCCAGAATGTTCCCCTTCCCACTGCACCCCACCCTTCCCAGCCAAACAGCCTCTTAACTCCTCCACTCAGTTCTAGTTCAGATGCATTTGAAACCACACACCTCGGCGCTGCAATGACATTGTGTCTGGGGCCTGGGTCAACGTGTCTGCAGAGACACTTGTTTGGCAGTCCTGCCTTCTATCTGACCCAGCTCGTCATGCAGAAGGAGACACGCTACAGTAACAAACAGCCGCCCACACTTAGGTAGGCCTGTGGTCCAAAAATACCACACACACTGACCCCGAAATTCCACCATTACTGTGGATTCAGGAGTGCATGATGGATAAAGCTACTGATGCCTGTGGTTTCTAAGATAGGCCGGATCACATTGCCACTTTCCAAGTGAGAACACTGGGGTCTAGCGAAGAAAGCTGTGGTCTCAAGATAAACCTTCTAAAACGGGCCAGGACCTGCATCAGTGAGGTCGGCAGGAGAGCCATAGTGCCTGAGCTTACACCTTCTCAGCTGGCCTCGCCTACATCTTCCCTGGGGGCTGCCTCAGAATCCAGGGTGGCCCATAGCAGAGTCACATGGGAAAGAAATGAAGGAAAGAGCGACCGTGTTTACCGAGTTCTTGCTGCATGCCAGATATACCCGTTGTGTCTGTTTATCCTCAAACATTCCTGAAGGTCGGCACCCTTTATCATGGGACAGATGGAGCAATTGAGGCTCCCGGAAGTGAAGGGTCCTGCCCAGGTTGTCCAGGCTCTCGTGGTATTTGGACAATCAGATCATACAGGCTCCAGAGCTCTTGTGGTTTCCAAAGCTCTCTAGAGAGGACAGAGCCCGAGGCAGCCGCCAAGTCTGAGGGTGGCTACCAGGTTGCAAGAGGAAGCCGTAGGAGAAGAGAAAAGGACGGAAATGGGGAGAGGGAAAAACACCCTCTCCAAAGCGGTCTGTGGGTTTCAGAACTTCATGACCAACGTGGGTTGGAGAGGGGAACAGATAGATGAAGCGAGATCCCTGGAGACCTGAAAACTGTTTCCTGGATTCTCTGGTGAAGCACGGTCCGCTAAAGAGGGCAGGACACCAAGCCAAAAAACACAGAGAAAAAGCCAAAGGACACGGGGTGTCAGGGAGGCACAGTTCTCCCACAGGTGGACCCAGTGTCCAGGGTGTTTGCCTTGGTGATGGGCCCAAGGTTCCTCCCCTGGCTCTCGACCCCCATCCAGTTCTGGGAATGGGTTTGCCGGGGTCAGTGTCCATGTGAACATTATTTCCAGAATCCTGGGGTTGCGCTCAGTTCTGCTGCCCAGTCTTGGGCCCCAGAAAGGTCACACCAAAAGAATGTTCATTGGAAAACTGAGCCTTGGTTTCCTCCTATGTCAAATGGGTAACCATACCTTCCTCTCAGGGCTTTCTGAGTGAGGGCTAACCCTTATCAGTTTCAAAGAACTATACAGTTGTCAAGTCTTGGTACCCTTTAATGAAAGGAGCTAGAAAGCCAAGATTTTTCAAAATGCTAAAATCCAGAATTAAAGGAGGGCGTATTACCCACACTTCCTTAGACGTCAGCTGCGGGGCTAACATTCTCCCTGAATGAAACCAAGTGGAGGTCTACAGCCCTGGGCCCTGTACCTGAATGAAAGGAGGGTTGTTCCTATCAAGTCATAACTTGCCCACAGAGCACTACACTCTCCATCCTAAAGGCTTGGCCCAGACACAGACGAGGGGCTGAATTTTTCTGGATAAGGAATCCAGGAAGCATCTTTGGTGAGCAAGGTAGTTAACTTTTCTGGGTTTCTCCTGTGTTTTCTCCGTGACAGCCATGGGCTCCCCAAAGGAAATTCTTTTCTCTGACATCACTGAAAACTCGGCTACTGTCAGCTGGATGGCGCCCACCGCGCAGGTGGAGAGCTTCCGGATTACCTATGTGCCCATTGCCGGAGGTAACGGACGGGGGAGGGGACGGGAGGAGGAGCCTGGAGGGTTTGGGTGGAATAGTAAAGAGACCATTCCTCTCCTCTCCTTCCCAGCATCATGGCCACCCTTATGCTTGAGGCCATCTGGATAGACTTCAAGGTCCTTAGAAGACACAACCTTGGGAGGGTCATGTTAGGAAGACACCTTCCAGCGCTGACATTCTAACATCTCTGAGAAATAGGTCCCCATTATTGCGTCCACACAATGACCTTCTCTCTCTGAGCACGCTCATCCGGAAAGCTGGTCTTGACCTGGCTGTATGTGAGGTCTTTGCCCTTGGGTCTGTCTCTCAGGAAAGGATGGGAAGTTGTGACTCAGTAGAACTGGGAGTTCTCCTTTAGAGCACATGGGCTGTAACAGACCATGGAGGAAACACAGTCCAGTCTGTATAAAACCATCTGCCAGGTAGTGAGCTCCCTGTTAGTGGCAGTGTATACAGAGAGAATGCTAGACAACCTCTTCGGAGGAATGCTATGCTGTAGCATCTCTGTGGGGAGTTTGGCCAGGTGATGTCCAAGCTCCTCACCAGCCCTGAAATTCTAAGGAATATAAATTTTGGACTTTTTAATAGCTATAGGAGTACAAACTTGACCATGACTGACTTCTTTTCTTAAAGAGTAGAACCTCGGCTAGTAAGGGAGCCTATTTATCCCTAACCTAAGACAATGGGGGTTAAATATATTAGATATACATCACATAGTGAGTTTGCCATATTCTCTGTGAGAAAAGTAAATGAAATTTACTCAACATGACAGCTCTCTACTGAACGGAAATTTGCCACTTTTAGCACATTGTGACCATGTTTTTCCTCTCCTGGCTTGGTTTTTGGCATCTGCTTAGATGGAAAAAAAAACATTATACAAAAAGTAAGAACTCTTCTCTTATGCCAGACGGTAGGAGCAAATGAGAAGTCAAGAAAATGGTGTTGGATAAAGATGCAGTGTCATTTCCAAGTTGGATACGCCCATTCGTGGCGGCAACAGTGAGTAGGTTTCAGTGAGGCTCAGCAGTCCCCATGTTGCTTTCACTGTGTTCCAGGTACGCCCTCCACGGTTACTGTGGATGGAACCAAGACTCAGACCAAGCTGACAACACTCTTACCCGGAGCCGAGTACCTTGTCAGCATCGTGGCCATGAAAGGCTTCGAGGAGAGCGAGCCCGTCTCGGGGACGTTCACCACAGGTGAGGCTCTCGCCTTCAGCATTATTGCTCAATGCTCAGCAGCCGGGAAATGTTTCTATTTAGAAAATCTTAGTGGGGAGTGGACTGGACTCGGAGCCCCACAGCCCTCATTTCTGGTCCATCCCCAGCCTCTCATGGGCTGCGGATCCTTGACTTCATCCTTAACCTCGCTGGGTTTCCCATTCCTGGGGCCATATGGAAGAAAAAGCACAAGTTTGGGAGTCAGCCTGACCTGGGTTGAAATCTCAAGTCAACCACTTGTAGGTACATGAGCGGTCAGTTCATTTCTTTGGGCTCTACTTTCCTTCTCTAGGAAATGGGTACAATTCTGCTTCCTTTGCTGTAAGGATCACGTGGAATTATATAGGTAAAGCATCTGTAATATGAGGACTTCGCACAATCAGCCTCCTCCCCTCCCTGGCCTGGTACCCAGGAATCACAAGAGATCTGCAATGGTGACAGCTGCAAAGTAACTGCTCTCAACTGAGCAGCTACTGTGTTCCAGGCACTGTTACTAATCCCTTGGTGGTTGCACTATTAAAATGGCTGCTATCATTCCCATTTTACAAAGGAAACCACTGAGCCTCAGGGCCCTATAAGTCATAAATGCTGGAAACAAATTTGAACTGAGGTCAGTCGCACTCCAAACTCTGCATTCTCCTAAAATAAAGGATCATTTTCCTATTATAACCTGATCTGGGCAACACACTGTAAGGAGGGGAAATAATGAATTGCATTGAAGGAGAATGAAGTGGAAAATTTCTCTTCAGGCAGCCATGTCTCTAAACAATTGATCCTTTGATAGATGAGCAATTATCCAGCCTAATCCATTCAAGGATGCAAAGAATGGGCCTTGTAGAAGTTTTTAAAAATATCCTCATAGCCTCAAAGAGTTTATAATATGCAATTAAAACATCCCATCTGAACCCAGAGTCCTGTCCACCCTTATTTCCCCATCGAAATCTTTCATTCATGGATTCTCACAGCAACACATGGCAAGAACCAGATGCCTTTCTTTTCGAGGCCCCGTTGTCCTGGTCAGTGGCAGGAGGGTCTGAACAGGCCTGGTGAAGCAGGAAGGAACTTGGAGCGGACAGAGTGGGTCCCCCAAAGTACTCTGCCCTCCTGACTTGGAGGCCAGTCCTGGCATCTCTTGGGGCTCAGGCACGTCATCTGCAAACGAGCTCCTGATGGCGGCCTCCGTGCTCCGGGCTGTGGTCCTGGAATAGTTGAGTGGTGAATGGGAACGCAGGAGGAGAGTCGTGCTGAGCTTGCTTTCTGAGAAAGCGGTGCTGGTAGCAACAGTGATCAGTCACATGGGCCTGGACCCTGTGAATATCCATCCTTTCTCAGGACGAGTCACTTGGAGATCATGTCTACTTTATCATAAACTCTTTGAGACTATGATGATATCAAATAACTTTAATAGTCTATTAATAACACCCCCTAGCACATATCACACACTTTGCCTAGTTCATGTTTACAGCAGCCAGCCTTGGACGACTGAAGAAAGAGATGTTTGGAGAAGGGAAATGACATAGGCCACACAGACCCTAGACAGAGAAGCCCAGGTAGAACACAGACCCCCAGCCTCCAGAGTCCAGGTCCACATCATCTACAAGCCATCTAATCAGGGCTCTTACTCAAAGCCCAGAAAAGCCTCGGGCAGCCTTCACTCCAAAAGTTCCCTCTGTTTTTGTAGGTTCTTTCCCTTGGGTTCTACTATGATGATAACCCTCTTCGTGTGTTCAGCCTTTCCATTTTATACAGCGTCTCTCGACATATAACATCATATAACAATCAGAAGAACACTGAGGATACAACCAGGCAGAATTACTATCCCCATTTTACAGATGGGGAAATAGAGACTCAAGGCCAGCAAGGAAAGAAGTTGTGACTCAAACCCAGGTCCCCTTGGTGCCAAGCTTAGGACTGGAAACTTTCCATGCAGCTGACACTGTGTCCCAAACCAGGAGTCGCAAGCAGCATAGACAGCTGTGGTCTGAGGTCCTACCTATGGCTGCTTATCTCTCTAACACATTACCGTCTCTCTCTGCAGCTCTGGACAGCCCATCTGGCCTGGTGACAGCCAACATCACCGACTCTGAAGCCTTGGCCATGTGGCAGCCAGCCATCGCCCCCGTGGACAGCTACATCATCTCCTACACAGGGGAGAGAGGTAAGCTTGTGTCCAAGGCCCTCCCCACTCTGAGGATGTCTGTTCTGCTGTAAACTCTCCCCATTCTCCCTTCTCTGGCCACATTCAGTAAAGGATGACAGAAATGCATGGGAGGCTGGGAAGGCCAGCAGTGCCCTTGTGGCTCTCAATTGCCACCTCAGAACAGGGGCTGGGGGTAGGTGTGGAGGGGCCTGGTCAGGGGGAGGCAAGGAGGCCCTGCCCATATTCCTCTGCTTGTTGTCAAGTGAAAAAGCTTCCATGTTGTAGTTACATCAAGGGAATCCAGTAGGCATTTAAGAAAAACAAAATGGACCACCCCAGCCTGTCCATGCTTCCCCAGCCTGTCCTCCTCTCCTGTGAGGGTCTCCCCCTGTAGGCATGAGCACCCTCCCTAGGAGGCAGCTCTCATCTCTTACAAGGAAGGAGTCCAGACCTCACATCTTAAACAGGCTGCGTCGGGTGGCACTGGGGAGCCTGGGCTTCTCAGAGGCCTCAGGGGAAGCCAGGAGTAGCAAATTTGACTGCGAAATCCTTGTCTTTGCAAGCATCTCTGCTAATTTACTCAGTTCGCAAATTAAACACTTGTTTTGGGGCACTAGCACACAGCTGCCAGAACATTAAACTCAAATCCAAATAAGAGAGGAAAGAAAGAGCAATAGATTCCTTTCCACTGAATTAACCCATACTTTTGTAATGAGCTCCTCCAGGAAAAAGTGTTACTATTTTCATCTCAATGCAAATGCAAGTTTTATATCTGAGGGCTCAGTATTGTTTTACCTTCAGTGACAATAGGAGAAGGCACCACAATCTGTGTCCTGGGCCTCTGAGCATCTTAACTCAGACCCAGCAGCCACCTAAGAGAGTTCTTTGTGAGGACAGAGCCTGGGGGATGAAGGGGAGGAGCATTTTTTCTTTTTAAAAATATATTTTTATTGATTTTTGAGAGGAAGGGACAGGGAGAGAGACAGAAACATCAATGATGACAGAGGAACATCATTGATCAGCTGCCTCCTGCCTCTCCCCTACTGGGGATCGAGCCTGCAACCTGGGCATATGCCCTCACCGGGAATCGAACCGTGACCTCCTGGTTCATGCGTCAACGCTCAACAACTGAGCCATAACTGCCAGGCTGCGTGTATTCTTTTTATTCTTCAAGTCGTAAATATTCTCTATGCAGAGACTCTACAGAGTCCGAGAAGATGGTATTGTCTCAGCAAAAATATATCAGGGTACAGCTCAGAGGAATCACGGAAATGCTGGCTGCCTGGAAAAGGGCTTGGTCTAGGGGGTGGCGTGGGAGGTTCATACATGTTGTGGTAGGGTGACCACCTCTACCAATTTGTCCAGGGCTTTCCCAGTTTTAGCGCTAAAAGCCTCACAGCCTGGGGAACCCCTCAGTCCCTGGCTTGCCTGGGTTGTTGGTCCAGTGGGTGGAAATGAACACACACACCTGGGCCCTGGTGTTTGGTGTCCACGTCAGACCTGACGACGGGTCTCAAGAGGCAGTAACCAGGCTCTGGCGTGCCTGCTGCCTGACTTTTGAGGTCCCCCCGCCTAATGATTTGACAACATTTGGCAAATTATAAAAGCACATGTAAGGAAGTAAAAGAGAGAGGGACAAGACATGGGACAGATTAAACGTGGGTAGCCCCAGGCTCGGAGATATCACCTGCTCCTCTCCCCTGGCTGGTCCTTGTCCCAGCGACAGCAGCTGGAAAATTCTCCTGACCCCCAGTTCCCCTTCCTTCTGATTTGGTGCCTGGAAAAATTCAGTCTCCGTATCATAAATCTTTTGTATGTGAAGTGAGTGCTCAAGAGAGAGAAAGGGGCGTGAGGCATGTCTGCGGGGTCACAGAAAGTGTGTTAAAAGGAGGTGTGTGCGTCATTGGCCGAGCCAGCTGATGGCTCCGACCAGAAGCAGTAACTGCCTGGGTTTGTGTATTTCATGTTCAGTGCCAGAGATCACACGGACGGTGTCCGGGAACACGGTGGAGTACGTGCTGACCAACCTGGAGCCTGCCACGGAGTACACGCTGAGGGTCTTTGCAGAGAAAGGGCCCCAGAAGAGCTCCACCATCAGCACCAAGTTCACAACAGGTAAAGAGACACCGAGAGCGGGTAGATGCCCAGCCATGGCCCCTCCGAAACAGCCACTCTCTCCAACTTCCTTCCTAAGACAGATCCTGGCAGTGGGATGCTCAGCATCAGCCACATCCACCACTGCCAGTTCCACCAGGACCTGAAGCAGCACACCAGGTCCTTGTGAACCAAAATGACCTGCTCTCCCCAGGGACTAGGAAGCGATTGTAAAACCAGAGCTTTTAAGTGGAAAACCAGACCCCCAGTGGAAATCCAGTATTTAATGATCCATGTTCTAGGCAGGGAAATATTCTAAGAGAACGATTTTTCCAGGCAAGTTTTCCTAGATGGCCGTTGGGTTTCTATACGCAGGTCCTTTTACACACTGTAGGGAGGAGGGCCTTGGAGGAGGCCTCCTCTCAGGGAAGAGCACCATCAGCATCCATCTGTCCTCTTGTTTAGGAATAAGGGACATTAGTGAGTGTGTTCACAGCTCTGTCTCTCTCTCCCCATCCAACCAAGGCCATGCTGGGCTCAGGAAAACATGGCCCCTGGGATGAGAGGAACCCCAGAGAATCTATGTCTTTGGAGATGATATGACTCAACCTCCTCATGTATAGATGGGGAAGGTTCCACCCAAGGTCATCCAGGACAATGGTGGGGAAGGACGTGGCCCCAAGCCTCCTGATGCCCGGCCAGGGATTTTTGTCGTACATTGCTGACTTATTTGCTATGGATTGTCTTCTCTTCTCCAGACCTCGATTCTCCCAGAGACTTGACTGCTACTGAGGTCCAGTCGGAAACTGCCCTCCTCACCTGGCGATCCCCCCGGGCTCCTGTCACTGGTTACTTATTGGTGTATGAATCTGTGGACGGTACAGTCAAGGTACGTTGAAGTATATAAACAACTCCCCACGGCTGGTTGAAACGTTTACATTATCCTCAAAGTAGGGAAGAATGATCTGGGTGTGTTTCTCTACCCAGTGCAACTGGGAAACTGAAAAAACACGAACAGGGCTGGATGCCAGACCTTCTGAATCACAGGCTCCAGCCTCTCATTTTTACCAGGCTCCAGAGTCGGTAGCCAGCCCAGGTCAAGAGCCATGCTCAGAAGACGAGGACATTTTAGGTGCTGGAGTCTTGGTCCTTTATTATTTGATTGAGCAAAAGCTAAAGGCTTCTTCTGTGTTCTGGCCATATATACATCTATTGTCTCCCAGATGGCATCACTCCATGCTATATTGAAATACACATCACCATGTTCTTATGACATTAGCTGTTAATACTGTTTACAGAAATGGTTCATACTATTTACTTTCTCTACCCATGAACTTTTTTCTTTTACTTTGTAATCTAAAATAACTTCAGACCTTCCCACAAGTGAGATTTTCCAAACTGAACTTGTTACTGAGTTTTTAATTTCGGTCATTGTTCTTTATATTCCCAGGATCTTATACTTATTCTCTGCACATTCATCCGTTTCTAGTGTATTGTTTGTTCCCTGCATCGTCTTCTCTTTATCTAGGAAGATACATGTTACCGTGATTTTGTTCCACAACCTGCGTAGCTCTTCCTTCTGTTTCGCTGCTGCTGGTTTGGTTGAGGTCTCCACTGTTCCTGTTGGAGACGTCCCGCAATGTCTGTCTGTCCTTTTGTGCTGGAGCCAAGAAGCAAGCTGATTGGGAGTTCCAATCGCACTACAGGCTTGTCAATGTTGAGGCTCACGGTAGAGTGATGGGGCAAGTGACCAGCAATCTTTAGAGGGGCTCCCTAGTATCAGTGCTGTCAGCCTTTCCTCTTGAGCTACTCCGAGGATCCTCCAACTCCTCCAGGCCCAGCTGCCGGAAGCCTCGCTGGAGAAAGCGTGGCTCCCACTGTGCAGGCCTGGGTCTAGGATGATGCCGCGGCCTCCTCTGCAGCTGGCCCTGGTGGACTTGAATCCAGAGTCTCTGCCTGGCTCAGCCTTTCCAGGGACTAAACATCAGCCTTCCTTCTGGACGTGAAGGACAGTGTGCAGACTGTCAGAGCTGGAGATCTGTTTCTCATACAGTTTTAAACAAACTGTTATTCAGCCCTGCCCCACGCTGGCCTTCAGTGGCATCTTTGCTTTTGTATACATTCCATTTCTGAACTTGCTGGGCTCTGGGGCATTCATCATGGAGCCTCTGCCAGGCTCTGCCCCGCCTCTACCCCCGGCTCTCTCCATTCCGTCCCTCCATGTCATGGCACCACACGCTTTCTGTCTACCAAGATCCTGTTGACATCACATGCCTGTGGCCATCTCCTCAGCCATTTCCCTCACTTTGGGGGTTTATAGTTTATATCCATTTACCATCATTTTACTGGGTATCAGAAGCAAGTAGAGATAAACTGGCATGTCTACTCTGCCGTGCTTAACCAGAAGTAGACACGCATTTCTAGTTACTCTCATGGCCCTTCTCAGAGTCAGTATAACAATGCACTCCCTCCCTGTGTGAACAGAGGCATGTCCTGCTCTCTCTGGGTGGCAGTGTCCACATCCTTAAAATGAGCGCATTGGGACCACGGTCTCTCAGGTCCCTTCTTAGTCAGGCAGTCAGGCATTCCAGGATTTGGTGTTTACCTGAAGTCCTGAGCCTCATTTCAGTGCATTCTAATTGCCTGGAAGATGACTTTGCACAGCAGCCTAGAGAGCTGATAGGTAATTGTATCCCCAAGTAATTCAATGAACCCAGCTTTGTACTTGATCCTTCCCCAAGGGCCAGACCTAGGGGCCACACGAAGGTCACTGGATCACTGGTATCAAAGCTTGAGCACTTACCCTGGTTGACTTTCCTGTACGTCCAATCCCCGCTTTATGCGTTTCACTCAAGAAAAACAGGCCTGGCCAGTGTGCTCAATGGTTGAGCACTGAACCATGCTCTAGGACAGTGATGGCGAATCTATGACACGCGTGTCAGAGGTGATACGCGAACTCATTTTTTTGGTTGATTTTTCTTTGTTAAATGGCATTTAAATATATAAAATAAATATCAAAAATATAAATCTTTGTTTTACTATGTTTACAATTATCAAAAAATTTCTATATGTGACACGGCACCAGAGTTAAGTTAGGGTTTTCAAAATGCTGACAAGCCGAGCTCAAAAGGTTCGCCATCACTGTTCTAGGACAACGGTTCTCAACCTGTGGGTCTCGACCCCTTTGGGGGTCGAACGACCCTTTCACAGGGGTCGCCTAAGACCATCAGAAAACACATATATAATTACATATTGTTTTTGTGATTAATCACTATGCTTTAATTATGTTCAATTTGTAACAATGAAAATACATCCTGCATATCAGATATTTACATTATGATTCATAACAGTAGCAAAATTACAGTTATGAAGTAGCAACAAAAATAATTTTATGGTCGGGGGTCACCACAACATGAGGAACTGTATTAAAGGGTCACGGCATTAGGAAAGTTGAGAACCACTGCTCTAGGAGGTCACTGTTTGATTTTGGGTCAGGGCACATGCCCAAGTTGTCGGCTTGGTCCCCAGTAGGGGGCGTGCAGGAGGCAGCTAAATGATGCTCCTATCTTTCCCTCTCCATTCCTCTCTAAAATCAATAAAATGGGAGGGAGGGAAGGAGGGAGAGAGGGAGGCAGGACTTAAAGCTTCCTGGTATAGGATGAAAGAGTCCTTGAACAGGACCTTGGAAGACAAAAGGCAAGACCATCCTCTGCCACCAATAAATGCTGGAGTGAGAGCAAAACTCCACCCCCATTGGAAAAACCAGAATAACTTCACCTGCCCAGTTGTGAGGGTAGAAGAGGACCTTCCAGGGGCCTCCACACTGACTCATTCCTGCCTAAACCCAGTCGGCTGTGTTTGCAGATTGTAGAGAGCACCACTGTGTTTGGTTAGCTAGGAATTTAGGTTGAATTCCAATCCCAGACACCAGCTAAAAGGTGATTTCACAGGCATTGGAAGCTGGAAAGAAGATTTGAAAAGAAAGAGCATTTCCTGCAAACTGAAACTGATCCCCTCCTCCGGACAGCAGCGCAGCCACCAGGCACAAGCCACAGCGCAGTCAGCGCAGGCCTTGCCACAACAGCACACTCTTCCTCCCCTGGACATCTCTGTTCTAGAAAAGGGGCATGTGAGTCAGCGCCAGGCATCATCAGACCATGCCTACTGAGCCCCGTAACCATCTCCTGACTTAAGAGATCACCTGGGGAGTTTCTTGAATATGCACCTGGCCAGGCCCACTTCTAGCCCGTATGATCCAGGCAGTATGGGGTGGAGCCCAGGTGTTGCATTATTTAAAAAATTCCCAGAGGGCTGTGAAAAAAAAGAGCCATATTTAGGGACCACTGATATAACTGCCTCAAAATCTAAACCTTTTCTCCTTTGTGTAGCTCATGTGGCCACCAGATTAGATTGGGTTTGTGTCATTCACTTGTTCAAAACCCTTTGAGGAATCTCCATTTCTAATCCTGATTAACTTTAAATTCCAATAGCATGGCTTTTAAGCCCTCTGCCCATCTCTTCTATCATCACTCCCCCACCAAATACCAGGTATGGTTGAGGTAGGTCATTGCCTTTTCGAATTATTTTAATTAGTTCTGCCTCTTCTGGCCCCAGGACCTTTGCTCGTGCTGCATTCTCTCCATCTCTGACATCTTAGAAGGGAGCATGGAGCCTGGCACAGAGTGAGACTCAGTGGCTTCTTATTGATTAAAGAAATAAACAGACGGGTGAATGAATGAATACATCATCTGTGTCCTAAGGATTTATGTGGCCAAACGCTATTATGTTCTTTCTTCTGTCCTTAGGAAGTTATTGTGGGTCCAGACACCACCTCCTACAGCCTGGCAGAGCTGAGCCCATCCACTCACTACACAGCAAAGATCCAAGCATTGAACGGGCCCCTGAGGAGCAAGCTGGTCCAGACCATCTTCACCACAAGTAAGGGGCGCAGGGATCAAACCTGTGAGACTGAACCAGCCCTCCTCTCCTCTGACTGCTACATTAAATTCACCCATCAAACCTCTGACAAGGATCAGTTCCCTGCCACTCCCTGAAAGCCCGAGGAATGTGGGTGCAAGAGATGACAGGGCTCATGGTGAAAGGGAAGGAGGGTCAGTAGTGAGAATTACTGGATTCAGTCCTCATCTCCACCATTTGCTGTGTGTGACTCGGGAAATCACTGCCATTCTACGAGCCTCAATTTTTTCACCTATACAATGGGCTTGATAACCACCTCTTTTTCACAAGAACTCTGTGAGAGTCCTTGTATTGTATTTGAACTCCTAGCCCATTGTGTGGTCCATTCTCAGGGCTCATTATACACTTAGGGCCCCTCTTTTTCTTCAGCTTCTCAACATTTGCAAAGCCTGTCCATATTCACTCATGCACAGCCTCCCACCAAACTGGTGTGGTGGGCCAGGAATGCCATCCCCAGTTTTTTGGTGGAGAAACAGAGGCTCTCAGAGGCTCCCTTGATTTCTCAAGGCTACACCATGACTCAGAGTCAGCTTTGGGCTCAGTGTTCCAGGACCAGGGAACTGCCCCTGCACCCTGCCACTGCATACCTTCTGCAGATGTTAGGCATGCAAGGTGTTCCATTGGCGAATAAGAGGAAGCAGCCGTTCCTGGGAAGGGAGGAGTCTGCCTTTGGGAAGCCCCGAACCTGGGTTGCATGGAGCGGACCCCAGAGATGCCTCCTGCCCGCACTCTTCACTCTGGTTACTCTGCACACACCTGCTGAGGGAGGGTCACAGGCAAACGCACCTCTTTGCCAGAACTTACACCAGGTGTTGGGAACACAAAAATATGAGTGTGCCCTAAATATGACTTCAGATGAGGGCTGTGAAATAGACAACAGCTAATGATGCAACTTCAGGTGAAGGTCAAGTACAGTAAGGAGTCAGATCAGAAAAAGGACAGCTGTGGCCATCAGTTCTCCTTGCCACCTGCTAAGCACAGGCCCAAGATTATCTGTATCTATCATGGTTTTAAGTTTTTGCATCACATTACTGCACTTGGAAATTCCCCAAGCATTCTTGTTCTCCCTGACCCCACCTGTCTAAGATCCCTAGGCTCAGGGCAGTAAATGCCATCTCCAGCGTCCTAAGGCAAGAAAGTGAGGAATTCAGGACTGAACTCCTGAATTATCTGGTGACACTGAGATGCATCCGGCCTAACAGAGTGCCCTGATCCACAGTGAGCCACCCACTGGGTGCTGGGGACCTAGACAGCCTGACCACTCCAGGTAGATCGAGGCCAACCTCACACATGGCCATCACAGTGGCTCAGCCCTCCTCCCACTGACATCATTGACAGTTTCCATCAATCTAAGGGACTGAGATGGACATGTCCCTTAGATCCACAACCTCTACGCCACACTGCACCCACGCCGATAGGTTTTGTCCCCTCTTGCATCTGAAGGAACAGAGCCTCAGAGAGGGTCAGTCATCCAGCCCCAAAGAGTAGAGCTGAAATCCGCGAGCTCCCACCCCAGTCTCCCTGCTCTGACGCCACTCTTCCTTCTACCCGCCAGTTGGACTCCTGTACCCATTCCCCAGGGACTGCTCCCAGGCAATGCTGAACGGAGACACGACCTCTGGCCTCTACACTATTTACCTGAACGGCGATAAGGCCCAGGCTCTGGAAGTCTTCTGTGACATGACCTCTGATGGGGGCGGATGGATCGTGAGTATCACCGAAACGTTGGTTGGGGGGGAGGGGCAGGAGGGCTGGAGGCCCTGCCCCTGCACTCTGACCCCAAGGTGCATGAGGTTTGTAAGATAGTGCCTGCCACAAGCAGACACTCAAAGATTATCTCTTAAACAAAAGAATGGGGACAAAAAGAAGAAAATATTTTTCTTGTAATTTATGTCTTCTGATCCTTAGCTCTGTGATGCACAAAAATGACAGTGGTCATAAACCCACTGTGTATATTAATTACCATTTGCTCTCTACCAGGCATTGTGCTAAGAATTTTATATGAATTATGTCAATTGCATTACCATATGAGCTGGGTAGTATTTTTTAAATTGACACACTATTTTTTTAGAGCAGTTTTACGTTTACAACGAAACTGAGCATATGGCCCTAGCCGGTTTGGCTCAGTGGGTAGAGCATCAGCCTGTGGATGGAAGAGTCCCAGGTTCGATTCCAGTCAAGGGCATGTACCTTGGTTGCAGGCTCCTCCCTGGCCCTGGCCCTAGTCAGGGCATGAGCAGGAGGCAACCAATCTATGTGTTTCTCTCTGTCTGTCCCTCTCTCTTCCACTCTTTCTAAAAATCAATGGGAAAAAAAATATCTTAGGATGGGGAATAAAAAATAATAATAAATAATAAAATGCAACACTATTTTTTTTTTAATTGAGCATATGGTACAGTGAGTACCCCCAGGCCCTGGTCCCCACAGGCACAGCCTCTCCCGCCATCAGCATCCCGCCCTGGGTGTGCATTAGTTACAAGTGACCCTACACTGACATAGCATCATCATGGGTCAGTGGGTGGTGTTTTTAGTCCCTACGCTTCAGGTGAGAACACCGAGGCTCAGAGAAGGGAGGTGAGCTGCCCAAGTTACCTGGCAAATTAGTGAGGACAGAGCTGGGACAGGTGCTTTCCCACGGCCCGATGTTCTTCCTCTCAGAAAGGTGCTTTCTCTTTCCTCCAGTAGTTTGAGTGCACCCAGCCTCACTGGTTGTGTTCACAGGTGTTCCTGAGGCGCAAAAACGGACGCGAGGACTTCTATCGCAACTGGAAAGCCTATGCCGCTGGGTTTGGGGACCGCAGAGAAGAGTTCTGGCTTGGTGAGGCCGCCCTGCATGCTTATGACCCAAACGTCCATTTCTGCCCCCTCGTCACTTGTCCCAACCCACAGCGACCTCTGGGAGAGAAATGGATGAGGGGGAAACAGCTCTGGTAGTACACACTGAATTTCAACTTCTCAGTGGAAAATATTTTAAATTCTCTGGGTCATTAAAAATAAAACTCTGGTCAAGGGAGAGCCAACAGTCAGGCCTTAAGAATGAGCCTCGCCTTTAGTCATTCACTGGCCACTTAAGAATTGTCCTCCTGAACCGTTAACTGCTTCTGCCCTGGGCTCCTGGTGGTGAGATGGGGTCTTATAGCCATAACCTCTAAGCACCCCTGCAAGGTACAAAGTTCCTGTCTTGCACATAGGAAACCAGAGTCTTGGAGGAGAATCTAGCCAATACTGTGAGCATCTGAGCTGCAATGTGAAATGTCCTGAGGCAGCACTACAATGCCCTCCTCCATCCATCCACACTCACACCTTCCCATAACCTGCCTGCAAAGGGACTGTCTGGCGGGGAATGTCTATCCAGCTATCATCCCCTCCCTTTCACTAGTACGGAGCTTTAGAGTTTACCAGGGGCTTTCTCCACCTCACCTCCTCTGATCTTCACAACACTAGGGGTTGGCAGGGCAAAGCTCTCAACCCGAGTTAGCCTGAGGCTTAGAAACATCATCTGTTTTGCCTGGTGTTGCCCCAGCAAGGAGCAGACCAAGCTGCAAGCCCGGGTCTAAGACTCGACCCTCCTTAACACACATCAGCCGCTGCCCTGATGCGGGTGGAGTAGAAACAATAGCCTCTGTCGCTGGTGCTTCTGCATCATCCCTTGCCTGTCGTCCACAGGGCTGGACAACCTGAACAAAATCACGTCTCAGGGGCAGTACGAGTTGCGGGTGGACCTGCGGGACCACGGGAAGACAGCCTATGCAGTCTATGACAAGTTCAGCGTGGGAGACGCCAAGACTCGCTACAAGCTGAAAGTGGAGGGGTACAGCGGGACAGCAGGTACGGACGGCCACTCAGAGCCCAAGGAACCACAGGACCTTCCTGTGTTCTCAGCTGATTCCTCCCTGCATCATCCCTCCCTTCCTTCATTCATCCATCCATTTATTGGGTCATCCATTTATTGAGTATTTGAATCCTTACTGGGTGCTAATCCGGAAGAGCTACTATTGGACCGAGCTGGGAAGGTATTTTGGTCACTGAAACAGAGAAGGTTGGGAAGCAGGACATTCAGGGCTTATCTGGAGCTGCCATCACTTAGAAATGTTTAGATTTCAGCATAGACTGACAGAAAAAGTCTCTCAGGGGCCTTCATACTTGTGTAACCCAGTGCTTCTCAATCTATTATGTACATACTAGAGGCCCGGTGCACGGAATTCATGCAATTGTGGGGGGGAGGCCTCAGCCCAGCCTGCGCCCTCTGGCAGTCTGGGACCCCTTGGGGGATGTCCGACTGCCGGGGAGGCAGGAGAGGCTCCTGCCACCGCCACTATGCTCACCAGCCGTGAGCTCAGCTTCTGGCTGAGTGGCACTCCCCCTGTGGGAGTGCACTGGCCACCAAGGGGAAGCTCCTGTGTTAAGCATCTGCCCCCTGGTGGTCAGTGCACATCATAGAGACCAGTCGATCTGCTGTTTGATTTGCATATTAGCCTTTTATTATATAGGATGAGCCCTCAAGGGATGCCAAGTGCTGACACAGCCACCGAGATTCAGTGTTTCTTACAAGCTCCCTGGTGATGCCGCTGTGGGTGGTGTTGCACTCTGAGTAGCAAACAATTCAGTCCATCACCAACTGCTCGAGTCTCTTGGAAGACATCCCTGCCACATGGCCAACCAGCCTCAGCCTGAACACCCCAGGGCAGAAGACTTCCGCAGCACTGTTTTTGTTCTATGGTCCCCAACCTAGTGCAAATTTCTTGACTTGACACGGCCTCTGTGTGGTGTCTGGCGCCACATTAGAGGAGAAATAAACAAGGACACAGCATGCATTCAGGGCTCCTGGGTCGCATCCTTTGGTGCAGATATTCCCACACATTACCCCCACTCAGCTCTCACAGAAGCCATGCCAGGAAGGCACAGAGGAGGAAAATGAGGCTCAGAAAAGTTCGGCGATTTGCCCAAGTGACACAGCTTGTAAAGAGCGGGCCCAGGTATAAGCCGGGTTGCAGAAGGTGTTCTTGGGAACAAGAGGGATCAGGTCTGAGAGTGTGCCCAGCCCGTGCCACCCTGCCCACTTTGGGTGGCTCTCGGTGATGTGCATGAAAACAGAAGAGATGCTGTGGTATATTTACAGCCTCTCTGAGCCCTGAAAGAAAACATCTATGATTTTTTTTTTAAAAAAAACTCCAGATAAAAATTTGCCGAAAGCCAGGCTCAGTGGAAGAAGAGACAAAGCTCTTTAGAGAAGAGAGAGGCCCCTCAAAGCCTGACATTTTATTACCTGGCCACAAATACCTCTTTGGTGGAGATGGCTTCAGGCAAGAGGGATACAGTTACATGGCAAACAAAGACAAGCTGACTGAGCAGCGGGAGTGAGTGAGCCTCCACCCCTCTCTGTAATTCCAGCAGAGATGAGCTGGGATGCATCCCCGACAGGAGACACCTCGTTTATCAGGGTCCACCTGCCACGCTCATGCTCAGCAGCTTAGACAGGCACCTGCTGCCTCTGACAACCTGCTCCTAAAGGCCAGGGTAGGTGCCAGGGCATCCTGATGCTTTGATGCACTGCGCTGGCCCGGTGGGGAGTGAGGGTGCACAGAAAGAACGGCACTGAAATCTTCCCAAAACTCCGTGTTCATTTATAAACTAGATTCCCCAAAAGCACTCCATGAGTGGGCTTTTTGTCCAAGAGTCAGGGAACGCTGGTCCCATAAACACTTAGAAATCTGATAGCTGAAGGGTTTGCTTCCAAGTATGGTTCTAAAGATTTGTATTTAGGGGAAAGCATTATTAAATGCAGATTTCTTGCATTTCTCAGTGAGTGCCTTTATGGAAAGGGAATGCAAAACATCATAAAAATAGCACCAATCATAACTATTTGCTCAACTCTTTTTAGCAAACACCTTATATATGATCCCAGCAGCACTGAGGTGGATAGAATCAATGTGCTAGTCCCATTTTATAGCATAGAAAACTGAGGTGCAACAAGCAGCTTGACCTGTGCAAGGTCACAGCTAGGGAGTGAAAGAGATGAGACTTGAAGCTGGACCACAAAGTCACCCGCAGCCCTCTTTCTACCACATGCTGCTTCTGTCACAAATGCATCCGTCAGATATGAGGGATGACACTCATATCCCATCTAGTCCCATGTGTGATTCTAAATCTGGCCTAGTGTTCAAGGCCGGCCCACCCAGGCCCGTTCCCTTGTCACCTCCAGTTGTGTCCTTCACATCCCAGAGGAGATTCCAGCTGGGATCTCTCAGGTGCATTCTCTCTCTCTCCCAGGTGACTCGATGGCCTACCACAATGGCAGGTCCTTCTCCACCTTCGACAAGGACACAGACTCAGCCATCACCAACTGTGCTCTGTCCTACAAGGGGGCCTTCTGGTACAAGAACTGTCACCGTGTCAACCTGATGGGCAGATATGGGGACAATAACCACAGTCAGGTGAGCGGACCGAGAGGGCCCAGGACCAAGCTTGGAAGCCGGTTGGGGGTGAGACTAGGGGCAGCAACCTCAGTAGATGACATGTTTTTCCCAGCACAGCAGGGGGAACCTCAGTGACATGCAGGTCAGGTGAGTCATAGAAATAGCCCTAGCCGGTTTGGCTCAGTGGATGGAGCGTCAGCCTGCAGACTGAAAGGTCCCAGGTTCGATTCTGGTCAAGGGCATGTACCTGGGTTGCGGGCATATCCCCAGTGGGAGGTGTGCAGGCGGCAGCTGATCGATGTTTCTCTCTCATTGATGTTTCTAACTCTCTATCCCTCTCCCTTCCTCTCTGTAAAAAATCAATAAAATATATTTTAAAAAAAAAGAAATAGCACATGAGGGAAACCACTGGTCAGGTGGATTCCAACACAGAGAGCTTTCCTCGGACAAAATCTTCATCTGACCCCACAAGGAGAGCAGACAAAGGGGAGGCCCTGAGGTGAAGCGGGGTGAGCGCAGGTGTTCCTGCGTCTTACTACGTCGCCTCAGTTACACTTCCACTCTGAGCGTTATTCACCGCCTTGTCCCCTAACTTCAGTGCAATACAAGGTCTTCCAGAAAATTAAGACAGCTGTGTGCCAAAGGAAACTTCTTTTTCCATCCTTCCTCCCAGCTGTGGAAGGAGGAGAAGATGACATAAAAGGCCGTAAGGAGAGCAGGGTGGGCCCTAGCTCTGGCTCTGCTCCAGCCGCTGTGCTAGCTCCTTCACATTCTCCCATTCCATTCCGACCCCCAGTCAGATCCTTGGAATCCTGTGGATTATAGACGCCCCCGCACGGAGCTACTCAATTCTGTTACCTCCAGTCCTGACCTGAATTCTTTCACACTTTTCCTCGTGATGGCAAGTGCCATCGGCCACCACTTAGTTCCCAGCTGGCAGAGCCAACCTCAGGTGGCTTGTGACTAGAGTAACACAGCTGAGTCGGATTCTGCCAGCCCCTCTGGCACTTTTCACTGCAAAGGTCAACAGACAGAGACAGCTGAACTGCACGGCAGTCACGCTGGAACAGAACTCACCCCGTCAGCTAGAGCAGTGATGGTGAACCTATGACATGCGTGTCAGAGGTGACATGCAAACTCATTTTTTTGGTTGATTTTTCTTTGTTAAATGGCATTTAAATATATAAAATAAATATCAAAAATATAAGTGTTTTACTATGGTTGCAAATATCAAAAAATTTCTATATGTGATATGGCACCAGAGTTAAGTTAGGGTTTTTCAAAATGCTGGCACGCCGAGCTCAAAAGGTTCGCCATCACTGAGCTAGAGAGCAATGGTCAGTGCCTACTGGGAACCAACTGGGAGCTCTTCTCTTGTTCTACAGGGTGTTAACTGGTTCCACTGGAAGGGCCACGAACATTCCATCCAGTTTGCTGAGATGAAGGTGAGACCCAGCAACTTCCGAAACCTCGAAGGCAGGCGCAAGCGGGCGTGAATTGCAGGGACACCTGGCTGAGAGGTGTAGGGCCCAGAGGAAGAAGAGAATTTTACCAAAGCACAGTGCAACCCATCCAACCATCAAGCCACACCTGGGCATCTGGCGGGAGTTCACGTGGACCATGGCGCCTCGGGCCAACAGCAGGAGCACGGGCCTCCCCCTCTGCGATTCCTTCCTTCGCACCAAAGACAACCTCTCCAACAGGTTTCTGTTGTGTTGTTCGAATCTGCAAAAGCCTTCCAGGGACAGCAGCCAATGGTCTTTCTTCTCGCGGGTGGCTGTGGGCAGGGGGTGGGGGTATTCGCTGTACAGTGATAGTTTTAGAACCGGCTGTCTTTTACACAAAGCTGCATAATTAATGTTATTTTTGTTCCCAGTGATTCAGTGTGTGTTATTGGGAGCCATCCCCATTTTTTACATTTCATACAACAGAACCCAGAAAAGCAACCCTGTTTCAATGTTAAGGATATAATTAATATTATTAATATAATAATAAGGATGATGATGAAAACTAAGGATTTTTAAAGAGACTTTCCTTCCCGAAACACATGTGGACAGTACCTGATTGTATTTTTTTTTAATAAAAGCACAAGTACTTTTAAATTGGGCTGTTGTTTCACCTTCCATTGTTGAGCTTGAATCCCATCAAAGCCAAAGTATTTGAACACCAGGGGGTGCTGGAACAGGAAGGTGAGGAGGGTGCTGGTCATGTGGGAAAGAAGGGCCAGAAGGGAGGGAAACACTTTTCTGGACAAAGTTGAACAAGGTCGGAAAAGCTTACGCGTTAGATTCAGCTTCTTGCTCAATATTTCCAAGACTAGTTGTTTATGGTTTAAAAGCTGTTTTGTACACCCATTTTCCTATGTGATCGCCTAACAATGTTATGACGTAGATGAGGCGAGAATTGTTATCATTCCCAGAGGCAGCACTGTCTGAGTGGGGGTGCTCACACACGTCTTCACATCAAAGCATTTCCGTGAGAAATGAATGATATCACCCACAGGAGGCCCTCAGCACGGTGCCCGGCACACATAAGTGCTAATAGGCAGTAGTTATCCTACTATTACTTTACATATGACGGGTTGGGGTTCCTACAAGAACGATGACTTGTGTGTGGCTACTTACCCAGTTAATAATAGAACCAGGATTTAAACTCAGGGCCCAATGTCCCTGCTCCCCCACCCCCACCCCTGATGAAACTGCCCCCTTCCCTGGGGAAAGGTGTGCCATGAGGACAACGGACAGGTTGCAGAATGAGGATGGTCCACGGGATCCTTCATCAGGGTCCACAATCCCGAATCTTAGAACTGCAAAGAATGCCTGTTAGGAATATCTCCTCCTTCTCCCCTACTCAAAGCCCCCCGAAAGGAAGAGAGAGCCCAGTGTCCCCCACCCCCCAGCCTCAGCCTGAAGACGTCTGGTAATAGGGGAGCTCACTGTCCAGCACACCAGGCAGATCTGTTCACACCCAGTGACTATGAGTCAGAACCACACTTGACACATTTCTCTTTTAGAACCAGGATGGGGAAAGCAATCCCCAGTTCATTCCCTGAGGCACTTTCAGCAAATTGACTTATTTAATGAAAACGTTGGGGCTGATAGGCCTCATTCAAATGGAATGTGATGGCTCAGAGAGAGGATCAGAGCATCGAGGCTCTGGCCAGGCGCTTTGCCACACAGTTTATCGCGCTTTAATGAGCGCTGTCATGTCACAGACACAATTTGCTGCTCAGATCACAGACTTGTTGCCTGCAATTCAGCCATAGCAACACCTGCTTTGCTCCATACACCCAAACGGTGCCCTGCAACCGCCAAGCCTTAGTGCAAGCCTTAACCCTCTGAAGGCTGCTGCCCGGAGGTCTCTGAGCGCCAGCCCCATCCCCTCCCAAAAAATATAGATGGGGCTAAGCTGGTGCTCATGATTCTGCGAGGTTTAGAAGGTAACAGCCATAGGACTTGGGGTTCCAGAGAGCTTCTCCATATCCACACCCCGTTCCTGAGCTGCCCTCAATTCTGACAGGGCATCTTCCCTAGACATGGTGCCATTTCGATAGGGCGAGCCTAATTAGAGATGTGGGAGCCAGAGTCAAGGCCTCACTAACTGCGGGAATGGGGGGCTGCAGGGCCCTGGAGCACTAGGTAGGGCATGGCTCCTCGGAATGTGGGTGAGAGGGGAGGGGGACTCAGAGGAGGCTCCGTGGTTAAAATGAAAACAATGGTAAGACCAAGACCAGGCTGTGGCTGGCTGCTGTGAACCAAAAGGGGCCACCTGCTAACCTGACTAGCTCAGGGAAGGCCTGCATGGCGGCCTTGCAAACTCAAGAGACCTAGAGTAACCACAAAGGATGGTCTGAAATGAAAACTTTTTACATAAAAAAGCAGTCTATGATGAGTAGTCATGTCCTAGGCCAATATCTTCCCTGACAAAGATCAACTTTGATCTTAATGAGCCTATTGTCTCCTGCATTTATTATAAGGTACCTTCGGAATGTCAGGGTAACATGTGACTTCCCTTTATCTGGACCCCACAGGGCACAATCAATGCACCAGGGTAGAGACCACAAATTCCCTCATTGTTATTTTATCGTGTTAATTGTTGACTGTTAACACCTATGTTTCCTGTGCCCATCTATGTAAAAGAAGCAAATGTCTATCATTTTACTTTTTAACCAATCCCAGGAGTTTCCCAGCTTTGCTATCTTCCACTTCCCTAATCTATCACCAAAGGATTTCATGTAACCCACTTATGTCTCCTCCTTTGATTGTAATTTAAATAAAATATAAGTAATGCCACTCTCCCGAGAATGTTGACATTCTGCTTCCCAGCAATTGTCAACAGTTTGGTTCAAATAAACTCACAAAAATTATTTACAGGTTTGAATGTTTCTTATGTTAACACTGCAAAGGTTGAAGGTAGTACAAAGCCTGGCCTTGTAGGCGTGTGTTCTCTGAACGCAGCTGAGGATTATGGAAGGTATTTAAGGCAGGACTGACATAATCAGTGTTGCTCTTCAGAAGGGCAACTCCCCCAACCTGTGTCCCCTGGCCCAGTGGGTGCTGGGAGCCTCCATGTGCACCGGCCAGGATGTGAGCAGGTGTGCTATATCAGTGGCCAGCAGAGGGCTCCCTCTCCTCCTCCTCCTCCTCCTCCTCCACCTCCTCTTTCCTTCCCAGTGAGCCCCCAAAATGAATTGAAAGCTCAGAAAGAAAGCAGAAATCGGGTCTCTCCTTGATCACTGCTCCAACCCCAAGACTGGAAAGTAGATCTCAGTATACTATAGGAAACACACACACACAGTGCAAATCAGCAGCTGCCACATTAGCCCAGTATATTTTCAGTTACAGGTTAAATGTGTTCAGAGCAGTGAAGTTCACGGGCCTTGAGGTGCCAGAGCTGGGACTAAAGCCCAGGACTTCTGAGCCCTTCAGCCACAGAGCCGTGAGGAGCGCCATCTCACTCGGTGCACCCAGAACACCTGCCACTTGCCAGTTCCCACATCATGCTTTTTACAGTTTGCAAAGCAGGTGTGATCACAGCAACTTCTGCAAAGTAATCCTTGCAGTTGGAGCTGAGCTTGAACCCCAGGTTTTCCGATGACCAAACAATCTTGGTCTACTTGCTTAATTTTCCAGAGTACCCCTAAAGATGAGAATGAAGGGGACCTCCGACCCTGAAGAGAATTTGAGTTGATTTAAAAGAGAAACTGACAGTGCCTGGCAGGGATGAAATGCCAATCAATACAAGTTTGTCTCTGAAGTTGCATCTGGGTGCAATACTTAAGTCTTCCAGCAGATGGCAGTCTCCCCTGGCTTTAGGGGGTAGGAGCTCCCTGTGAACCTGGTGATGTGGACAGATGCCAACTGGGCTCCCAGACTCACAGACCCTTTCGAGAAAACACTTCACCTCCACTCTAATCCCTCTCTCCATAAGGGGCTCGAGTTCTGCCCTGGGCATGGCAGGCGCTGCACAAAGCCTCCTGTAGACAACCACACACCCTTGGTTTGTCACCACCTGCAAATCTGCATTGGGGTGGGGGGCAGGGACAGAGTTTCTGACCACGTGTCCAATCCCACTCAGATTCTGCAAGGACCTCCCGGCCAGGACTACTGACCAGACTTCTCGGGCATGGTTAAGGGCTCCGTTGTATTAACGCCCCACCACTAACTTACGTTTGCTTTCTCCTCCCTCACTGCTGCTTGTGAAGGCCAAGCTCTCCCTTTCCTGCTGTCCCACGCTTGTTCCTTTGGGCTAGTCCTAGGCCCCTCAGTTCCTACAGCTCAACTTTCCAGCGCAGAGCGAGGCACACCTAGCGATGGGGCCAGTTCCTGTTGCCCTGATGTTTACTTTCTCTTCACCCCCAACACCTGGGTTAGATGGCGATACCTCCAGATTATCCCGAGCAGCTTGGGCAGCATTGAAAACAAAGTCAGGGCCCTGTGCTCCCAACGCTTGCCTCCTAGAGCGCATCTCTGCCCCCAGAGAGTTGTAGGGGGATCCTCTTAACACATTTCGTACCGCTCAGGAGTTTTCTCATGTTTCGCGCGCCATCTGTTAAGGACCGCTCATGAGTGTTCTCATTTTTCACGCCCATGGAAAAAGGAGCGAATCTAGATACTTACGTAAATTTTGTTTGGTCCCTCTTCATAGAGGAAAATGTTTTACGCAGTACCATACGTTAAAAAAGTACTAGGAACTTTAATTGTTTAATTGTTTTTGTAAATAAAAATGTTATAATTATTGAAAAACAACACCTAAAGTGCATTATGATGATTTAAATAACGTGCAGTTTGCCCAAAAACGTGCGGTCCCTGGCGTATGTCTTAGAGATTTCTATGCGGTACGCAATGTGTTAAAATGCCAAGTCATTTTATCCCGCTGCTCACATTAACACATTTCGTACCGCTCAGGAGTTTTCTCGTGTTTCGCGCGCCATCTGTTAAGGACCGCTCACGAGTGTTCTCGTTTTTCACGCCCATGGAAAAAGGAGCGAATCTAGATACTTATGTAAATTTTGTTTGGTCCCTCTTCATAGAGGAAAATGTTTTACGCAGTACCATACGTTAAAAAAGTACTAGGAACTTTAATTGTTTAATTGTTTTTGTAAATAAAAATGTTATAATTATTGAAAAACAACACCTAAAGTGCATTATGATGATTTAAATAACGTGCAGTTTGCCCAAAAACGTGCGGTCCCTGGCGTATGTCTTAGAGATTTCTATGCGGTACGCAATGTGTTAAAATGCCAAGTCATTTTATCCCGCTGCTCACAGCCCCCAAAGCTTGCCTCCTGGCTTAGCCCAACCCCACAGAGCTACAGTGGCTTTCGAGGACCTGCGTGATCCCTCTCATACTTCCATGACCTCAACTCCACTCCCAGGATGCTCTCGGCACGCCGGCCTTCCTGCTGTCCTTCAAACCCACAAACATGCCCCCCCTTCAGACTTCACCTGGAACGCCCTTTCCCCAACACACGCGTGGCTCACTCTCACTTCCTTCAGGCATCTTCCCAATGTCACCTCTCAGCAAGACTTTCCCTCGCCACCCACAGAAGCATGCACATGCACACGCACACATGCAAAAACACATGTGTGTGCACATACATGCACACACAGCCCTGTGCCCAGTACTCCTCTCTTTGTTCTCCATAGCACATATTTCCACCAGATAGGCCGCTGGTTTACTTATGTAGGTGCATGTTTTCTAGAAACCAAGCCCTAGAACAGCAGGAGCCATGTGAGTGTCCGCTCCGCCGTATCTCCAGCCCCCAGAGGAGAGCCTATGCTGTCGTTTCTCAGTCACTGCATTCTACCTGGCTGCCCAGACCTGGGAGGAGAGGCACGGAGACCTTGTTAGCCTTGCCTCATTTTCTACTTAATGCATCGAGTGTCAACTCTGTCCCCAGATCATCATTTTAAGCAGAAATGAGCTCAGAGCCCTAACCGGTTTGGGTCAGTGGATAGAGCGTCGGCCTGCGGACTGAAAGGTACCAGGTTCGATTCCGGTCAAGGGCATGTACCTTGGTTGCAGGCAACATCCCCAGTAGGGGGTGTGCAGGAGGCAGCTGATTGATGTTTCTCTCTCTCTCATTGATGTTTCTAACTCTCTATCCCTCTCCCTTCCTCTCTGTAAAAAAATCAATAAAATATATATTTTTTTAAAAAAAAAAAGAAATGAGCTCAGAGAGGACACCATTTTCCCAAAGCTGCCAGGCAATCAGTGTGGATTCAAATTCAATTCCTGCTCACCCACATGGTTACCTCAAGAGGTGAGAACCTAACAGTGCGATTTAGAGAAACAGCAAAGGAAGTGCCGTATGGAGAGCCCCGGGCAGCAGCCTCTCCTAGGGCAGGCCACAACCGAGATTGTCCTCCAGCCAAGGAGGGAGAAATCCAGCAGACATTTGGAGGGAAAAGCACCATACGCATCAGTCATTTGAAAGACAGAACATGGTGTATGTCCAACCCAAATCCCTTCTCCAGGGACTTTCCACACACGTGGCGGCTCGAAGAGCAGCCCCCCGAGTTTGGACAGGCCTTGCCACCCCATCATGCCCAGAGCCATCATTTCTCAAGGATTGATGGGAAATGAGCAAAATTAGCTGACCTCCCCAGCCTTCTATTTACATGCACTAACTTTTAAAAAATTACTCAAGTGACAGCAGAGAGAATCAGAGGGCGTTTTCCAGGGGGAGCATCGCTGCACTGGATTCACCTAGTTGTGGGCCCCAGAGCTTTTCCATAAAGCACCTCTGCTTTCCAATATAAAATGAGGCCGGATCATCACCACAGGCATTCAGCTTCTCTCTGCCTACAGGTCCCTGCACTCGAGGCCCTCAAAACAGTTAGCAGGTCCAGGGGTGTGAAAGGGGCCAGGGAGGGAACCACACAGGGACTCAACTCAGGGGAGCCTGAGGACCAGCCACCTGGACGCCCTTCAGGTAAGCCTCAGAGTCCGATGTGAAAAGGCTTCTATTTCCGCCCAAAAGCCCAGCGCCAAGATAGCAAAGGGCTTTTAACTCAGTGCCACACGGGATTAGCTCCAGGGAAGGCTACAAACTCCACTGTGTCTCCAGGGCTGCGCCCTCAGTCCTCCAGAGACCCGGTACATTGGCAGAACCCCAAACCTCCTCAAAATGCTAGGTTCCATTCATTTCTCCCCATGGTGCTCAAACATAGTCGCTGCCCAATTAGGAGTTCTTTATGAAGCAATTAATGTATAGTAACTGTCTGCAAGTTATTGGGAAAGATTCCTGGGTCACAACCAATCCCGGTTTAAAGAAAAAAGAGTTGCACTCAATTAGTAGATGTCTTGTTAATAAACTTGTCATCCTTAGAATGGCGCCTATTTCGACAATCGGGATGGTGCGAAGGCTAGAAACACCACCTCCCTGGAGAGAGAAAGCTGGGATAACACGCGGGGGCAGAATCTCTGTCTCAAAGTCTCTGAAGGTCTTTCCCGGCAGGGAGAGAGGAGATGTCTGTTGGGGGACAGAGAGAAGAACTTGGATTCAGTGGTGAAAGGTCCCCAGGGACACACTGCACTCAAGTAAGACGAGAACTTCTCATGGCCAAAGCAGCCCAGAGGGCGAGCGGGCCGCCAGCGCAGCCGTGAGCACCCAGCACTGGAGGGCCCGTGGGCCTGGCAACCTAAAGTGGTGTCGGCATGTCCCCGCCAGCCCTAAAATGGACTGACTCTGCACCTCCGCTCAGTCAGCATGAGCTGTCCAAACTGGGTCTGCTCCAGCCTGAGGCCCAAATGCAAAAGGAAAGGAAACCCTGAAAGAGTTGCGACATCACGAAACAGATGTTTACCCTTAAGAACGTGACCCCTTGAGACAGGAAGTGAAATGAAAGTGGTGCCTGTTCCCGGGCACAGAGAGAGCCCTTCCTCCAGGGACCCGGCACGTTGGCAGCACCCCAAACCCCTCAAAACTGTAGGTTTCATTCGTTTCTCCGAAGCGAGCTCCTTCCAGAAAGAGAAATCTGCAGCCCCCGTGACTTACAGCCAGAGAATCTCACCGCCTCCCAGGCTGCGGGAACCACATTTCACTTTCCAACCTTCCCTTAGGACAGTGGTTCCCAAACTTATTTGGCCTACCACCCCCTTTCCAGAAAAAATATTACTCAGCGCCCCCTGGAAATTAATTTTTTTTTAATTTTAATAGCAATTAAACAGAAAGATATATGTATTAATGTTTCTACCTTTTTCGTAAAATATAGTAAAGAAAGGTGTAAATTAGAAACATTGAAGTTTGAAATTATGAAACTATTTATTGAACTCAGAATAGAAAGGTAATACAAAAAAAGTTAAAACAAATGCACCTGTGGCCATCACCGCCCCCCTGGATCGCTGCAGCACCCACCAGGGGGCGGTAGCGCCGACTTTGGGAATCACTGCCTTAGGAGGTGGCGGGAACCTCTATCTTACTTGTAAAAAGAGATGCTATTATCATTCAGCTCCAAGCTGTCACCACTTAATTCTTTCTCCCACTTCACCTAAATGCCAATTTGAATGAAATTGAAACAGCTTCATGTACAGCTATAATAATGTATGTGGGGTTTTTTAAAATATGTTTTAATTGATTTTAGAGAGAGAGGAAGGGAGAGGGAGAGAGTGGTAGAAACATCAATGAGAGAGAAACATTGATCAGCTGCCTCCTGCATGCCCCCTACTGGGATCGAGCCTGCCACCTGGGCATGTGCCCTGACCAGGAATTGAACCCATGACCTCTTGGTTCATGGGATGATGCTGAACCGATTGAGCCACACCGGCCGGGCTATAATACATGCTTTAATACTAAAGTCTGAGGTTGATTATAACAAGACTACTAGACACGGAGTCAGGAAACTGCCTCCCCGAACAGACTGCAGGGTGCTGGGGGCAGGAACATTCCTTAGCTGACACCGCAGCAGCAGCACCAGGCAAGGGAGAGGGCAGTGTGCCAAGTTGACGGTGGAATCAATCCATCCACGGTCTAGGGTCTAGGCTCTGACTCTGCTTCAGGTGCCGCCTTGGCTACATCACATAACTTCCCTGAGCCTCAGGTCGTTTCGTCTATAAATCAGCAAGAATAACAGCTACCCCGTATGATTGTGGTCAATGCGATAGTGTTTGAAGTGTCGCACAGAGTGTCTGGCATGTAGGGGGTGCTCAGTGAGTGCTGTGCCCACTCTAGTCCCTAGAACCATACTTCACACAAAGCAAAGATCAGTAAACACTTGCCCAGAGTATCCAAAGATGAAGCTCAGATGAATGTTCTCAGTTAATTTATGAAGAAGCTCAGACAGGTGAATCCATGAGCTTTATGTGCAGGTAGCTGCTCCATGGCAGGGTTTGGGGCAGAAAGGAGAGGAAATCTAAGATTTAAGTGTATCACTGGGAGAGGCAGCCAACACTCTATCTGCCATTGGTGGTTCACACCCCAATTTCTGCTTTGCCATTTCAGCTCCAAAAAGCAAAGTCCCAGATCTTGCCCCTGGGTGGTGTCCCATGCACCAAAAGGTCCCCGGTTTGGTTCCCGGTCAGGGTACATGCCCAGGTCGTGGGCTCGGCCCCCCAGTGGGGGCCATGCAGGGGCAGCTGATCGATGTTTTACTCTCACATCAATGTTTCTCTCTCTCTCTCTCCCTTCTTTTTTCTCTAAAAAAATATTTTTTTAAAATCTTTAAAAAACACAGTGCTAGATCTTCTAGTGGAGTCATAGAAGTCACAGAAGTCACACCTTTAACAGTTCTTCATTGGTAGAGCTGGACACACAGACACAGTAAACTGTACTCAGCATCACTCTGCCTCAAGGAACCCCACTCCTACTGTGTCCAGTCCCCGCCCCTACACCCGAGGAGCTTTAGCAGAAAAGGAATGTGTACCTGGTGCTGGGATCCGGAAGTGGACAGTATGCTCTCTCCCTTCCTCCGGGGCAAGCAGAGTAAGAACAAACTCATCGCCCACCTTCTCCAGTCATCACGGCTCTGTTCCTTCTGGTCCCTTCCACTGTGCTCTGCTTTCATCCCACTGGTGCGATTTTGTTTGTGTTTGATCCATAAGCCACTGCACATCTTTCTGCAGAAAGGTAAGATACAAGAGCACTGAGAACATGAAATTGCAGAGACTCCCAATTTGGACTCCCACTTCGAAAGCAATCCCTGACTTCCCTCCCTCAGATTCCCTGTCTTTAGATGAGTGATGGTGCTGAAAACAACAACATGAAGCGCTTGCCACAGTCTAGGTACATGCCGGGCCCTGTGATAAGTGCTGCCCGTGGAGAAACTCATTCAGTCCTCAGGAAAAGGTTACAGCGTGAGTAATATCACATACCCATTGCACAGAGGAGAAACTGAGGCACGGGAAGGTTGGGTAACTTCAAAGCTCACTCTTGAGGAGGCGCTTTCTTTAGTGCACTAGACTCAAATGAAAAGCTTTATTTAGAGCCCTATCATAGGGGAGCCATGAAGACAGCGGTAAATATAATTAGCACCTTGCAAACGCCAGCAGGGAGCCAGCCCACCCCATGCAGTCACTGACTAGAAGGATAAGAAATAAATCTGATTTCCCTGCCACCACTGACGTTCCATTCCCAGGAACTATCGAAACACTGGGAGTCGAGAGGTTATTTATTGCTGCAACCACGCTCCTGGAGAAAAGATCCGTGAGGCAAAGGGGTGCACTAGTGTTTCCTCTGACTACAAGGCAGACACTTCCCTCGTGCTCCCCCTCGCCTAGTGCCTGTCTGCCCGCAGTGTGGAGAAGCGAGAAGGGGTGGCAAGGTCCTTGAGAAAGGGACACCTGCAGCCATAGTCAGTGACTCACACTGTCCAGGCAAGTGGTCCTGCTGAGCTGGCCTCATGGGGACATGGCTGTTCTCCCCTGAGGCTCGAAAAACCATGCTCAGCGGAAGGGTCTGCCCTGCTGCTCTGAACACATAGTCTCCAGAATTCCAGGGACAAGAGCACTAAACTGCAGGCTGCCTCGTCCAGTTTTGGAATGAGCTGCAGCCGGATAAAAATGCGTCTTCCTTGAGGCAGGCCCTAAACTCGCCACTCCTCTCCTCCCACCCTGTAGTGACACCATCGCTGTGGCCACAGTGAGGGAATGGAAACCAGGCCCAGAGAAGTGCCCTGACCTGCCACGCGGGCCCAGGAGGAGCGCCTTGTCCGCTCCTGAGACGGCCTCCTGCCCACCCGACTCTGCAGAAATGACACTGGACCTCTGTCTGTCTCCCCGAGGTCCCCACTTCCTGCTGCTAGTTACCTTGGGCTAGTTGCTTACCTTGCCGGCTGGGCCCAACTCTGACATCTTCCACCCTGACAGCTACCAATCACCCAAAGCACTGGCACTTTTTTGGCACCTGTGTCCTGGGATTAGACCCTGTTTGTCTGTGATGACCCCAGTCCAAGTCTAGTGCAGGTCTGACTTGAACAGAGCCCAACACCCGGACACACACTCATGGACTTGGAGGTCTCAAGCTCCACGGGCCAGGCTGCCAGAGGAGGGTCGTGGAGAGAAAAACAGCACAGGATGGAGTAACCCCAGGTTGGCTCCCTCACATAAGACACCAGGAAAGCCCCCTGGAGAGGGTGACACTTGAACCTAGACCTTGAGAGTGTTCCGGGCACACTCCAGAGTGGGAAGCAGCTCGCTAGGTAAAGCGGCTTCAGCAGCATCATCCCCCACGTCCATGGACACGTTCTCCTGCAAGCACATGCCTCTGAGTCTCTCCACCTCTCTGCCTCCGGGCTTTCTTCTGAGCCTGGGAAGCCCACTCAGATCTAACCCAGGGACCTTTCAAAGTGGGAGGTGGGGGGTCCCTGGGGACCCTCAACCAATGAGGGGTGGGGGCTCTGGGCTATCACCCCCGGCTCCAGTCCTTCCACGGGACAACACCGGAGCACGTTGCCCATGCTTCTCCCAGGAGTCCAGGGGGAACGTGACTCTCGGCCCACACTGGCCTCTCCTTCCTCCCTGCCTCCCCTGCCCACACCATCAACCCCACATCCTGGGGTCCCCTCCCAAGCCCTGGCCTCAGGCTCTGCTCTAGGCCTCATCAGCCTAGGAAGCTCATTGCAGTTCTAGTGGGAATCAGGATGTTATATAAGAACAAATCCATGAGATCGATATCGGCCCATGATCAATACGATCACAAAAAGGTTAGATTTTAGACGTCACTGCCGAGGTGCTCAGGATGGTAGAGCCCAGCCTGGGAATCCAGCCGAGGACTCGGGAGGCAGGGGTGGCTGGGGACCTGGCCTGGAGGGGGCGGGGTGCCTAGCTGGAGTCTTTGAGCCTCTGCTAAGCCGGCTAAGATTCAGGAAAAGGATCGGGATGAGCAGAAAGGGAACACTGAGGCAAAAGGCTGCTCATCGAAATGGGGCCACGAGGGAAGCCACAGGGGAAGTTCTGACTCAACTCTTATGCAAGTGCCTGGCAGTCATCTCTCGCACATTGGATAGGGCATGAAAAGAACCGCAGCTTTCCTGCGTGCTGCTTGTTTTCAATCTGCTAAGCAGTTTTCATAATGAGCTCACGTAGTTGTCAAAACAACCACATAAGTCATTCTCCCCATTTTATGGAGGAGGAGAGCGAGCCCACTAAGCACTAGAACCAAGACTCACATCCAGAGCTAATGATTCCCAGGTCCATTCTCTAGCCAACCTACTCTCCTGACAGGCTCCAGTGGTGCTGCAGCCCAAGTTCAAGGTCAACAACTGACCCTGCAGATGTGAGCTTGCTGGCTGCTGGCAGGAGGGGCCGGGAGATAGGCACTGAGTCTGGGTGTCCGAGCGCACCACAGCCTGAGTCGCCAGCCTCGTCTGGAGAGAGGTGCTCCCTGTGCCTTCACCTCGCAGTAGCAGCGACCGTGTCCTGTGTCATCGCCCTGCAGCTGTCCTTTCATTCCTGAAGAACCTTTCTCAGATCTGTCATCTATACTCAGGGCCTAAAGGGGAAGGACTTCAGGTTGAGGTGGGCAGTCTGCAAGGGAGCATTCCCATTTACAAAACATATTGTAGAGCAGTGGTCACCAACCTTTTGGACCTCACGGAACACCAGTGGTCCATAGACCACCGGTTGGTGACCACTGTTCTAGAGCTTTGAGGATGGGCAGAGCAGGCTGTGTGACTCCCATTTCAGACAAGAGCAAGCAAGCTCCGAGAGGCTGAGAGGCAGGAAGGACAGTGTGGCAGAAATCCCAGCCACTGGCTGTGGAGCCAGGAGTGCACGCTCTAGCCTAAGCTCTGTCCTTGACTTAGCTCGGCTCCCTATCCACCCTGGATACTGACTTTGCAGGCTGCTTGTTGGAGAGGGAATAGATCAAAGGTGGAAGGAAACTGACTCCCTGAACAAGCCCAGAGAGCAGAGATCAAACCCACTGGTAGCTCTGGACCATGATGTGAAGCAGTTAATTTTAGTTTTGCTGCTGAGCACTTGGAGTTGTCTGTGCCAGCAGTGGCCAACCCTGATGAGTGCAGGCTCTCTGCGTCAAGGTGGCTGCCTCCTGTACCTCATCAATAGCGTCAGCAGCGCCTGGAGCTTCCCTCTGGTGCTTCCCATGCTGGACTCACCGGGTGCACAGCCCTTGATTTCTGGGTCGTCCATTCCCGGCCCGAGTCCTGCCAGCGCCCTTCTTCACTTCCCCTGAAGTCAGTGAGATGGCAAAGCCATACACCACTCAACTTCCCTCCCTGTTAGAGAAGAACCAGCCCCATCAGATAATCCAAACGCCAGATAGAAGGGACCAGACCTGGTCACAGGAGACCCAGTGCTGGCCTTAGCTTGGTTTCTACTTCACTATAGCACCTTGAGCACTTTTCTTTAGCTCCTTGGTCTGGCTTTCCCATCTCTAGAAACATAGGGCTGGCCCCACTCATATAAAGCATCCTGCTAACACTTGAGGATTCTACTGGAGACGCAAGGCCGGAGAGAGAAAGATGTCGGTTAATTAGTCAAAGCTGTGGGATAATTAATGACGTGACTTCCCCAGACTCTGAGAGGAAAAAGATTTCATTGACGGGAAGAGAACTGTAGAAGCTGAGGTCATGTTAATAAAGGCAAAAGATCAGGCAGCTCCATATTAGCGAATCCCACTGTTTGAGACATAGCGGAAAAGGGTGGAGTGGCCACAGGCTCTGGATTTGCACAGACCTGGGTTCAAATTCCACCTTGACTCCTAACTGACTGTGATGACAGGAATTCATTTCACCTCTTTAAGCCTCATTTTATCACTTGTAAACTGGTATATCTCGGAAAGTTGGGACAATTAAACAAGAAAATGCAGGTAACACACACTGTAAGCCGTGGCAGGAAATTCCCTTGACTCGTCATGCTAGACTGAAGGAGGAAGCTATCTTGGGAAAGCAGGGGGAGAGATGAAGGCATTTCATTCATTGATGTGTCTATTCATTTATCTCCACATGATGTGTAGGCACTGGCGACACAGAGATGAATTGAGCACAGCCTCTGACCTCAAGGAATTCAGCATCTCAGTGGAGAGATGCCCTAGTGTGATAACTACTTCACACAAAACAAGAAAACCAGCATTCCCACTGCTAGAGACTCCAGGAAGCATGTACAGATGACCACTGGGATTCTGGCTATAAATGTAAAAATTAGGAAAAAATGTCAATCAATAGGAGAGCAAATCAATTATAGCAGATGAATAACTAGAATCATTAACATGTAGTCTCATTAAGAGCAAGGGGAAATGCAGTTACCAAATTAGGCATATGGTTGGGTACGTGCAATTAGATTTTAAAACACAGGCAAAATAATTTGCATCTTTCATGAATGTGTGCATATAAAAGTATTTTTTTAATGGGCTAGAAGAATTCACCTCAAACTCGTGAACCTGGCTGCTTCTGGGGAAGATAGGAAGAAAATGGGCAAAGGGGACGGTAAGTCCATCTGTAACATTCCACTCATGTTTAAAAAGACTAGAAACAAAAAAAAACAAAAAATAAAATAAAATAAAAATAAAAATAATAAAAAGACTAGAAACAAATAGGACATGTTGATTTGGATAGTGGTGTTATATGTGATATCATTCTTGATACCTTTCTGCATTTTTTACATTTCTCAAAGTAAAAGTAGAGCAATGTGTTGTATAAAGAATGATGGAAGTGCCCTTCCCTTAACCGGCCTCAGTTGACCTCAGAGTAAATGTTGGAAGGCCATGGTCAGAGGGTAGAATTGAGGCTGGCAGGAGTTAGCCAGAGGTGGTGGAGGATCATGACGCACATCCGTTAATCACATGGACACTATCTGGGGGTCAGTATAAAACTCTGAGGAAATGAAGACCTAGTTTTCCTTCCTGGAGTCACACCTAATTACCAGAACAAATGCAATCACACATCAGCTCTGCAATGGATTGCTTCCTCTAATGAATCCAGTTCTCTATGCCAGTTAGTAGATAAGATGTGGACTGTAAAGTCTATATAATTTACATTTAATTTGAGCCCATAGTTTAAATAGATCTTTAGGAATGGCTCAGTTGCTCTAGGACAGTGGTCGGCAAACTGCGGCTAGCAAGCCACATGCGGCTCTTTGGCCCCTTGAGTGTGGCTCTTCCACAAAATACCGACTTCTGTGCAGGGGCCATGAAGTTTCAATCGTACTGTACGTGCGCACCCATACATGGTATTTTGTGGAAGAGCCACACTCAAGGGGCCAAAGAGCCGCATGTGGCTCGCGAGCCGCAGTTTGCCACCACTGCTCTAGGAGAAAAAAATAATCTCTGAAAGGATGGTTTCCTGCCTGCCATCCCCAACTCCAACCCAAGATGCATGGGTGTGGCCTATGCAACCTTATGATGGAAATAAAACACTGGGGACCTGAAGCACCAAGCCAGTTGGAAGTTGGTGTCAGAAATAACACCTGGTCTACCTGATTGCAGACTGACCGAGTGAAGTCTGCAACAGGTGAGACTGGAGGTCTGCTGAGTTTCTCTCTCTCTCTCTCTCTCTCCTTGAGCAAAGTCCAGGTGCTCTCTGGCTAACTCAGTCCTCCCACCTCTAGACCTTTCTGAGGGCTGTTGTGAATACATTCAGCCTCAGCCCAAATGGTTTCTTATCTCTGCAGCCTTCTCTACAGAACCACCTTGGTCCTGCTATGGTGAACCTCCTAGCCAGTACTCCACCCCAGCACCCAGCTGTCCACAGCACACAGGAACTGAGGGCAGCTTAGGAGGGCTAAACCTCTAAGCTTCCCTCAGCCTCAGAGAAGCTACACTGCCTTGCTTATTTCGAGATGGCTGCTGTGACATTACTAGGACATCCTGTGAGGTGGCTCTGCCTGGAAGCTCTCCAAGCGGAGGGTAGAGGCAATAACCTCCCTCTCTTCTGGATGTTCTTTTCACTTATCTAAAGCACTTCTCTTTTCTTGGTCATGGGATGGTTCAATCCCCTCTCGTTCCTCCCTCCCAGTGTTCTCCTTTATATAGAAACCTAGGCTGGTGAAATAGCTAAATTTATGTGTCAGTTTGACTAGGCCATGGTACCCGGATATTTGATCAAACATGTCTGGGTGTGGCTGTGAAGGTATTTTTTTAGATGAGATTAACATTTAAATCAGTACACTTTGAGTAAAGCAGATTGCCCTCCATAATCTGGGTGGGCCTCATCCAATCAGTTGAATGCCAGAAGTTTTTTCTTCTCTTTCAAAGAAGAGAAAACTTCCAGAAGACTTCCTTCAGACTCAAGCTACAACATTACCACTTTCTGGGGTCTCTAGCTTGCTGGTCATCCTTTTCTTCTCTATAGGGCCCAGTTTGCAAGGCTATGGTCTTATTTAGGAAGTCAAGTACCTATCCTCTGGAAAAATAATCTTGAAGGAGGAAGGAGACTGCAGGGAAAGCATGGTTAAAAAGGAGAAATTTAAATTTGCTATTCAAAACTTTTACTGCCATTATACTGTGTGATCTTGGACATGTCTTTTCACATCTCTGAGCTTCTATTTGTCTCACAAAGTTGCTCAACTAAGCAAGATATCATAATTATCATTAATAGTAGTACTCACTTTTGGAGATGTTAACGTGCATCAGTCCCAATGCAAAGTTCAACTGGGCTTGTGAGCAGTGGAATTTGAGGTTTTGCAAAGGTGGGGTTGGATGACAAGCCAGAGTTCAGAGGCCAGAGTTGGGGTTGTATAGGGTGGATTTGGACAATGTCAGAAGCTTGAGTTGGCCAAATCATGGCTGGGTTCTAAGATCCAGGTGGAGGGTAGAGTTGGGACTGGCATGTGGTCAGCTATGACAAGACCAGTGATTTGGGGGCAGTAGGATGACAGTTGAAAGACGAGGAATAATGACGACTACTTCTTCCCATCTATCTTGTCCCAAATGATGTGATCCTAGTGAGCTTGTCTTTGATCCAAAATAAATAAATAAATCTGGGCTGAAGCCAGATTTACCTCCTGCCCTGCCAGGTAAGGAGAGAATGTTCTAGCAACTTCACCCATAGCATCCGAGGAAGATGGGAAATTCCCCTGGAAGCCCAGAATAAACTGAGGCCAAACTCTGGGCTTTTTCTGAGCAAACATTTTGAGAGAAACCAAAGTGATGATGCTATGGAAGAGCCAGTGGGGCTGTCCCCTTGCACAGAAGCAGGCTGATGAAAACACAGGGATGAGTACAGATGAATCATTGCCAGGCCTCTCCCTGAGAGCCTGTGCTGGTGGCAACCCAATAAATACCAGCTCTCCGAAAGCGCTGACAAGTCACCCGCCAAGCCTGGGAGTTAGAGAGATGGCTTCGGAACTTAGTGGGAGGAGAAAGCGGGGAGCAGAGACACGGGGGCGTATCCCCCTTCCAGAATTCATGGTCCTCCTTTTGGTAAGATGATTTCCTACTCTTTCTGAAGTGTGGGTGATTCTAGAATCTAGATGAATGGTGCTCGCAATCCTGACCTTCGCGCCTCCCGCGTGGGTGGGAATTCATGTCCCTCTATGACTTCTGCCCTCGACAGCAAGGAGCAGGATGCTCTCCCTCTTGGGCAGCTTCGGAGGCTGAAAGGGCGGCTGCCTTGCATTGGGTTATTGACACTGAGGAGCAGCTGAAGGTCTCTGGGTGAACAGAGCTTCAAGAGGCGGCATTCCATTCCATCTTGACCATGATGGTGGATAAACAAACCTGCCCATGAGATAAAACATACAGAGCTTAATACATACATACATACATACATACATACATACATACATACACACAGCAAAATGAGAATGACTAAAGTTGGGGAAGTCTAAACATCACTGCATTCTGTCAATCTTAAAATCCTGGTCTCAATATCCTATCCTTCTACAGTTTTTCAAAATAGTACTGTTGGGGGAAACTGGGTAAATGGTATACAGAATCTCTCTGTGTTAGTTGTTTTTTACCAAACAGGCTTATTGAGATATGGTTCACATACCACCCAATTCACTCATGTCAAGTGCACAGTTCAGTGGCTGTTAGTATATGCACAGAGTTGTGTATCCATCACCACAATGTTGGAACATATTAATTATCCCCCAAAAGAAACCCCACATCATTTTACCTACCATTCCCAAGTTCCCCACACCCAAGCCCTAGGTAACCACTAATCTACATTCTCTCCATAGATTTGCCTGCTTTGGAGATTTTATATAATGAAATCATACACTAGGTAGTCTTTTGTGACTGGCTCCTTTCACTGAGCATTTATTCTAGTATGTATCAACGTTTCATTTATTTTAATTGATGAACAATATTCTATTGTATGGATAGACCATGTTTTGTTTATCTATTCGTCAGTTGTTGAATTTTGGGTTGTTTCCACTTTTTGGCTATTATGGGTAATGCTTCTGTGAATATTCATGTTCAAGTGTTTGCATGGACATATGTTTTGAATTCTCTTGTGTATCTATGAACGAATTCTAAGTTTATGTTTTTCACAAACTGCTAGATTATTTTTCAAAGCAGGTGCATCATTTATATCCCTACCAGCACTGTATGAGGGTTCTGATTTCTCCATACCCTCACCAACACTTACTATTATTTCTCTTTTTAAATTATAAGCATTCTAGTGGGTATGAAGTGGTATCTCATTGTAGTTTTAATGTCCATTCCCTGATAGCTATTGAGGGTGAATATGTTTTCATATGCTCATTGGCCATTTGTATGTTTTCTTTGGAGAAATAAATGTCAATTCAAATCCTTTACCCACTTTTTAACTAGGCTATTCATCTTTTTATTATTGATCTCTGTATTATGGCTTACAGTTGCATATGAATCTACAACTATCACAATTCAAATTTCAACTTAAAAAAAGGGACAGTGGGGAAAATGAAAATGAAGCAGTATTTCACCAAAGAGGATATACAGAGGGCCACCAAACACACGAAAAGATGTTCAATAGCATTAGCCATTAGGGAAAAGAAAATTAACACCACAATGAGATCTAATTACAAACCTATCAAAATGGCTAAAAACCAAATGTTGGTGAAGATGCGGAGAAACTGGGTCACTCATATATTCCTGGTGGAGGGAGGTATAAAATAGTACAGCCACTCTGGAAAACAGTCTGGCAGGTCCTTACAAAAATAAACATGCAACTACCACGCAACCCAGCAATGACACTTTGGGACATTTATCCCAGAGAACTGAAGACTTGTGGCCACACAGAAGCCTGTACATGATTGTTCATAGAAGCTTTATGTATAAGAGCTCCAAAGTGGGACAGGCCAGATGTCCCTCAACAGCCGATTAATTAAACAAACTGTGACACCTCCATACCATGGAATATGACTCAGCAATAAAATGGAACTGCTATTGATAATACTGAACAACTTGCATGAGTCTCCAGAGAATTAAGCTGGGGGGAAGGGGATCAAAATGTTGATCACTGTATGATTCCATTTATGTAACATTTTAAAATTATAGAAATGGAGAACAGATCAGTGGTTGCCAGGAGTCAGGGGATGGGTGGGGTGCAGGAGAGGGAGATGGGGGTGCCTGTAAAAGGGCAACACCAGTGATGGATCCACAGAAATGGCCTGCACCTTGGTGTATGGGTGTTAGCATCCTCGATGTGATTTGGCACATAGTTCTGCAAGATGTTGCCAACGGGAGGATACACCAGATCTCTTGCATCTCCCTGTAGTAGTTCTTACAGTAGTGAATCTACAATTATCTCAAAATAAAAGTCTAATTTTATAAAAAGGAAAAGGCAGTGGATCTACTTACAGCTCTACCAATGATTAGTTTTGTGATTTGAGACAAATTAACGTGGTCAGTTTTCCAGCTGTAAAATGGGGATGATATCTACCCATATGATTGTGAGAAGGGTCAAAAGGGAGATAAAAGTCAAAGAGCCTGCAGCTAACAAAGCAATTACTGTTACTACAGCAACTAATAGAGGATATTCTTTGCCCTCGATTTACATCCCTTACTGGATGCCACGATGTCAGAAATGTCCACTCATCATTATTTGATTTTTCCGTTGATGGTGTTGCCACTGTGAGAAAGGTACTGGAATACCTTTCTCATGCCTGCTCAGGCAGGACCAGCAGGTGGTTGCTTTCAGAGGCTCAAGACTGAATGAAACAGGACAAGAACTGGGTGCTCCTTAAGGCCTCTCAGACAGAAGGGGAAGGAGACAGGCCATGCTGAGTCAGAGCACGAGTTTTATGGACTTTTGGTACCTGGAAGTGGGGACTTTTGACCTACCTGCCTGAGTATAACTGTCCTCTTCACCTTGTGGCCTTGGGAAGGCCTCCTCTCCCTGCTAAGCAACCTCCCTTACAAAGCGGTTGTGGGGACCACCCACAGGAGACCTTCATTGTTTCCCAAACTCCAGTCACTCCCACACCAGCGGCCTCCTTTCTGCTAAATTTACTTAAAACACCCAAATTGTCACTCATTTACTTTTTTGTCATTGAATCAACTCCCTTCTTTACTCAAACAGCCTATTTGTTAAAGGACACCACAGTAGATGCACATTGGCTCACATTTTAGCATCATTGAAAGCAGCAAGCGTCTTACAGTCAATGATGTATGGTGGTATGATTAGTAAAGTATTTTTCTGTCTTACTAGAACATGTAACAATAATGCTTTATAATCAGTAACATTTTATATTAAATATGCACTGTCATGTCCCCTCTTTGAGTAGAAAACCAGGGTTGCTTATTAAAAATAGAAGAAACCATTTAAATACACATATTTTATTAAATTACAGTTTTATTTCATTTCCAACATAATTGAATTTCAGCTGGTGGGCTGCCCACAAATCTCTTAGCATAAAACCTGCTCTTACTCTATTATAAAAGGGAAGTTTAGCAAGCAAGGAGGGTTAGCAATAACTTACTAGCACTAAACTGATAGGATCTTCATGATGCAACCTAGAATGTCATTCCATGTTAGCAACAGTCACACTATGCAGCACCTAAAACTACTTCCATTGGCAGCCAGTGTCTGCCTTTGGAAAGCACTGAGGAAAAGCAGCGAGTACCCCAGCAGACAAGACCTGCATCTTTGTCTGGGAATTGGAGGTGATACACTTGCCATTCCTAGGAGAAGGGAGGAGTACAGTGTCCTGGTTCCAACAGGAGGCAGAAATAAAATATTGGGGACCAGATATAATTGTAAGAAATATTAATCATGCTCTGTTAAGCCTGATTGTTTTGTTCTGATTAAAGAAGGCACATTCTCACCTGGCTGGGTGTTGTACATGGGACCTGGGAGCTCACCTGGAAATGCAGCCCATCCTCCCCATCAGGGATCTGCTATTATCATGGAAAGATTAACAACCTTGTTGCAGAAACCAGAGGTGCCAGTCCTTTGAAGACCCCCAGCCTTTTGCATCCCACAGGCCTTTGCAAATCTCCAGCCTGCGTTGCCTATTAACTGCCCATTGGCATGCCCTTTTGCCTTCTTCCCCATGTAATCTTTGTCCTTCTACCCGATATAAGCAGCTGGCTTATGGGGAGAGGCAGAGCAGATTTTTGTGGATGACCTGCTGCTCTCTCATGCTGCCGGCTGTACTGGAATAAACGCTCATATATGATTCAACACTGTCTCTGCTTCATTGGCTCAAGTAGTGACAGGCAGTGTGGACCCACTGATTGTCTGGTTACAGTTCCACATGACAGAGTATGTAGCAGTTGCACATGTCAACTATAACTATGTTCACTCATGTGGCTAGAGTCTTAAAATAGAATGTGAAGTGAAGGAAAAAGAAACTGAATGAGGCATATATGATAGCTTCATGTATGTTAATTAAAAGCAAGTACATTCACCACAAACACTATTCATTTTTTTAAAATATACACATATCTTTATGATGGGGAAGGTGGGAGAAGGGACCTAGTGTGCAGGGAAGAAAAGTAATATGCATAATTAAAACAAAGAGGCTGTTTGGAACAATGATGATGCTGTGCTCTGAAATGAAGTATTTGAGTAATCCAACTATCCAACTATAAAAAAATATGACTCTAAATGCAAAGCTCCTATCAGTATCACATAGGTATAAAGTAGGTACTCAATGAATATCAACTGCTTGTCTTTAGGGTTATCTACAAAGTATCTTCATGAATTCCTAGTGGTACTAAATGCCCAGTGACCATCCCTAGGTAGATGTCACACATCCCCTTAGAAATCCCCTGGATTGGTCCTGGTCCCCCACCCTATCCATACACACACACACACACACACACACACACACACCCCTCAGACTCTCTAGTTCAGGATGACCCACAACCAATAACTACCCATCCCCCATCACCCTAAGGCAGTGGTTGGCAAACCACAGCTTGCGAGCCACATGCGGCTCTTTGGCCCCTTGAGTGTGGCTATTCCACAAAATACCAACTTCTGCGCATGGGCCACGAAGTTTCAATTGCACTGTACATGTGCGCCTGCACGTGGTATTTTGTGGAAGAACCACACTCAAGGGGCCAAAGAGCCGCATGTGGCTCATGAGCTGCAGTTTGCCGACAACTGCCCTAAGGCATCTAAAGCCAACCAAGCTGACCGCCCTGAAACAAGGCTCACACACCCCAATTGTTGACCCAAGTGGACCTTGCATAGGGAGTGAGTCACACCTCCCATTGTATGGATAGCAGCAGAGGCCAGAGAGAGGCAGAAGCTAGATGGAATCACAGGACGAGTAAGAGGCAGTGCCCTAACCAGAACCAGGTTGCTTTCCTTTTCATGGGCATACATCCTCCTCCTCCCTCCACCATGGTCTGCACTGCCCTTTACCTGACCTACCAATTTAAACCAGTACCAAGGCCGCTGAGAGAGAATTTCCGTCCTTGAAGGGGCAGGTCTTTGTGTCTAAGGTGCTGCTCACCAGCCACCGGGGGCTGAGACATTCGGAGGTCAGGAAACTACCAGGCGGGCAATGTGTACCCTACAGATAAGACAGAGGTGATAACAGCCCAGGGTGGTGTCATCTCTAAAGGTGATTTATTCCCTGGAAGATAAGTGATAGAGAGTCAGGCCTGCAGGCTGCCTAGTATCTTTGCCCCAGAGAGGATGGGTGGCAGATGTAACAAAAGTGATAGTCAGGGTGGGGGTATAAGCCATTTTATGAGAATTGTCTCATATTCCCAAAGTATGTACTATTATTTCCTTTTCACAGATACTAAGAGACTCAGAAAGGCTATGTAACTTGCCAAAATTCATAAAGCTAGTAAGGGGCTGAAGAGGGGTTTCAACAGAGCATGTCTGTCTCCAAGCCTTCGTCCCCTTACACCCCCGGTGCAGGGCTTCCTTCTACACCAAGAAAATATGGAGGATCAGAGATGAGAGAGCTAAGCTTTGAAAGGGGGGTGGGGTGGATCCAGGAGGATTTCATTGCCTCTATCACCTGGCATAGATAGGTCTTGAATGAAGGATATGACTTCCACAGATGGATGGGAGGGAGGGTGGTTCAGGTGGGAGGGTGTACATATAGCAAAGGCATCCGGCTAGGACAGTACAGCGCATGCTCGGTGCACGACGCGGGTGGCTGGGTGAGAACTTGGGCATATGAAGGGGAACGTAGACAGGTCAGGGTGAAGGAGGGCTCTGTACAGATCGAGGGAGGAGTCTGAACTTGCCCACTGTGGCAAAGGGTTCTATGGGCACCACAGTGGGCAAGTTCAGGGAAGGATTTTAAGGTGAGGCCTGGCTACAGAGGTCCCCATGCTCCCCAGAGCCTCCCTGGCTAAAGGAGAGACTGAGGAGGGAGGGAGGGAGGGAGGGCAGGCTTAAGAACACAGGTTTGGAGCCAAACTGACTTGAATTTGAGTCCTAACCCTGCCATGAATTATCTGTAATCTTGGGCAAGAGGCTTAACTGAGAACAGGCCTGGCATATAGGAAATGCTCAATATGAGTTACTAATGATGGTGAAACAGATAATGATAACATTGAAGGTGGAGGAGGAGGGAGAGGGGAAGGAGGAGGAGGAGGCAGAGGGAGGAGGAGGAGGGGGGAGGAGGAGGGGGATTATGTGGTAGAGGGGAGGGTGGCTCCATGAGTCAGGACTTACTGAAGAGTAAGTCACTAAGTCTGTCACTAAGTCTGTCCAGCTAGTAGGATTCAGAGAAAAGTTCTGGAGACCCGGTCAGGAATCTCCATGGCCAAGACCCTTGCCTACTGCTTTGTCTGTTCTGGCAGCTTGCTGGATCTATAAAAAGCAACAACTAACATGTATTGAGGAACCCCACGTGCTAATCGCTGTGCTAGGTGCTAGAGGCCCTAAAATGTATTAGACCAGTCCCTGCCCTCAAAAAGTTTGCAGTCCAGTGGGTGGGGGCGGGGAGAGGCACAGACATATAAGCAATAACCTAAAGCAGAAAAGCTCACCATTCTGAGTGCCAGGTTGAGCTTCAAGTGAAGAGCGGGTGCTGAGGGTGGGGGTGGGGAATAGGGCGAGAGCACTTCTGGCTTCTGACAGGAGGAATCCAGGAAGAGGGTGCAGAGGCTTGGACTCCCTGAGCCTGAGAGACTAGAAAACCAAGTCAGAGAAGGAATACTGGGCAGCTCCGGAGTTCAGGAGGAAGGAAATAAGCAGTGGTCCTGTCCATGTCTTAGAAGGAATGCACTCCAGCTCTTTTCCCATCTCTGTCGCGCTCCTTCTCGGATTCAAAGTTCTGAAGGTCCATTCTTTGGGTTCAGGAAGGCAGGATATCAGGATCCTCCATTGTAGGAGCAGGTTCGTTTCCAGAGAGAAAATTCAGTCAGTGTTGCCAAACATGGAGAAAAGATACAGATTACCAAAACGAAGTAAATCCCAACGCTACCTGGAGCAGGTACAGCCTGTGTACCACCCAATCATCTCTGCTTTGGTTCAAAGAGACAAAGTGCCCAGTTTAAAGTCCTCCTCCCTGCCCCTGGGCATCATTGCAACTAGGAGTAAATACTAGAGTAAGACCCAGGTCTGGCCAATGAGATGCAGGCAGGATCCAGTGGGCGGAGCTCTGGGTAACCCCTTTGAAAGAAAATGCCCCCTTTGGTGGTTGGTCCTTCTGTTCTTTGCACCTGAAAATAGCTGTGATGCCTGGAGCAGCTGCAGCCACTCTGTGACCCAAAGCTGGAGACAGGAGGGTAGAAGGAAGAAGCCTGGGTCCTCAATGACTTTGTAAAACTCTTCCTTCATAGAGAGGCAGACTCAAGCAGTCAGACCCACATTACAAGGAGTTTCACAAGTGTTTGTGGTAGGGGGCTGGGAAGGGTGGTCTCCTTTCATTGGATTTAGCTATTAAATGACTCTATGCAGGAAGCCTCTCCTGACTCCCAGAATAAATCAAGATTTCCCCATTTTATAGGCTTGTGGTTCACCAGTCTTTTCCCTCTGGGTAATGGTGTGTGCCACTGTTTGTACAATGACCATGTCCATTACCAGAGTCTGAGCTTTGCAAAGGCCCAATAGCTATACCTACGTCTATGTCTGTGTCTGTGTCTACGTCTATGTCTTTTGTGTCTGTGTCTGTGTCTACATCTATATCTGTATCTTTATACCCATCCTACATATCTATCATCTATCTGTCATTTATCTATCTCTCTATCTATCATGTATCTATCATCTATCTATAATTATCTACCTATCTATCATCTATCTACCTATCAACTATCATCTATCTATCTATCTATCTATCTATCTATCTATCTATCTATCTATCATCTAAATCATGGTATCCTTCACATCCCTCATAGTGCCTTATATAATATAGGTCCTCAAATCTTTGCTAAGTGAATGCACAGAATAAAAGCCTTGAGACTGTACCTTTAGGTTCCTCCGTCACCTTTATTTCTACTAAGAAAAGCAAGACATGAATAAACCACCTGGGGATTCCCAGGACTTTATAAGAGTACTTTTATAAAACCTCTGAAGATTTGGGGGCTATGTGTTGTCTCTCCAGGGGTTCCTTCTGAGCATCTCCGGGCTTCTCGGGGCGCACACAGGCCTGTCTGTTCTCCTCTTTAGCAGAGCGTTGGTGGAGAAGAGGTCAGTCTTGCCTGATGTCTGGGCATCCTGTGGGGTGTGATCCTGGAGGCTCATGTTCCATGCCATCTCCCCAGTGGACCTTCTGACTGTCCCCAGCAACACTGTTTGGCCCTTCCCACAGCTCTGAGTCAGGACCGCTGAGTAGCATGCGAGTCAAAGCCACCCCAAAGACTGGGTTGCTGGGCCCACACTGAAGGTCCTCAGAGTCACAGCTCAGGAGGCCCGGGCTCCTGCGCCACCGCCGCCAGCTCCCTGGTGGACCAGGTACTTTCCTGAAGAGAACACATCATTCAGCTCTTCCTGTGCTTTTACTGTAAACTCTTGGTTTATTACGCATCTAAGAGGAAGGACAGCGGGGAAGGAAAGAGACTGAGACAGACACAGGGGAGGTTTGATCTGAAAGCAGCAGAGCAAATAACAGCAGGTTCTTATCTGTTCAGAATTATAGGGACAAGCCCCCATTACAGAGGTGGGGACTGAGGCCCAGAAAGGGAAAGTGGCCCAGGAAGTGGCCCAGGTCTAGGAAGGGATAGAAACCCGAGGTCCTGATGCTCTGGCCAGGACTCCTTGGCCACATGTGGACAGCTGCTCACTGAGACCCCTCTAGAATCCAGGCCTCCGGAGGAGGGGGACCCTCAGGAAGGAGGGGAGACAGCGCTATGCACTGAGGGCCAAGCTTGCTCGCAGCACAAAGGCGCACTCGGGTGGCATCCGCTCCATGGCGGGCATCTGAGGAGACGCAGAAACGAAAGAGCCTCAGGCTCTGCCCTCACAGGGCTCCCAGTCCCGCTGGGCAGGCAGATACATGTGCAGCTCAATCCAACCCCAGGCAGACGGAGGAGGGTCAGAGTTGCCCAGAGGAATGGTCCGAAGGTCAGAATGGGAACCTGCAAAGGTGTCCTGGCGCTGGGGTGAGCATGCGTGCACTGGAAGGAGGTCACTGCAAGCAGAGGGACCTGCACAGTAAAGGCCTCAAGGTGGGGAAGTCCACGGTGACTCACCCTGTGACTGAGGCTTACCCTGTTTGTTGGGGACAGTTGCACAGAACGGACTCGGAAGGTAATTACAACTGGCTCTGAAACCCCCGGAGCCGGGAGCCTGGCCTTGTTCACGTCCGAGTACCCAGTGCAGGGCTGGGCACGAAAGAGCCAGGTGCCCAGTGAATGGCAGGAAGTCTAACACTGATGTTGTCCTACCCGGCTGTGGCTGACCTACAAATCCCAAATGTCTTTCCTCAGGTAGAGTAAGGTACAACGGAATGTATGCAGCTGGCTGTAAATTCTTGCTCTGCTGTTGAACTGTGTGAGAAAACACTTACCAGGACATGGTGGGCACACCATGCAGAAATAGTGGGTGCAGGAGATGTGTGCTTATCTGTATGCTCCTCCTCATTCCTCTCATTCCTCTGACTCCACCCTGGGATATCCAATTTGTGGATTGCATGCTGGGCATAAAATGTTAATGACGGATGGTGGGCAGCTGCGGCAAGCTTTCCCAAACATTCCTCCTAGGAATGCTCCCAGTGGGCATACCCGCACCCACACAGTTCTGGGGGAACCAGGCTCCCAGTCTGGGGGCCTCAGCCAGGGCCCTGGTGCTATGCCAGGGTTCTCCAAGATAAGGTGGAGATCCCCAAATGCCTATACCTCTGCCTCAAACAATCCCAGAGTTAAATAACCCCAGCATTTAAATTAGGTGTGGGCTGATTATCTTAATCCATGCTAATATCAAAGAGACATTTGAAAAATTGAGAGGTATGTTCCTAATACCATGCATTCTTCTGAAATATGTATGTCCCTATTACATCCTTTGGTCTTTACAACAGATTGGTGGGGTTCATTAGGCAAGCACAAGTATCTTGCCTTTGCAGGTGAAGAAACTGGAGTCAAAAGCGGAGCATTTTGCTCATGATCTCAAAGCCCAGAGGGTTCTTCACGGTGACCTATTGGCTCAAGGGCAACTCAGCGTTGACATCTGCCCACGTCCCTGGGGATCGGTGGTCATATTAATTTCAGTGCCGAGTCATTACATCCTGTCTCATGCCCCAGAGTTTACCCATCCCATCTCACTGCTGAGTGCATTTACTAGTAGCCATGAGATTATTAAAGAAACATAAGGGAATCACACTTCAGATTAGTACTTGGAACAAATGACATACTCATCACTCCGTATTAGTTTGTGCTAATCCTTCCTGAGGCCAGGAAGGTCCCGATGTCTCAGTCTTTGACCTCTTTGGCACCTCCTTAAAGACAAAATGATCCTGGGTTTTAGGATTTCTTAGAGGAGTGCTACCTATAGCCCACCGTGAAACCTCCACAGGAGGAAAAAAAAACATTTCTAGCCTAGTTAAGTCACTGTTTCATACAACCAATTTAGTCTTTTTAAAAACTATTTATTTTAAATATTTACTGATTTTAGAGAGAGGAACGGAGGGAGATGGAGAGACAGGCACATTGATGAGAGAGTCACATCGATCTGCTGCCTCCTGCACGCCCTACACTGGGAATCGAGACCGCAACCTGGGCATGTGTCCTGACCAGGAATCAAACCATGACCATGTCCTGGTTTATAGGTCGATGCTCAACCACCTAGACACACCAGCTGAGAACTACTACTTTAGTCTTAATACAGATGCTGAAGACCACTCCTATGTCACAGGACAATTATATATCAGAGAAGGCTAGAGAGTGCTTAAGTTCACACAGCAACTTAGCATGAGAGCTGGGTCTTGAACCCAGGGCTTCTGTTTACCCTCCCATACCATGCATTGTACTCAGCTACCTCATCCAACTCCAGTGTATAAAAATACATTCCAGAGGCATGGCACACACATGAACTATTCTCCTTTGTATCCCAGAGATAAGGATCTCCATTTGCTCATATAATTGGTGTTTTAGACTGCTTCCTTAAAACCTCCACGGGCAGTGTAAACTACCCATGATACAACAGCAGTTCACTTGAGCAAGAGACAGACAATAAACTTACCAATGACATTGCTGGAGGCACCAAAAGGATGAACTGTAATCCTGATGTTACTTGCTTCCTCCCTGCCCTATAAAATCCAGGTAAAGTTCAGATCATTAACTCCACGGAAAAGCAAAGCCTGTAAGATTCCTGCAGATTTCGGGGGTGGGTGACTGATTCTGCAAATGTCATTATTTTTTTTCTACATTGCTACAAACCAGACAAGAAACCGAGCCCTTCCTCAATTTCCACACATGCATACACACACGTGCGGCATCTCGCACAAAGAACTGGTAAGGATAATACACTTACTTGAAGATGTCCATACGAGAGAGGAAAGGGTTACATACCAACCACTTCAAGTTGAACATTAGGTGTCCCTCCCGTGGGACAGTCCTTTGTGCCCTGCTTTAAGGGAATCCCCATGGGATGGTTTCCCCAGTCTCCCTCAGGCCACAGCGGCACCCCCTGCTTGGGAGCAGGCATTGGAGGGCAGACCCTGGTGTTACTGCAGCCCCGCCCGCCCCCTCAGCCAGCCACCTGAGCAGTGACAACCTGCAGAACCTGCCTACGGGGCTCTGGCATTACCTCCAGTACTCCTCAGTCATAGACCATCTCCCTGGCCCCTCTTCCCCTCACTCCCTTATATTTGCTTGATCTCTCCTCTCCCTCATTGATAGAGAGATAGAGACATCTCTTAGTGCATCTTATATTCTCAGCCTGGACCACAACTGGCAACTTCCAATGTTTTCTTTTGCTGGAGCTCCTACAAAGCCCCTCAGGGCTCTCCTGCCACTCAGGATGACTCAGCATGTAATCTTTCCAATCAAGAAGAATCCCTTTAGAGACACATTTTGGTACATAAACACACCTCGATAAAGAGCTGAGGGCTCCAGCCATTCGTTGGGGTGGGAGGAATGCATGACTGGAGAAGAGAATTCTTGCCCTGCCATTTTACAACTAAAGAATTTGACTCTGACTTAATGCAACTTAATCAAAAAGTAACCTTCTCTTCCCCCAGGGCCCCAGTTGGAAAGCTGAGGAGAGAGGCATCTCCTGTAATTTCCTTATGAATTATCTTGCTATTTTCCTACTTTCCACGAGAGGGATCACGAAAAGCTCCAAGTTTCCAAAGAGGCATTTACTAGTAATGATGTGGATGTGGTTTGAGTAACATACACCACAATGCTATTCAATTCTGGACTTACTGGTTGAGAGATCATTTCAAACTTTCTCAAAAAAGAAAAAGAAAAAAAAGACCAACTGCTTTTAAACTGAAAGCTGCAGGGAAAAGTCTCTGCGTGCTCTTTGTCTTCCTTTGCTCCACCATGAGCTATGTCTGCCAAAGCACTAGGCAAAAGCCAGGGGGTGAGCCCCGAGCCACAGGAATGCATCTGTTGAAACTTGAAACTGGGGAGACAGAGAAGTTATGACTCTCTACCAGCGGTTCTCAACCTGTGGGTCGAGAACAATGAAAATACATCCTGCATATCAGATATTTACATTATGATTCATAACAGTAGCAAAATTACAGTTATGAAGTAGCAACGGAAGTAATTTTATGGTTGGGGGTCACCACAACATGAGGAACTGTATTAAAGGGT